>NW_022631070.1:4142948-4713988 GCF_010015895.1 Lontra canadensis | reverse complement strand
AGAACAGGACAGTGCTACGGGAAAATGAGGAATCCCATCACGCGTTACGTAATCTTGCTCAAATACACGGGCTTCTCTTTGGCGCACGGTATATTTCTTGGCATTCATCTGAGAGAGCTGGAGGAAAAAAGAAATTTGAATTTTAACGCGATATCCTCTCTGCTTTTGTCATTAAGTTTCTGAGATCGGACTCCTCTAAGGTGCGCTCTGTTTAATGTAGTCACAGATTAACCTCGCCTTTCTCTCCAGCAGCACCTGTGCCGGACTTCACATATTCCTTTCAAAGTCTCTTTCAAGACGAAGATTCAAAGACAGATCTTCTGTCGGTGGTAGTTTTGATATAAAGAACCCATTAGCAAACTTGAAATGTGTAAATTACACAGAAGGTTCTAAGATGCAGCTTAAATCGTCGGAGCAGCGGACCTCCTCCCCGAAGTTAATGCGGCGAGCGGCTACTTGTTTCAACAATAGGTTGAAAATAATACCCAGGAAATCACCTTCCTGATCAAAAGATGAATCGCTTTTCACTGCAGATGTGTATTATGGTGTGAATGACTCCAGAACAGTTTTATTCTTCCTGCGTGGCATTTCCCTCTGCAAACATAGAATTAAAATTCAGTTCTGAATATATCCCAAAGAATATGCCTCGGAGCTCCCCGAGCCAGTGGCTTTAACCCTGGGCAGATGTGGTAGCAATCCTCTCTTCTGCCTGAGGGGGGGGTTATCAATATTTCATAATAAAATCATCATCTTATGTAACCTGCGTTCTGCACTGTGTAGAAAAACGGGACCAGGGATTCACAAATAAAATGGAGACAATGGCTCAATCGAAAACACCATGTTGTACTGCAGTTTTCCTTTTTTTTCCCTCCATTAAAAACAAACAAACAACAGCCAACCACAATGATATCAGTGTTGTAGACGCTGTTACTGTGAAATCCTCTGCTACCTTGATTTTTCATACTTGTCAAGTGTCCATACACATGTTGCTAAAGGTTTTTGTTTTTGTTTTTCTTTTTCTTTTTTTTCCCTAGGGATATGACAGCAATCTGCACTCCCTGCCTTGGGTCAAGGCAGCTCCACTAATTTATGGAATTCAACCTCATAATGTGTGGCCTGTTTTAGAAAATCAGCAAGTGGCCTCTCCAGGTTGATCCCCAGTCTAAGGCAAGGGAAGTGCTTGATTCAAAGACTCTTTGAGGACTTGAACTACATGTAAGGGGCTGAGCCAGACTTGACAGACGGGGAAAAGGAGGGGAGAGAGAGGGACCATCTGCCAAAGTGGGGGTCCTACATGCCAGGTCCTGAAACCGTCAGCCGTCTGCAGTAGATGTCCCACGTCACGGAGGGGAGTGACAGGTCTCAGAACGGCGAACTTGTCCATGGTCACACACGTGTAAGTGGAGATGTGAGCCCGAGTTTCTGCAGTCTGAAACGATGTGGGCTAAGTTAGGTACATCACGCTAACATTTAGAAAAAAATAATTACGTTTGACACCATCAAGCTACAAGGAAAACAGTCTTCAAGATTTTAAAAAAGAAAACACACACATGTACACACACGTGAACACTTTAGCTGGGCACAGGTTGTTTGTTTGTTTGTTTGTTTTCTCCTCAGAATAGAATCCTTCTTAAGCACTGAACCGCAAGCTTCAAAATGAATCGAGGATGATGGTGTATTTCTCCTTCCTCCTTCTTGGACCCAGGTTTGGTTACCCATATCTCTGGCTCAATTGGTAGAAAGTTGAAGGCTGAGTTTCCTTCTCTCTTCTTTCCTTCCTTTCTTTTCCTTCTTCCCTCCCTTCCTTCCTTCATAAAGTTTTATCTAAGCAATCTCCACACACAAGGTGGGGCTCAAAGTCACGACCCCGAGGTCAACCACTGCACGCTCCACTGACTAAGGTGCCAGGCACCTGGAAGGGTGGCTATCTTCGGCCGGGCGTGAGGCTCTAGGACAAACCAGCTCGCTCACTGTCCATCCGCTCCTGGAACCTGGCATTACGGACACGCCGGCCCTGAAGATAACATCATATTCTCCACCTCCACGGCTGTGGGCCCTGCAGAACCAGGCGCTGCTGGCTACTGTTCTCTGATCGACCATGGGATTTGTTACCCTTGATTCAGACTTGAAGTACGGTCGCATCCCCTCTGTTGGACGTGGGTTAGGTCTTCAGTGAAGGCTCACCACGTGTGACGCACGGGCACCCTAACTCCTGTAACAGCTGCAACATGCCGTGTGCTTCCCACGCAGGGACACCGTCCTTGCAGTCCCTCACGGAGCCTCATAGCAGCCTCCTAGACAACCCACTTTGCAGCTGGTGAAACTGAGGCCCAGAGAGTGTGGGCAAGCCACGAGTGGTCAATAAGGAGGACGACGGGGACCAGGGTTTGAACGTGGGTCTCTCTCTCCAGAACCCGAGCTCCTAGAGCCCATAACCATATTTCCTGTCGGTGGACTATGGGGGTGGAGAGGACACTTACCGCCCCTCCTCATGTATTGTTTTACAGGCAGGGACCGTCCATAAAGCTAACACCTCTCCCTGTCCCTTATGTCTCTCAAAAGAGCTGAATGGCACGTCTGTTTGATCCAAGTCTGGGAGAAGGCGCTGGCCGGCTGGCTCAGCTCTCCCCACTTCTGAGGGATCCCACGGTCTGCAGGGAGCAAGTCCTCTTTGGCCACTCTGTGCTAGGTGGGGGGCCTCGCTGTCCCCTTGCAGGGGAGCCAAGCTCGGCTACCTAGCAAAAGGTGATGTTCTTCCCTTGGCTTCTGTCAGTCATGAAGGAGACATTTTATTCTCCATCTGTGTGACTCCTATGACCCTTCTAGGACATTCTCCTGTGAGTGGGGGGTGGATCCCACAGTTCCTTTACTGAGCCTCTTCTAAACCCCCACCTCTAGGCATCTATAATGTCAGGGAAGAAGCTGTGGGTTACCTCACCTCCCTGACCCCCACCGGACGCCGGGGTTCCCAGAGGGCCGAGAGCCAAAACATTCCCCCATATGGCTCCTTCTGTCTCCAACGTCCTTATCTGAGCCTTTTACACTTTACCGGCTAACATTTCTGTCCCAAGTAGGATTTGACATTGGTGTCTTGTTTTGTTTTAGGTAAGATTAATAAACCATGGAGAATTCAACTTTGGAAAAGATTTTTCAGAGTTCATTTCAGGGAGCACACTTTTTAAAAAGCCATCTCTAAATTAACCATGAATAGCGCCAGGCTGCCTACTGAGACAGCGTGGTTCTCTCTCTCGCTCGATCTCTCACTCTCCCCCCCACCATCTGACTAGGATGATTTCAGCACAGAGAGTAAAATAAGTAGTCTCAGCATTATGAGAGGCAAAGCCCCTGATTTGGAGCACTGGCCAATTTCCATGGTGTAAATTCTCCACTACGGCTGCTTTCTAGTGACCAACAAGATGTCCTTGAATATGGACTGGAGAAGAGGGGGGCACAACCAGCCCCCACGGGCCAGGACAGAGTGGCTACAGCCCACACTGGGCCAGACGTTCTCTTACGACAATAAATAGCCCCCAATGGCCTCATATCAGCAGTCCCATTAACCCAGAAAAGTCTGCTCTTCTTATGAAGCTGTCTGACGGCAGGTGTCATGAGTCATGTAACCTTCTGGTTTCGGGGACAACCACTATTCTGACGAATAAGAAACTGAAACATGTTTCTCATCTTCCACTCTTCAGAAACTCTGTGTAATAAAGAATCCATAAACCTTGGTTATATGGAACCTGACTTCTATTTCTCTCTGGAGACTCCGTCTTCTTATCAACGAGATGCTTTATTTCTTTTCATAGCCGAGACTCCCCTGAAGGGACCACTAGACTATATTATTACTTAATATCTTTGGGACTCCCTTTAGCCTACTTCTCTAACTCATGAGGTGGTGGCCTTCCAGAAGAGTTCTTCAGGCTTTATGCAAGTTGGAAAATAAAACATGTCCTACTCATAACCACACACCTACATTTCATGGTGCTCTTTAGAAAAAAGAGAGATCATTGCTGCTTGAGATGGTCGATTACTTACATCATATACTTAGGCTGGATTTTTTCTGGCCAGAAGCAATACTAGATCTCCTTCATGTGTGGGAAATCTGGGTAATGTCTGTGGTTTTACTACTAACTGGCTGATCTTTGGCAAGTTGTTGACGGTCTCTGGGTTGTGATTGTAGTATCTGAAGGCTCAAGGAGTTGGGACGTGAATACTGATGGTCACCATTCTGGGTAGACTTAGTATGCGCCTGGTACCAAGTGATATGCTCTCTACCTACTAACCTACTTCATCATTGTCATGACCCCCTAAAGTGGCTTCTCTTACCAGCTGCATTTGTTGACACAGGGAACCCGAGGTAGAGTTTAAGTACCATGTTCTCAGTTGTACTGGGAGCGATCAGCAGAGGTGAGACTTGAAAGCAGACCATCTCACCTCAAAATATATTTCTTCTACGGTTATGCCTCCCCAGTATACATGGCCACACAGGTCCCAACTCTGTCTCAAACTCCATTGCAATGGGGTCATTTACAGACGTAGGTAACATTTCAGAATACGGGTACTTGTGGCTATCCAAAGAACGGGAACTTGAAATACTGGGTTTTTGATGTTTTCAGATGACACTTGAGGTCGGGGAATGACAGGCAGCACCTCTCTGCACAACCTCGCCGGGAAGTAAATGGTGTGTCTATTCAAAAAAAGTGTTTTGAAAAATTATTTTGTCTGATACCCTCCACAAATTCCAGCTTAAAAAAAAAAAACAAAAACAAAAACGAAAACAGAGGGCACCTGGGTGGCTAAGTCAGTTAAGTGTCTGCCTTTGGCTCAGGTCATGATCCTGGGGTCTTGGTATCCAGCCCTGCATTGGGCTCCCAGCTCAGTGAGGAGCCTGCTTCTCCCTCTGCCTCTGCCCTTCCCCATTCTTATGCTCTTTCTCTCTCTCTCCGTCTCTCTCAAATAAATAAATAAAATCTTTTAAAAAATCTGGATGTCCCAGACACCACATTGGGCATGCATAAAACCATTTAGAATTCACAGTCCCCATTTTACAGATAAATGATGTATAAAGATTTTAAGGTGCTGTAAGTCATGCTGTGAAGTCACAGCACAAACATGAAACTCGCTCACCCCGTTCCAGAACCCCACCTCTAACCACTGTACACTGTGTCACACTGCCCTGCAGTTACTTACGTGCGTAGAGGTTTATTAAATTTTTTTAAAGCTTATGAAATGAATGAAAGTGCTGGGCAAAGAGGCAACCTAGTGGAGGGGACCAAAATTCAGAGGTTTCAATTCTACCTCCTGGTTTTCCCACTAACTTACTGAATGACCTTGAGAAGGTCACCTACACCATGGGTCTCAGCCTTCCATTCACAAAGTAACTGACCTCTGAAACTTACCCAGCTTTGAACAGTCACTGTGCTGGGGTTTAGCTTCTCGCTGGGATACACTGTATCCACTCTAGGAAAGATAAAGCGTAACGATCATCTATTCCATGAGACCATTCTGCCTAGACTTTGGGCAACAGAATTATGTTACCTTCAGGGACTTGGCGCACTCTACAGTTTTGGGGTGCCCAATGGTCATCCTTGCTCTGTCCCCTACTACAGGAGATGGCAAGAAAGAGGACAGGCCTTTCTGCGACAACTCCGCATGAAGGGATAACCGTCCAGTTGAATTTTTGCTCTTTTCTGCATCAGTGGGGAAGCCAGGCACAGAAGCTGTGATTTTTGATTGTTTGCTGATCTAACATACACTGAAACTAATTTCTCTTCTTAATCTTGTAAAGCATATTACATAAGGTACATGAACAGTGCACATCTTAGGATCCTAACACACACAATACTGTCGTATTTAGATACTGGCCTTTTCTTCTCACCCCCCAGAGGGACTCGTAAATTGCTTGTGGCAGTTCAAGATTGTGCAGGAGAAACTTTTGATGAATGAACAAATGAAGGAAGGAAGAGATTAAGGGCAACAGAGCCGTGAAGCCATGGCTGCACCCACAGATAATGTCGCTGTTAAAACCTACATGACAGTATTAGTATCATTGTTATTTTAAGACAACCAGAAGTAATCACACATTTCGGGAGCTAATGACTTGTGACCAAGAGGAAATTGCTCAGAAGTTGCGTGAACTGACCCCAAGCAGAGATGAGCAGGAGGGGACACTTAGAATATGAAATATGGGCGATGGCGTATGGGTTTTTTTTTCCAGCACAAGCTCTTTTTTTCCCTTAACATCTGGGCTCCCCTGGTAAATACTTTTGGGAGATGTCCCTAAGGTCAAGAGTTCCCACCATCCTGTACTTCAGGGGAAAATCTGCAGGTGAAGACGCAAAAGGAAGTTTGCTGACGGAGGCATTTGGATGCGGGAAGCGTCAGCCGCTCCCCAGATCGCAGGCCTTTTTACACAACATCACATGACGGCCTGTGCCCAACGGGCCCAAGTCGAGAGCCGACATCCAAACCCACGTTGAACAGGCCCCGGGAACTGTCCGTTGTATTACGTGCCGGGGATATCTTCCTCATTTTATATACAGGGTTGGGCGGGGGGGGATTGAACGTCCGTGAACTCAAAAGACTTTGTCTATTTCCGCAGCTCCCCGGGCATTGGTAGGATACACACCCCCCAGGGACAGAGCGGAGAACAGACCCAGGGACTCAGGGACACCCTGAGACGTGCTCAGGGCACCCACCCAATTGCTCCCTTAGCAGCCGGGGGAAGACAAGAAGTACAAGGACAAGGACAGTGTCCCTCTCTGGGAAGAACCCCAACCACCCACCCTGTAAGACATCCGGGAACACCCTTCTCCGGTGGCCTGCTGGGCTCACCACGTTCAAAAAGCCTATGACCTAACAGTTGCCTTCCTTTCCTAGACATCATGACAAGCACTGAAGGAAAGTTAGGACAATGACTAAGGTCAGGAACGCCCGTCTGAGGAGAAACCACTGGTGGCCTGGAGAGTCCCGGGTCTTCCTCACTGCACACGCGCCCGCGGCCAACACCCTCTTGGGATGCACATGCGGGAACTGCCAGCTTTCAGGAGATGGGAAGAGACAAATGATCGAGTTCACGGTCACCAACAAGTAGACCTGAATCCCACCCCTGCCTTCCATCTCAGAGTCTTAAGGCTCCGTTGAGTGGCTCACGTGAAGATCAGGCGGGACACGGTGCTTACGGTGCTGAGCAGTGATCTAAGCTCTGGTGCCCATCAACGGATTCAATCCTGAAAACACCGCCACAGGGCAGGCAGTTCTGTCTCCTCTTTACAGACGAGGCAACGGGAGGCCCAGAAAGGCTGAGCTTTTTCCTCGGGGTCCCAGAGCCAGCAAGTGTCAGAGCTGGGATCTGAACTCAGGCCCTCTGCCTCCAGCACCCGCTCGCCAGGCGCCCTGGGGGCGCGTTGCCAGCGATCTTCATGCTGGCTTCCCTGGGGACTTGACCAGTGAGACTGCAGAGCCCTGTTTTACCCTTGTCTTGTTTTTAAAAGAAAGCTTAATGTGAAAGAATGTGTCTTCTGTTGCGAAATTTCCAACAAAATATGCGTTTTGGGGGAGAAAAGTGTGTCCTGAGTGACCAAGGCACCAGGAAACACTGATGGAAATGTTACATCCGTACACACATTGCTTTGGGACAGTCAGAATGAGTTTTACTTCGCAGTCAACAGGTCTTTGATCATTCGCCACCGACAAAACTGGAACACCCGAAAATCGTGTGGCATGTATGCAATTATCAGAATTATATTACCCAAGACACTAGCGTGTGGCAAAATTTATCTCGAATTCTCCATAACAATTTCACAGTTTGGAGTCTGAAATCCCATGAAAGTGCTCTAAGCCCCGCGTACGTTACTGACAACTCATTACTTAAATGATCTCCTTCGTTGTGTAGGTCTTCCTCTATCTAGGTTATTCTTTCCGGATAACAATCGGTACACAGCTTATCTCGTCTTGATTTTGCTAATCTAAATGTCAGCCTTGGTTCTCAAAAAGATAGGGCTAGAGGCCTGCAGGAAAAGGACATCTAAGAACCTGGGATTGAACCCTGGGGCCACTAAAAAGGGCCAGATTAGTCACGGTGAAGGAAAAGGTCTTCCTGATTTTGCCAATGGGAGCTTTTTAAGTTGGGTGGGTCTTGGAGGACCTGTGGAGAATGGGGCTATTTCTTCGTGGGAGGCCTGCACCTGTCACGGAGGGCCAGGAGCTTCAGCCCATGCCCTGGTTCTCATTAGGGGCATTAGGGCACGTGTCTGGCACTCCGCAGAGACCAGACCTGAGCACTGTAGCTGTGTAGACCACACTCACTTGTTGTGGAGGTGGTGACCAGAGGAAGGAATGGGATGGACCTCACGGCAAATACTGCTTACAGCTAGGGATTGACTTTGACAGGTGTAAATCCAGCCCCTGGAAGCCCCAGTTCTGATGTCCTAACAGGGATGGACTAGAGAATCACAGATGCATGGATGAGGGTTAAAAACGTGTTAAAACATTTGGAAGACACTTTTACCTGCAGAATGTGACCAACCATCACAGCTACTCCTTCATGATAAATTTTTATTTCCTTATATCCCGAGCTACGCATGAACTTTCTGAGATGTACACAGTCTGCTTTGGCGATCACTGGTCTATCTGAACAAATAGTCATGGCCACTGAACATACTGAAAATACAACTGACAGCTTCTTGCACGATGCAGAAACCGAGCTTCCCAAAACAGACACACATGACATTCCACTGGGGCCGCATCTCCATCCAGATGCTTCAGAGATGGCCCAGTGTGACCACGTCAGTTTCTCCTCCTCCTCCGCCTCCCCAAGGAAAAGCACATAATTCAGAAAACCTTGAATGAAAGCATAAAGCCCAACGATGATATCCAGTAGTATTTGATGAGATCAGATTCTTGTTCATGAAAGGTAACATGAACCAAGAATAACCACTCAGTGTGAAGCCAAAAGAAAGCTAGAGAGCACATCTCCTGCCCCAGAGAGGAAGATGATGTTGGTAGCAAGAATGACCACGATCGCCCTGGCACCACGTAACCTGAGTGGTCAGAGACATAACAGCAGACGGAAAGGTCTCGGGGAAGAAAACTTCATTTCTGATCACGACTCTGCCATTGGCTAGTCGTGTATTGTTTTACTTCACTCAGCTTTCCATTTTTGTCTGTGAAATGTAGGGCTTTAGAAATGCAATGCAATGGAGGAGAAGTTCAAAGGTCGAAGACAACAGCCTTAGCGAGGGACCGAGTGTAGCCATCGGCCGAGTCTCAGCAGTACCTTCCACGTTGGGAGGGCTCGCTGTTCACTGAACTCTTTACTGGACGGAACAGAAAGGTTTGTCCACGTGGGCAGGGCCACACAGAACACCTCCATGTGAGTGTGGCGTACCTGTCGCGTGCAAAGCACAGAGGAGCTGATTCAGCTCGTGGAAAGCCGTCCCGGAGAAGTGCGTGTGTGGCGGAAGGCGTTTGTGTAGAGGGAAGCGGAAAGCAGACAGAAGATAAGGACACAGCTAACAAGGCTCAGGCAAACAGAATCCCAGCTTGAGTCAGGGCCCCTCCGCCATGCCGTGGCTGCCTCTGGGTCAGGCCATGTGTGCCCGGGGACCCATGCATGCAGGTGGACCGACAGGGGCTCCCACAGGAAACAGTTCTCTACCGAGACAAAAGAGGACACTTTTCCAAACTCATTCCATACCCCTTATCCCCACCTGACTCTTGAACTGGTCCCATTTTGCCTTCTGGGTAACCATTCATACCCATTTAAAACCCATCTGACCAGGGCGCCTGGGTGGCTCAGTGGGTTAAAGCCTCTGCCTTCAGCTCAGGTCATGATCCCAGGGTCCTGGGATCGAGCCCCGCATCGGGCTCTCTGCTCAGCGGGGAGCCTGCTTCCTCCTCTCTCTCTGCCTACTTCCCTGCCTATTTGTGATCTGTCTGTCAAATAAATAAATAAAATCTTTAAAACCCAACTGACCTATGCAAAATGTTCATGGCTTTCAGAAGGCAATGACCCTATTCGATTTGTATCTGGCCCTGCTTCCCTCTGATGCTACACTGTTGCCTTCTTCAGTGCAGGGAAATGATGCTCATTGTTGCTTCCACTTCGTGCCTTTGCTTGGCATAGATCGGTCCCTCCTTTAGCAAAAAGAGAGTCACATATATAACTAAGAACTTGGGGAAGAGAGTTTCCTATGTTCCAGAGTGGTGAATTTGGGGGACATGAGGGGAAGGAGATTAACTGTTCTTTATTACGTTATATGACAGCCCTGGGGATAAAGAAAAGATTAGTACATCTGACTGCATTAAAGTGAAGAAAGTCCATTCATCAAAAGACATTAAGAGTGTTAAAAGGCAACAGAGTCAGAAACGTTATTTGTAATACATATATTCAACTGAAGACTTGTATCTAGAAAACACAAAGTAAATCTTACAAATAAATACATAAGACAGTCATTGCAGTTTTTTAAAAGGGGGGGGAAGACTAGAATAGATACTCAGTAAGTGTATTAAAAATGTCAGGTCATCGGGGCGTCTGGGTGGCTCAGTGGGTTAAAGCCGCTGCCTTCGGCTCAGGTCATGATCCCAGGGTCCTGGGATCGAGCCCCGCATCGGGCTCTCTGCACAGCGGGGAGCCTGCTTCCCTTCCTCTCTCTGCCTGACTCTCTGCCTACTTGTGATCTATGTCTGTCAAATAAATAAATCTTCAAAAAAAAAAAAAATGTCAGGTCATCAACATAGTTCTCTGCAAGGAAATGCAAATGAAACCCACAGGGAAATACGCATTCACTAGAATTGCTAATTTAACATGACAAAGCAACAGAACCATTCTGGACACAATGTAGAGCTGCTAGGACTTTGAGAGTGGAAAATGATACAGGCACGTTGGAAACCTGTCAGTCATTATTTAGAAAGCTCTGCATAGGCTAAGATCCAGCAACCCCTCTCCTAGGGATACAAATGTCTATTTGTGCCCCAAAGACCTGCGGGAGAAGGTTCTTGGAAACACAATTCACAGTAGCCCCAAACTAGAAACAACCTACATGCCATCAACAGCAGAGGGAAATAAATGGTAGGATAGTCATAAAAGGGACTACTACAGAAAAATGCACTAACTCGGAAAATGCAACAAATCAGGGAAAAAAATCTCACAAATACAAAGTTGAGAGAATATATAACGTTTAAAATTCAGCCAAACTATTTGCTCGTGGTAAGGGTGAGGAGACTTCTTCTTTTTTTTTTTCCCCCCCCAAAATAGGCAGCAGGGGTGCATGTCACTGGGGAGGACAGAGGGGACTCTGGCGTGCTGTCACCACTCTATCCCCAGGAGCTGTTGACTTTGTGAAAATTCGTCAAACTGCCCATTCACGATTTAGGCATTTTGATAAATTAATTTGATTAAGCCCTTTGATAAATGCCTCCTAGTGGTTGCTCTGTGATATTCGGAAACTAGCATATTCTTCTGTCTTCCCCAAAAGCAACTGAAGATAATCAGAAATTCTCAGAAGCTAGAGTCAGTGATGCTTACATGTTCGCTGACACAGGAAACTCACTCGCAAAATGACCCGTAAGGAGGGCGCCTGGGTGGCTCAGTGGGTTAAGTGTCTGCCTTCAGCTCAGGTCATGATCTCGGGGTCCTGGGATGGAGCCCCACTTTAGGCTTCCTGCTCAACGGGGAGCCTGCTTCTCCCTCTCCCTGTGCCCCTCCACCTGCTCATACATGTGCTCTCTCTCTCTCTCTCTCAAATAAATAAACAAATAAATAAATAAAATCTTTTTAAAAATAAAAAATAAATAAAATGATCTATCATCTTCAAGGTGAAAGGACAGGATGCCTCCATGCCGTGAAAGCAAATGCAGAGAGAAAGAGAGAGAGAGGGAGGGAGGGAGGGAGAGGGAGAGAGAGAAGCCTGGGTAGGGGGGTAATCAGTTAGTTTGGAGCTAGAAAAAGCATCTTTGCCTCCAGTTCATGCAAAGAGCAGCTGGGTTGTGGACTGGATTTAGGAAAGAATGGTTCAAGACACCAGTCCTCGTCTTTTGGGATCCTGGAAGAATTATCTAAATACAATAAATCCCGAAGGGCTCGTGACCTTGTGCCCCAGCATCCCGTATCAGCTATTACAGAAACCAACTCTCCATCAGCATCGGAAGCTCAAAATCCGCGTGCACACACAGAGCCCGTTTCTCCCATCAGAGCCTTTACGGCAGTCGTTTCCCAGGTCTGTTTCCCCCTGTGCAAACTACAAACCAATTTCCTTGGTCTCTCATTTAAGATGACTCATCCCCATTTTCAATCCATTGTCCCATTTCTTCCTGAACACCTTAGCTCTCCGGCAGGAAGGTCCAGTTCCCTGGGCACGCACGCCTCGCATTTTCTCCTGGGCTCCTTCTATTTTCTTTTCAGGCTTTCTGAGGGGACCAAGTCGTCTGAGATCTGTGGATGAATCACGTGTTCTCTTCGCGTCCTTCCGCCGAGGCCACGCCACACAGCACGCTGGCGAGCACACTGCCCGCTCATGGGGCTCCGCTGATTTAAGAGACCCCCCCCCCGATTCTGAAGTTCAAGGAGGTGCTCCGGAAGAGGATTTCTGCGTTTGGTGGCAGTGCCAAGAGGGGACCGAGAGGGACTCCGCCGTCTCTGCCATGCTTCCCAAGCTTTGATGGGGACGGGTGACAATCACTCAGCCATGTCTAAAGTACAATGCTCGGGTATTTCCACGTTCCCTGTGGCTGTCACCATCCTTTGTGACATCCTTTCCATAGGAGTTCCTGGTTCTGCCCTACTCCTAGTTCAACCACGGATTCCTCCCGGTCTGTCCTGCACATCCATGATGGGAGCGTTAAAGCTCTAAGCCCGCACACGATTCTGGAACGGGTGAGCGTTTCCTGTAGCCCCAGCTCCCAGCTTCTACGTCCTTTCTCCCTTCATACTATCTGTTCTGTCCCGTGTCTTCGATAAACCCACGCCGAAGTGTCTATCTTACCGCATCTGAACTTAACAGGTTACATCTGCAAAGACCCTATTTCCAGCTAAGGTCACATTCTGAGGCTTCGAGTAGACATGAATCTGGGGAGACACTGTCCAGCCTGCCAAAGAGAAAGTCCCTTTTAATTGTGTGAATCAGACGAACATTGGGTCTGAAGGAGGTGAGCCATCTATGTGCTTTTAGAAATTGTCTCAAGGACCCCCAGCTGAACCCCGAGTGCTTGGCTCACCTCTGCCACGCGCTTCCTGTTCTAAATACACAGTCAGGACGATAAATGCAGTGGACCATGCCCTCGTTGGCTGCCTTCTTTCTCTGTAGAGCTGAAGGAACCCCTGGTCCAGGCAGACACAGGACGGAGAGAGAAGACCCCTTTCTAAACACAGCTGTTGGGCTTCTGTGCTGAGGAGTGCACAGCCGGCGAATTCCCTGAGGGACAAAAGGCCAGGGACAGAGAGGAGGAAGTCGGACCACTTCTCTGTCTCTCATAGGTGCAGCTGGACATTTCACCGCCTGAAGCTGGCCTTATCTTCCAAACCCAGATACCAAGTTTCTTCCAGAGAAATGCACGTCCATGAGAATTCTAAATGTGTGCTTCAGGAAATGTAGCAAGCCCGTTCGATCTAATCTTCATGACCAGGCCTGTTATCTCCACCGACCCTCCCTTCTCAGAGATTGCTGGGGGAGGATTTCCAGCCACCAGAGAACCTCAGGCTCAGCTGCAACCACCAGAACTAGAGGGGCTGTAGCTCGGGCCCGCTCAGCCCCCCGGAGTCCTCCCCAGAGGGCTGTGCTCCCTCGGGGCTGCGCTCCCTCGGGGCTGCACCCGGCCACCCCGGCAGGGGCCAACACTGGTGTCAGCAGGCCTGTGTCCAGGGCCCTCGTCCCCTTCCTTCCACTTCCAAAAATTGTCTACTGACACAATCCCAGAAACTAATAGTAATCAGATGTGTGTTTTCTGTCTCTGCAAGGCCCTGAGTGTGTGTGTGTGTGTGTGTGTGCGTGTACACGCACACACACTCTGTAGGGTTTGCTTCTCTGCTATGCCTTAGCAAAGATCCTCCAACAGTTCTCAGACCTGTCCCGCAGAAGATCTCAGCTCCTCCCTGCCAGCTATCATCCTAGCGAGACTGCCATTCCAGCAGCCTGGGCAGCATGTCAGTGAAGTGTCTTGGGCTGAGTGAGCTTTCCTGCAGAGCTGATTGCTTAAAATCTTCTTAAGAACTTAGGGGCGCCTGGACGTCTCAGTCGGTTAAGCAGCTGAGCGCCTGACTCTTGTTTTTAGCTCAGGTCATGATCTCATGGTCATGGGACGGAGCCCCACGTCCAGCTCTGAGCTCAGCATGGAATCTGCTTCAGATTCTCCCTCCCAGTCCCTCCGGCTCACTCTCTCTCTCTTGCAAATAAATAAAAAATAAAAAAGACATGATTTTAAAAATATATTCTTAAGAATTTAAATTCAGTAGGGGCGTCTGGTTGGTTCAGTTGGTAAAGCGGCTGCCTTCAGCTCAGGTCATGATCCCAGAGTCCTGGGATCGAGCCCCACATCGGGCTCCCTGCTCAGTTGGGAGTCTGCCTCCTCCCTCTCCCTCCACCTCTCTTCCCAGCTTGTACTCACTCTCTCTCTCAGATAAACAAAACCTTAAAGAAAAGAAAGAAAGCAAGAAAAGAACTTAATCACAGCATGCTGAGACGCACAGAGCTTGAAAGCTGGGGAGACCAGGTTGAGGGAGCCATCCTCACCGATCCTTAGCCGCATCATCTTGGGCTGGTGAAACTCTTGAGCTCCCCGGTCCACCATCTACAGACTGGAAAGAACGCCGCCTACCTCATGTCATAGCTGTGAGAGCTTGAGAGCGCGCCGGAAGCAGATGTGCAGAGTAGCAAGCCAGTGGCTGTTGGGGAGAAAAAATGTGGCATGAGTTTCGTGAGGGTCTGGGTGGACGGGTCGCCTCAGCGCCCCAGAAGGAGCAGTCCACCATGCACCGCAGAGAATTCAGGGCTCCGCAAGTGATGGGTCCCAACCAGCTCCTCCCGCAGCTCCCACAGCAGCTTCCCTGACCCAGAGTTCAGCCTGCTGACAGTTTCCCTTGGGCCATTTCTATGAGTGTCCCTGAGTGGAGGACATCACAGTGCCACCGTTCACAGAGCTCACTCACCCCTTGATCCGAGTGTAAACTGAATGCCTCCAACACACACACGGGCCCAGTAGTTTGTAAAACCCCAGGGGGCAGGGAGCTCAAGTCTGCCTTGTTCTTTGGTACGCAGAACAGTGTCTGACACGAACCGGGGCATCAACACCAACAGCCACGATGATGGCTATTAGGGTTGCTATGAGCTGAATGTTTGCATCCCCCTACGTTCAGATGCTGAAGCCCTGACCTCCCACGTGATGGTGTTGGAGGTGGGGCTCTGGGAGGTAAGGATTCCAGTCAGATTTAGGGGAGGTAATGTGGGTGGGGATCAATGGCCTGATAAGAAGAGACCAGAGCCATCTGTCCCTCTACTGAGGACGACACCATCCACGAAGCGCGAAGTGAGCCCTCCCCAGGACCAGAATCTGCTGGCGCCTTGACCTTGACTTTGGGCTCCCAGCCCCCAGACCCATGAAAGGCAGTTGCTGGAGCCGCCAGATGTGTGGTCCCTGGCGACAGCAGCCGGGGCTTGTGTGTGTGGCCCGTGCTGCTGACCGCATGTGCGTCTGGAACTCAGACTCCTCACGCATGATCTCCCTCAGTCACCACCGCCGGTGGTGACCAGGACACGGACACACACAGAGAAAAGTCACTTGCTCCTGCCGAGTTCTCTACTGTTGGCAGCCCCCAGAGGCCCCGCACTTCCCAGGAAGGGACGAGGAGGGAAGCCCTGCAAGGACAGAGGGGCGGGGGGACAGAGACACAGCGTCCGGGAAACCAGAGAGTGAGACAGAGAAAGGCAAGAAGACACTTGGTCAACATCCCCAAGGAGCATTTCCACAGACCCCGCGGCTGGCAGCCCCCGCATAAGGAGCGGAGCATGTGCGACAGGCCCTGCGTGGCGCACCCCGCGGAGCCCTGCGGTCTTGGGAGCGCAGTGGTCAGTAAGCAGGGACTGTCCACCTGACTTCACAACACACACCCCTCCCATAAACAGCCGCGGCCACAGCATCTAGCCCAGCAAGTCCTACCCGCTAGCGTCTAAAGAACCACGTGGGCAACACAGTTCTGGAAAACCCACTGTAGAAATTCCAAGGGTGTTAGGAGAAGGCGCAAACACGACAAACAGGTGTCTACACATGGTCAGAACCTTGTAGAAATCGCCCCCTGGCCTCACATGCGGTCTCCAGAGGACCCGGGGGCTTGCCCTTGCCTTAGTCTCAAGCGTCCTTCCTGGCAGACATCTTCTCATCACCTCAGTCTTGGGTTGTGTTCTGCCTTCTTCTCAATGGACGCGGGCTCTGTTCTGTAGGGACTCGTTAGGTCGCTTAAGTATCAGAGGAAAGCGCTGGGCGTTTTCCCCCAGAGTAACATGTGCAACACTTTGCACATAAGTTCATGAAGTTCACAGACCCTCTGACACCGTTCCGTATATGCTCCTGGGGTCTTTGGCCTGGAGAAACAATTCTGTAGCTGACCTTGTACAAATAAAATATCAACAACGCACACAGGCATAACGGGATTGTACTGCGGACATCACGCAACTCACCCGCCTACCTTGGTCTAAAGACCACAGCTCCTATCTACCGATATTCGACTTTGCAGATTCAAATAATCCAGAATATCTCTTTGCTAATGAGGCTTTTGAGGTAAGCTTTCCGTGAATTGACTCTAGATAACCGAGAAGTACATTATGGTTTTTTCCTCAATTTCCAAAGTTAGCAGATTTCTGTTGCTGGAGGGAGTGCTTTTTCCCAGTCCTTCCCCATTCCTTGCAGAGGGGCAGCATTCTGGCCCTGTGGTCAACCCTCACTCATTCCTGGAGAAGGAGTGTAACCAGCGACACATCCTAGAGCTGAGTGGTTCACACACTTGGGTGTAGACCTTGGGTGTGGTTTTCACCAGACACTCTTCCAATTCAGGAACTTAGTTCTTGTCCTTTCACTCTTTCCTAATCTGTATAAAACCAGTAAAGGCATCTTGACCCCCTCTCCCCTCCACATATCTACCCTCGCAAGTTGATATACCCCTCCCCTTTCTGGCTTCTGTTTACTAAAGAAAACCTATGCCATCTACCCACTGCTTTCCAAGACCTACCAACCTGAGGGCCTGTTCTGCAAATTGTTCTCATTATATTCTGGTCTTCAGTTGTGAAGTACTTCTGTAGCTTGGTGGGTCTCTTGACGCTCACCTTCCTCTTGGCCTACTTTCCAGGGCTCCATCTGCTAACGGTTTCCGGAAATCCTCACCTCGCCTCACCGAAGCAATCCCACTTCATTCCGCTTCCCCTGAGGCCTCCATCCTTAGACAAAAATGGGAATATAATAAAGTACATTACATGAGTGTATTAACAAAAGGAAAGCTATAAATTCACGCGTTTTCCCATCTCCCTTCCTGGTTCCACTACTCCTGGAGACTCATGCTGACCCGCGTGTAGCCAGTTTCCATGTTGAGCTCATGGAGTCAACGTGCTCACCAGGCAGTCTGGCCTCTGCTTTTTATGTTATTGTGTTTGGGTCAAATGATGCTGGTAATGGCGCTCATCTCCCGTGACGACTCTGGCGATGACAGAGAACAGAAGGGCTTGGACTGATTGGTGGGTTGGCTGGTTAACCGGATGGTTGACTTTAGCTACTAAGCCATGAAAGTTATCCTGACGATTCTGCTGATTCTGCTACAAATCGGTAGTGTCCATTTTGAGGCGTTTGCTGGGGTGAGGATCACGACACAGAGGTGGTCAGACCAGTGGGGTCCCATTTCCCTCCCACACAATTCCCAGACGAAGTCCACCAGAGGACACATGGGTCCGTTCTTTCCTCCCTCTTTTCACTGAAGTCAAAGAATTTAAAATCCTTCTTTAGCTGCATAGGTAAAATTGCGGTCTCATCCCGAACCCCATATTGACACAGGCGTGGACTGTCCTCACGTTTAAGAAAAAGGAACCAGCCGGGACCAACAGCTTCAAGGCACTCAGCTGTGAGCGGGATTTACGTAGCCACCAGCCATACCAACTGTCATGGCATTTTCCTTGCTCACAGCCTGAATTCTAAATCCAATATTTCCTTTAGTTCTCGACACCTGGTTTCTAAGGTGAAGTATTTTCTCCAAATTCAGCTGCCGCTGCTGAGGAGAATCCAGTCCTCAGATTTGTTTCAGGAGCTCGGCTGCATCCTCAGATGCAGGCGTATTTTCTAAGGTGTATTTTCTGCTTGCTCCATGGGAGAAAGCAGCCACTGTGCCTGGTGCTGGCCACCTGTTAGCTAGGACACAACCTGCAGCAAATCATTTGTTCGCCTGGTCTTCCCTTCGCCAGCACATCTGGACACCGGGTCAAATGAAATGCATCTTATACTCGGGCGTTTTGTGATGTCCGACGGACAGATGCCGAGTAAATGAAGCTATGTGAGTACCCTACCCTGGGATGTCCCTATTCCCCCCTGCTCCAACAGGACCAAACTAGCAATGGCATCCCCCCACCCCCAGAAAGATTAACCTGCATGACAGCTCCTTACTTCACCAGGGACAGACGAAAGGAGCCAAGTTACTGAGTTAAAATTAGAATCCCCTGCTTGGAGATGTTTCAGGTGCTTCCGAGAGCAGAACCATTAAGTAGGCAGCACCTCGTTGCTTCCCAATGGTAACAGGGAGATGGAGCCCACAAGGAGGGAGGCAGGGAGGCAGGCCAGTCCGTAAGCACCCCGGACGGAACGTATCATCAAGGACGACATTTCGCGTGTTAGTCTTCGTGACCAGGAATGAACTTTGACAGCAGCGATCAGATTGGTGGAAGCTGGAGTCATTGTGGTCTGAGCACAGATGAGTGCAAATGACAAATAAAGTGGGGGAAGTTGTGCAAACACAGCAGATTGTCTGAAAGGCTAACACCAAGGCCCTTCTGGGTTTCCCAGGTTTTACGAAGCCAATTTAGAGAACCAGTGAACTCGCAGGGCCTGACTCCAAATTCAGACTTTTTCAGACTCCCCAGATGTTGCCCTGAGCAGGCAGGTTTTTCTGGTTGTTGTTCCTTAATAACATCAGCTCTTGCCATATCGGGAAAGCTTACAATGTATTTGCAAATCCTCGAAATCCATGTGAAGTGAGATATTCTCTTCCAGCTGGGAGAACAAGAGCAGAGATGCTCACAGGTCAAGAATATTCTCACTCTGGTTTGTTCTAGCATTCAGCTGAAGTCTCAGCCTGTTTCTATACCTTTCAATAGGCGTGACACCCAAAATTTCCTTTACTGTCCTAAATCAGGTCATGTGCAGTCATTTAAAATAGGACCGACCCCCTGTGACCCTACATAAAGATTATTGTCTGTATGTTTAAACTTTCATCTAGACATTCTAGCATCAAAGTGGATTAAACCCAGCTTAACTAAGGACCTCCACAAAAAATCCTGAAGTCCGCTGGGTGAAAATAATCTTTAACCACAAGGAAGTTTGTATAAACAATGAGGTTAGCTATAAATTCTACCTTGTAAAGAACATTTTGCTAAGGAATATGTTGTACGTATTTTTCAAGCAGCTTGAGGATACTTTTCTCCACCCCCTCCAAGGGTTTGTTTGTTTGTTTGTTTGTTTTTTTAACACACACAGAACAGAGCAAATTGTCATTCCAGAATAGGTTCCTACTGTTTCATAAATACCACAGTGAGTATTAACAGCTTGTCAAAAAGTTCTTAATGAAAATTTGAACACTGTTTTATGAACACAGTTCAGTTTGACAAGCCTTTCATAGTGAAAGCCAGTCTGGGAAAAAAAAATATGAGCCATTCTTAACCCATTCTTTTTCTTTTTCTCACTTACGATTTTTGGAGGTGGTAGGTGGCCCAGGTGACCCACAGCTGAACGGATGAATGAGAGCTATGGAAGGTATCTCGCTTTACGAATGTCTGAGGGTTGGTACAGTTCTTGGTACCAACATACAGGAAAAGATCTGAGACCCCCAGACTCTAGTGAAAGGCACCTGAAAAACGCCTATGAATCTCAACCCTGGCTCATGTGAGAATTATCTGGAAAGCTGTAAAAATACTGATGCCTAGGCCTCACCCCAGACTAGTTAAATCAGATTTTGTCACTGATAACGTTAGCCCAGAGTGGCCATTTGAGACAATTACAGAATCAATGCTCAAAGCCTTTATTATCACCTAGAACTTTCCATCTGGGGCTGTAGTGGGTCGGACAGTGTCCCCCTCCCCCAAATTCATATCCACACAGAATTTCAGAATGTGACCTTATTGGAAAATAGGATCTTTGTATATCCAATTAGTTAAGGATGGATATGAGCTCATATGGACAAGCTGGTCCTAAATACAATGACTCATGTCCTTATAAGAAGAGCAGAGGGACAGAGAGACACACAGACACCCACAGAGAAGAAGGACATTGAAATCAGAGGCAAGGATTAAGGGAAGCAACCACAATCTAGGAATGCTTGAGGCTTCCTGAGCTGGAGGAGACAAGACAGCTTCTCCCTTTCGAGGGAGCGTGGCTTTGCAGACACCTTGATGTTGGGCTGACAGCCTCCAGAACTGTGGAAGAGTAAGTTTCTGTTGTGTTAAGTGGCACCCCACCCCCCACTTCATGACCCTCTGTCACAGCAGCCTCAGGACACTAAACAGCAAATCTCTCCTCATTCTTGGGTTCCAGAAAATACTACTGGGGAAGGCAATTTCTTAACTCCAGAGGACATTTAAGTCCACGAACATGGGCTGGATCCTTCCTGAATATGGACTTACTCTGTGATCTCATGGTCGCTGGGAACCAAAATTAGGGTAGGCGTTGAACCCCTGACCTTTCCATATGGTCCTCACTCCCCTAGCCAAGACTGGAGGCTGGAATGGTGACACTACGTCTCCCAGTGCCACTTCAGGTCAACTTCCAGGTGAGCCAGGAAGAAGCAAATGTTGACAATGTCAGGATTCCTCAAGATTGGAACAAAGCGTGCCATGGTTGAGCCCTCTTGACGTGCCCTCTTTAAAACTTCATCAACTAGTGATGTCTTGGAAGAATAACTTGTTTTCTTTTGGAATTCCAAGGACGCTTGGGTGGCTCAGTTGGTCAAGTGTCTGTCTTGGGCTCAAGTCATGATCCCAAGGTCCTGGGATCGAGCCCCATGTCAGGCTCTCCGCTTGTTAGGGAGTCTGCTTCTCCCTCTGCCTCTGCCTCTCCTCCCCCTCATGCACTCTCTCTCTCTCTCTCTAATAAATAAATAAAATCTTAAAAA
Source organism: Lontra canadensis (assembly GCF_010015895.1). Classification (NCBI taxonomy): domain Eukaryota; kingdom Metazoa; phylum Chordata; class Mammalia; order Carnivora; family Mustelidae; genus Lontra; species Lontra canadensis. The sequence goes on along the minus strand of NW_022631070.1, from coordinate 4,692,642 downwards.
AAATACCGGTATCAAGCGTCTTAGGGTAAGGGTCAGTACCCTTTCATCATGCTAAAAGATCGAACTACGGTATCAGTTGTCAAGACGGGATGTAGAAAAGCAGGAGCAGAGGGACTGGATGAACATTCCCGAGATTTTGCTATTTCTTTAGCCCAGGACACTTCTCTATGTGACTGAAGCAGTATTTTGAGGGGGAGAAAAAATTCCCCTAGTATTTGCGAGGCACTCAGATGTTTTATACTCTCTCTTTTGAATCTGTCATTGAAGCACTAAACAGATTTCATGCCCCACCAATGAGTCACCGCTTTCCCAGTTTAAAAGATGCCTACCTGCGGAATTTGACCATGGGACGGGCATTAGATCATGCCCCGAATTACGGTTCTCTGGGTTGCTGTTGTAATGGTGTCGTGGTTCTCCAAGAAAATGCCCAGTGAGAAGCAGGTCCAGACCACTCATTTCCTTCCCACTGCCAGCACCCGACTGGCCTGGCTGGGTGAGCGAGCCACTCCTTGGAAGGAAGCCGGGCCTCAGGGTGATGTGGGCACACCTCCAGGCGAGTCTAGCTTCTGGCCCCACGGCCTCTCCAGCATTATCCCCGGGCTTGGTGTCTTCTTGATGTATTTCTCAATATTTAGAGAAACAAGGTGTCCCCACCTCCTCCTCCAGACATAGGACCATAAGAATGAACTTTCTGCATGTCCAGACGGGTCCCTTCTTCGTAGTTTTGGCCATGGCGGGCACAGAACATGGGTGTCTGGCTTACATCGCAGAATACGGGAGCGGGGAATTCGTGGGCCCCTGCTGCGTCTCCACTGGCAACTGTTTCCTCAAGAAAGCCTGGGACACTTCTGTGTCACGTGACACTAGGGGTCTTCTTGCGTGACAAGGTGGGTGAGAATCAGATGGTGTGATGCCTGGGGGAGAGATTGCTTCTAAATACCTCAGCAGAGGGGAGGAGAGGGAGAGAGGAGGCAGATGGGACATAAACCTGATGACGGTGGGATCCGTCTGGTGGCTTTGTGGGAATTCATTTGCCTAATCTCTTTTATTGTGTGTGTCAACATTTTCTTAATAAAAAGTCTGAAGAAGCCCCCTGCTCGCTTAGAAAATCACATGCCGCTCAGGTGGGACTTAGCATCGTGACTTTGAGACTCTTGGAGAAGGTTATCCGTGGGCCCTCAAGTGATCAGTTGCCGGAGAAGCACAAAGAGAGAAAACAGAAAAATCCATGTTGTGAGGAACTTTTATCCAGAAGGCTTTATTACTCCCGCATTTACACGGTAATACAGCACGATACGGCCAACAATGTGGTCCTCTTCTGGTCCTGCTTTGTATTGTTTCTTACATTTTCATCTAAATGGCTGATTTCCCCAAATTGATAGGAAACTGCGCAAGGAAAGAGATACTGACTAATGAACTTTTACAGTTCCAGGAGTCTACCTCTTGCGTATTGTGTGTGCTTTTGCAAATGTTTTTAATTCACTGAGCTGAGTACTTACTTGTAGGTATTATCATTTTAATGGCTGGCACATGTTCTTGAAAAAAGAAAAGTTCAGGGGCGCCTGGGTGGCTCAGTGGGTTAAAGCCTCTGCCTTCAGCTCAGGTCATGATCCCAGGGACCTGGGATCGAGACCCGCATCTGGCTGCTCCCCCCACCCCCGCCGCCCCGCCTGCCTCTCTGCCTACTTGTGGTCTCTGTCTGTCAAATAAATAAATAAAATCTTTAAAAAAAAAAAAAAAGAAAAGAAAATTTCATTTGCATCTGGTAAAAAACAAACAAACAAAAAACACGACAACTCACTTTCAAGCAACGTTTTCAACCAGAGTACCACCACCCTGCTTATTAGATGAGGCTTTGTTAAAACACACGGAGCATTTGCTGGGTGCCAGTCCCCTGGCAAAGAGGTTTACGTAAATTATGCCTGGAGAGCAGGTCCTCTCAGAAGCTATAGGGAGGGAAACTGAAGGCCGGAGAGATGAAGTAACTTTCTCTAGGTCACAAAGCTGTTCAGTAACAGAACCGGACTGGGATCCCAGGAAGAGAGCCAGATGCCAGAGTCCCTCCTGTCAGTGAGGGCAGACCCCTTGTGCCCAATTCAGAGGGTCCATGAGGAAGTCCGTTGGAGTCCCGGGTCCAAGTTGACTGGAAATCAGAAACATGCCGTATAAAAATGATAAAAAGGACTAAAGCGCTTCACAAACATTGTCTCATTGAACCTGCCCAAAGACGCCCATGTGCTCGCTGAGGGCTTTGGGCCTGAGTTTACTCCAGCTATAAAACAGCGGACTCAAGGACGCTAAGAGGAGCTCAAGGTCATGATGAGGAAGCTGCCTCCCATGAGCAAACCCACAATTACTGGAAGGGACAGGGACAGAACGGAGTCCCTGTGAAAAGAAGCAGAGCGTGGTAAAGTGATGAAATCATGAGTGAAGGAAAACAGCCAGAAGGACCGGCGAGGGCACAGGAGAGGCCAGAGGCAGTAACTCCATGGGGCGCATGCATGGAGACAGCTATGGAAGAAGGGAACTCAGCGGGCTGGGGGTCTGGACGTCGCTGCGCTCTCTCTCAGATACACAATGGGAGAAGCATCCCTCAGAACCAGTTAAGGAAAAGCTCTTAAGGATGGAAAAGAAATCCTCGCTTCAGAGGAACCATCCAATACCGTGACCAAATAAAGGAAGAAAGAAGCGACAAGAAGTGGCCAGTTGTGGAACCCTCCTGAAGTGAGACGTGAAGACAGTTTTAAAAATCTAAGGAATGTGAACAAACTTAAAAATCCAGCAACAGACTTTAGGAAAATATTTTTCATGTGGTTTTTGGTTGGGAGGAGGAAACAACACGGGGCACAGTGGATTTCCTTCCCTGCCACCTGAAAAGAAAAACTCCACGCCCAGAGGCCGCGTGGTCTCGGGACCGGTAAGGTGCTGGGTGGGCGTCGCATCCCAGGAAATGTTTGTGTTTGCACAGCTCGGATGGGTCAGGCAAAGTTACACGGAGCTCAAAGGAGGAGCAGGTCTGTCCTTAAAAGATGAGCAGCTCCCTGTGTACAGCCGGGTGGGTTCTTTTGAAATGCTCGAAGCTCCTCATGTCCTGCGGTCAATATTCCTGACTGTTACCCATTTCTCTACGATATTTTTACAAGAGTGTTTGCTTATCCAACTACCAACTCCCTCTCACCACACACACACACACACACACACACACACACACAGAAAGGCATTATAAAATCCACACAACACGTACACATACAAACTCCATGACGTGGGTATCTCATTCACATACACAGACCGCGACGCCAGCTCTAGGGCCTAAGTGACTTGGCCAGGGAGTGCCAGCAGTCGTTGAGGGAGCCAGATGTCCAGACCAGGTGGGAACGGCTGTCCCCACCTCATCCCGCCAGCTCTGGAAGCCCACAAGCCTGCCAGGATCAGCGAACACCCACGATGCCACCTTCGTTCCTGGTGGTCGCACCAGCCCGGGGAATTGCAGAGCGCCCCACCCTGATTCGAAGCGTTTTTGTCAACAACGTAGTGTTCTAAGATATGCATCTACTGGACCATCTTTTTTGTCTTCTGGGAGTCCTGAACTTGGACTTAACTCCCTCTCCTGGTGGACGTGAGTCTGTTGGTGCGGCATCTCTGAAAGGAAAGAGCGGTGCCCGTGGGCTGAAACTCAGCTCGGAAGCTGGGCGGGGAGGGCTGGGTGACATCCTGCCAGGAGGGGGGACAAGGGGCAGGTGGCTTTTGGTGCATCACAATAACATGAGCTTAAAAAACCAAGCCCCCGTTCAAGGGCTGCAGTCCGCCTTTCCTGCTGGGAGCCCTTGGGAGCATGCGTCCCATAGGTTTCCAGACATGTGTGGTAAGCTGGAGCCTCAGCGGAAAGACACGCGGGGTGGACAGAACAAGGAACTATCCCTGAGACAATGTGCACAAGAGCCTGGCCGAGAGGCCCCAGGGCCTGATCCTTGTGTGCTAGCCCACCCAGGCCTCCCCATCTGCCATTTCCACCATCTTCGATCCCAGTTGGAATGACCAGAGCTTCTCATTAACAGCCGTACCATCCTGTCCCCAAGCCTTCCGTCCTTGGACAGGAAGTCCTGTCTCCTTCAGGGCATTACCCGTTCATCAGTATTTCCATGGCCACTCTCAGGTGGGTCTGTGACCTTGGCCTCCGCAGATGGGTCATCATGCAGTCTAAATGGGTGATGGTGCCCAGGGACGATCCCCTCAAACCAGAGATTTAAAACCATAAGGCCGGGACACCTGGGTGGCACCGTCAATTAAGCATCTGGGTTCGGCTCAGGTCATGATCCCAGGGTCCTGGAATCGAGTCTCACATGCTCAGCGGGGAGTCTGCTTCTCCCTCTGCCTCTCCTCCTGCTCATACTCTCGGGCTCGCTCGCTCTCAAATAAATAAGTAAATGAATCTTTAAAAAAACAAACTGAAGACCAATGAAAACATCAACAAAAAACCTTAAAGTCTCAGTGGAATGATGCAGGCTGAGCCAACGCATACTACATAGAAATACAACTTAGACGGGTATTTTATAAATTGAAGAGGAGAACCAATTTTGAAATCGAACTATGAAATATTTTGTCCATTTGTGTTCACTGGACATACGGTTTTGCAGGTGTCGTGTTTGGTGTTTGTACTGTGAAACCACAGTTCTATCCTGTAGGTAATGCAAAGCGTCTGATAAAACTTCAACAGTGGCATTGACCTTGGTGAGGAGGATCAAAATGCCTCAGAAAACCTTCGTCCGCCACTCTCCGAGCAACATACAGCTTGCCACCTTGCCCGTGTCCTGCCTCTCCAAAAGACACATCAGCTTCCTTTGTATCAGCCACTCCGCACTTACATTACCCTATTTTTCCAGGGGGATAAATATTGATTTTTAATGCATGTACACTAAAAATATTAAATATACATACACCTATGCTGTGACTTTGGGCCACTTTTTCTTTCTCTCGAAAATGGCACGAAATCATAAATGATTCATTCCACTGAGGGGTTAGCGAGACACATATCACTAAATGTTCTGATCTTTCAGTTCAACAGTATTGGGATATTTGGTGATAATAAATTATTAAAGGTGTCTTGGTCAGGAAAATGTCAGTCCTCTCTCCTGAAGTGACATTATTTCTGCTTAGAATAGAGCTGTCAAAAGAGAGCGGGGAGAACGGCAAGAGTTAAGGAAAACATCATTTAGTTTTGTCGATGTCAAAAGTGTCCCCAGGGCCCAGGGGTTGATTTCTAAACGGGTGTGGGTACGGAAGTGTCCAAATATTTGCTAGGATACAAAAACAGAGTAGCGAGCGCAAAGGGCACTTGGAGATGTCTAGAAGGGAAAACAAAGGTTTGTTTCTATAACAACGTGTTACTAAAATTAACGACCAGTGAACTGTTAAGCACAACCACTGGATTCAACCCACCGCAGACTATCATCCATCAAAGACGATTACGTGACCACAGCATCATCCGGCTGGCGGACACCCGGCTCAGATCGCAAGCGCGTGGGGCCTGCTATTGGGGGCTCCCTGGGGAAAGTCATCTAAATTCATAAAAAAAGTGGGGCAAAGTTAGGAGCTGCAGTGGATGTCCACAAATAAGAGACAACAGGAGTCCAGAGGAGAGAGAGAACATGGCAGGTATCTAGCTAGCCTGGGGCTGAAATTGTAATTATAAGTAGTATTTGGGAAGGAAAGGGGCAAACCTTTCTTTTTTTAAAATTGTGGTTAAAAAACACACATAAAACACAATTTCCCATCTTAACCCGTTTTAACTATACCATACGGCAGTCGTGTTAACGACTGGTATCTTGTCGCACCATAGATCTCTAGAACTTTCCATCTTGCCACACTGGAACTGTACCCAATGACCGGCTCTCCTCTCGCCTCCCCCCAGCCCCTGGCAAGCACCGTTCTACTCTCTGTCTCCATGGCTATGCCCACCTCAGATACCAACGGTAAGTGGAGTCATACAACATTTGTCCTTTTGTGACGGGCACATTTCTCTTAAGTGTAATGTCCTTGAGGCTCCTTCCTGCTGCAGCTTGTGGCAGAATTTCCTCCTTTTTTTCAGGCTCAGCGGTATTCCAGTGTGTGTATATAGACTACATTTTCTCGATCCATTTTTGTGTCAGTGAACTTTCAGGTCATCTCCCCTCTTGGCCTCTCTGAAGAATTCTGCAATGAACATCAGTGTGCAAAGATCTCCTTGAGGTCTGCCTTCAGTTCTTACAGGCATATTCCCGGAGCGGGACTGCTGGATTACATGGTAATTCCGTTTTTCCTTTTTTTTTTTTTTTTTTTTTTTTAGGAACTTTGAAAAGGAGCAAATCACAAAGCCCCAGGGGACGGGCAGAAACATGATAGTCCCACGGAGCCAGCCCTGGGTGCGGCACAGTGGCTCTCTGCCGGGGCGGGGCTTGGCGAAGCAATCTACCACGGGGATGGGGTTATCGAATCATTTGTAAAGCACATGGTGCAGGTCTCACACATGTGCACAGCTCTTCTAGGGCCTGGGTGACCCAGCAGTGAACATTACCAATCAACTCCTTTATATGGGCAGTAATTCTAGTGGAGGAAAAAGAGAATACACAAGCAATTGTGTGTGTGTGTGTGTGTGTGTGTGTGTGTGTGTTCATGAGCACGTGTGTAAAACAAACCAGGATGATGAGTGCGGGAAGAGGGTTTTAAGCGGGTGGGGGGGGGAAGGTAAGCTCCGCGCAGACCTGGAGCGGAGCAGAAGAGCAAGGCTGGTGGATGGCTGAGGTTAAAATATTCTAAGCAACAGCAACCGTGGATACGAAGCAGGTGTGCCTGGAGAATGGTGGGACGGACAGCGTGGGCACAGCTTCAGGGGGCAGGGACGGATTAAGAAGGGCTGATGGGCTGTCAGACCACCTCGAGGACTCAGGCTTTTACCCTGTGTGGCAGGAAGATGTTTCGGAAGGACCCTTCTGGCTGGGGCACGGGGCACAGACAGGGATGTAGCAGGTGCGGGATGAGAGCATCCGGCTGGGATGCGGTCAGAAACCAGGCACGAGAAGGCGGCTCGGACTCCGGACACCAGATCGCAAATCTGGGGAGAAATTGTGGGATCCTGGTTGTATACAGAAAGAAGGGTTGAAGCAAGAAGCATCGTTCATGACTCCAAAGATTTTAGCCCGGGCAAGTTTGGCATTGCAGTTACTGAGGTGAGAAAAAGTGGTGGGGTTGGAAGCTGGTCTTTTTGTGGGGTATCAGGTATCTCAAAAACAACTGGGCTTGCAGAGTATGCAGTTTGGACTGGAGCCTGGCCACGGAGACTGCCGTGCAGACCTGTCTGCAATGGAAATGGGATGGCGGGGTGTGGGGACAGGCGGCGGCAAGAGCTCCGGGAGGCTGCCTAAGGGAAAATGACAGCCGCTGCCCACGGACCAGAGGCTCCGATGGAGGATGAGCCACAGAGGCTCTAGATCAGAGATGGGAGAGGTGCACGAGGATAGGCCTTAAGTCTTGTTAAACTTCACCTTTGCCATGTGAATCTAGCAATTCCGTTGCTAAAAGGCAAACCCACGTAATGCTCTGGCGAGGTTTCCGTACGCTGGCCAGACCCAGTGACAAGGGTTTGCTGTGTGTTGCTGGAAGGGAGGACCACATACGTTTGAAGCTTGCATTGTTCCCAAAGTCGTCGATAAAGGCAGGCTCACAGATGCAAGTTTTCTAGAGCCTTTCAACTTCCTACTCCAGCTTTTCGCAGCTATACGGAGATTCCATTTGGGCCGAGTCAAGTCTCAGGGTTGAGGGGAGCGGAACCCTTTCTGAATAAGAGTATTGACCAGATGAGGAAATGTTCTTGGACAAAGTATCAGTTCCGTGGTTATGTGCTTTTGTCAAAACTCACTGAGTTGTATAATTACAATCTGTACATTTCTCTGCACATAAGTCATAGCCCAGTTGAGGCAACGGGATATACATCCAAGGTCAGGCATTTTGGCCAGAGGGTAGGAGGCTTGAGGGGCGACAGATGATGCTGTGGTCCCCAGTAGAAATCATGCCAATAAGCAAGCACCAGATCAGAGCCCTGCTCCTCCCAGCTCACTCCAGGCCAGTCCCAAGTCACTGCAAAGAACCACGGGCATCCAATTGAGGAAACACACCAGAAAGAGGGTGCCTTCACAGGTGCAGAGCAATTGGGAGTGTCATATACCACACCAAACCAGAAAACCTTGCCAGGGGAAAAAAAATCAGTAGCGGTAAAATTGGATCAGGTCTGAGCCCACCCGAAACAAAGTTTGCAGGACACGAGGTAAAAGCAAACCCAAGCCAAAGCACATCCAGGGGCTGGAGAAATGGCGGGCCCCCGAGGGCGGTGGGCATGAAGTAGACCAGGCAAGCGCACTCCCTTCCCCCAGGCACATGACAGACCTGCCGCCAGCTAACCACACTCCAGCAGCCCTGTCTGTATCTTCTTACTAAACTGGACTGAAAAGAAGCGATATCTTTCTTTCTTTTTAACCCATCAGCTCACAGTGACCCTCTATTATGATGGCTGCAGCAAAGCAAAAACAGAACAATGATCTCTTAGGCAGAGATTGCCTGGTGGTCCTGGGAAAGTCTGTTTGAACACAGTATGTTTGATCATGTGTGCTTTTCTTGACGCCCAACCCACCCCCACCCACCATAATGGAAGGATGGAAATGACAATGGCATTCATTCATAAGAAAATTAGACAGTCAACAGGTGTCACAGGGAACAGGAGACACCGATACATTCTGGAAGCCTCGGAGTGGGTGGCAGTGGCACAGGGCTTGCAGGTACAGACGGTGAGATGTCTGCAAAGGGGCGACATTTATGAGGAGGGACACGTCTCCCCTGATAGCACAGCAGTGCTGACGGGGGTGACTCATGGAGAGCATTGGGGAAGCTGACAACAGCAGGTCCTGCTTCAAGTCTGCACACAGTACCATCGGGCACTCCGCCGTCCGCTCACCCCAACCCCCGTGGCCAGGTAACCAGCCTTCCCCGTCTGCAGCGAGCAGTTAAACACGTTCCTGTCTGGGTGAAATGAATGTAACGTGCCCTGCACTTGGGGACACGAGGCAGAGAGGCTGAAAATAAAGATTAAAACTCCACCTTGAGATTTAGGACTCCAGCCTCGGTCCCAGACACCTGCAGCCAGGCAGAAATGGTCACATAACAGAGAAGCTGGATGGCTCCAGGGGGACACACCTGTCGGGTCCGTTTCCCCCACAATGGCAGATTCCACTTCATCTAGGGACCAAAGAAAGGAAAGCATGGGTGGGATGGAGGAAAAGGGCCCTGGGGTGACGTCCCAGGAGAGTCCCAGGGATTCAGCTCTGTGCCAGGCTTTGGAAACAAAGTGGAACAGAAGAGTGGGGAGCACAGGAGACACCCCAGTGGGGGGACTAGGGCAGGTAGAGGGGGTGGACTGCAGGACAGGGGGCGATGGATAGTTTGGAAGTGTGTTTGAGCATTTGGCAAGGTTATTGGTAGGCATGTGCCCGATGGGTTAGAGCATCTGGAAAGAGTTAGTGATAAGCACATAAAAAACTCGGCAGATGGAAAAACAAGGCCATAATTCCAAGAATAACAAATAAGAGTGTAAGATAGGAAATGCAATCAAATTATGCCTCTTGACTCATTAGTGAAAATCTTTCCATAGTGTTATTTAGTTGACTGATGTAGCCACGGTTTGACACAGAAGAAGACAGAGGAAGCGGAAGGAGGGGCTGACGATGGTTTAAGATAACTAAATCCTCAAATAATGAAAAAGGCAACAGACATTATCTAAAACCATACATTAATGAATAGTAGTATATGTGCATAACGAGGAAATACAGAGGCGAATAGAAAAATGAAAATGGGGGCCCCTGGGTGGCTCAGTGGGTTAAAGCCTCTGCTTTCGGCTCAGGTCATGATCCCAGGGTCCTGGGATCGAGCCCCGCATCGGGCGCTCTGCTCAGCGGGGAGCCTGCTTCCTCCTCTGTCTCTCTGCCTGGCTCTCTGCCTACCTGTGATCTCTGTCAAATAAATTAAAAAAAAAGAAAAATGAAAATGTTGGAAACAGTTTCGTGTAATGGGGACGGGATGAGGAAGATGAGGGCCACCGGACAGAGCCGTCTCCGAGCTCTCAGGACAGAGCTATCCCCCACCTGCTGGAAGGTGGAAGGACTCTTCCCCCTCTGGGTTCTCTCCAGCTGGGCTCAGCCTGGGGGGGCAGAAGTACTGAAGGGGCCATGTTCCCAGGGACCCTCAGACCAGCCACGATGGGAACAGAAGGTGAACATTCCAACTCCTTCAGGCCCTGCCGGGGAGGGGTAAGCTGTAAGGCGTGTCTTCCCCCAACCCCAGAGCCCCAGCTGCACACAGAATCATCCTGCAGCCCGCACGTCGGTGCTCCCTCGGCGGCTCCCTCCCTCCCCTCCCTCTCCCACCTCTACCACTCCTCTACCAGGGCTCCTGGGGATCCCCTCCCAAGAAGACCACCTGCACCCACCCTTCGCATCAGGCTCCGCATCCTTTCACCCTAACGCAAGCCACTTTTCGATATAAGCCTTTCAGACCTATAGGTATTTGATTCCATCAATGACGTCCGTGTATTACCTGGGAAAAAAATGAAATTTCGCCTTGAAATTGTGTAAGAATGGGTGGTCTTCTGCAATCATATCACACTGTATCTATTAAAATATTAACTATTAATTGATTCGTAACCCAAGTGAACTTGCAACAGGTTCATTATCACATTACAGGTTCAGTTAATAAGTAGCAGAATTTACTACTGGAATTAAAAACAGTCTCCTATTACCTATTACTTGGCATGGCTGCCTTCTGAACAGATAACTGGGAAGGCAGACTCCCTATCAAAATGGCGGGCTAGAGGTTCTGAGTCAGTCCCCGTTGTGTCAAACAGGTTTTCCTGTGATTTCCCTGCTTCCATGTTTGTCCCTCTGCTACAGCTAATTTTTGTTTGCTGATTTGTCTCCCCCCCCAACCCCCCACCGATTTTGAGAAGTGTCAGCTGATTTGACAGCACGTTGATTTTACTGCTTATAAAGTGTTACTGTTCTGGGAGTTTGACCAAGGGCCGAAGGAACATCGGTTGACTGGCATTTACATGACTCCTGGCTTTCCACGTAATGGTACTGTGGTTAGTTTCTAAAATTCTCTGAGGTTGAGAGTTTGCTATTTCTGAATTTTTCATCGATTCACATAAAGACTAATTACTACAATACTATCTTATCAGCAGAAGCCTTACTATTTCCAGCCAAAGTCGCTGGTCAGTGCGTGGTGAGCAAGGCAACGCCACAGCCCCCAAGACCTGGTGGTCTGTCAGCTGGGGTCGGTCACTCAGGCAACAGCAGAACTGAGATGCTCTCCAAAGCTCGACTCAAAAACCAAAACAAAGTCACTTCTCAGTAGGGCCAGGGAGACCTCAACTCTCAGAATATCATCCCACATTCATTTTACCAATCCTAGCATGCAACAGCTCTGGACCCACCTTGCTAGAAGCTTCCCTGCTCAGAATGCAAAGGAAGTCATACCTGTTCACACATAACCACGGCGCAAGGAAGATACCAGACACACCAACGTCCAAGCGTTGCATCCAAGAGGCTCTGGGCCAGAAGGAACTCAGGTTCTTGGGAAATGCCAGGAACAAAGAATAGAAAGCACACTGAAAAAAAAAAAATGTCAGGGAATAAAATGGACCAGAAATAAGGCGATTGCTTAAAGAAAAATAATGTCATGTCAACAAGCGGCAAAGAGAAGGAAGACTCACTCAACTCCTGATTTCTTGGTTTGCAATTAGAAAATGGGCAAGCATGTTCAAAAGGAAGGGCAGGCCAACAGAGGAGAAGATATACACGTGGCGTTTTCAGGAATTCCCATCAGCAGGCACCTAGGATGGAGAGCGGGAGTGAGGGAATAAGCCGACAGATTTGGTCTCAGAAGGACTGGCACAATTAGGCGATGGGTAGGAGACAGAACACAGATAGCAGATGAGACACAGATGCAAAAAAGAGCAAAGGTGAATTCTGGAAGAAGTAAAATGGTAGGTTTGGTGTGTTCCAGGGGATTTTTGGAACTGAGTTTCCAACAGGTGATTTGCAATATTACTAATTAATGCAAGTTTGTTAGGAATCTGTCACACCGGGGAAATGTCAGAGCCTGGTGCACCTCCATGTCCTCGAGGCATACGGGAATTCTCTTATTATACCTTCGTTAATGAGGCTGAGAAACGGATGGTGGCTGGTGGCAGGCTAGACGGACCTGGAGCTGTTGAACAAATGGCCATGCACACAGGACGAGATTAATCAAAGTTAACCTTTTGCGAGGCAGTTAATGGTGCAGTAAATAATTGAGACAGAGAACCCGCAAATTGGATGTGGGCCTGCAGTTACCAGCTGGGGGCAAGTTCCTTCCCCTCCCCGCGTGAGCCTTAGCTTTCCAATCTGTGCATGAACGCTCACGATCGTGCGGATGTCCCAAAGCCAGGGGAGACAGTGGGGCAGTGCCTGGCACGGGCTTACACGGGCCAGGACCCTGGAGTAAGTGCCCATCAAAGTCATCTCTGTCCCGTGGGTTTCTAACCTATGGGTTTCAAGAAAATGGGCTCATTCATCTCGTTTCATCCCTGTATTGGGAAGTCATCTAGAGTCGAGAACCTTATCCCCAGACCTCTCCTGATGGAATCTCTATAATACAAGAACAATATTCTGTAAAGGAACTTTCTCTGCGTCACCTCCTTTGCTCAGTATTTTGAGAACATTTTCTGTGGTAAATGAAGAGTGACTATATAACCTGATTCTTTCTTGTTGTGGTAAAAAATGCACAACATAAAATCTACCATCTTGACCATTCGTGATATTAACTTTATGCACCTGATGATGCAAAGGTCTCCAGAACATGATCGTCTTGCAAATCTGAGACTCTGTGCCCACTGAACAATAGCTCGCCTTATTCTCCCCTCCCCCAACCCCTCTCAACCCCCGTGATACTGTCTGTGCCTACGAATGGACTCTTCAAGGTACCTCCTATGAGTGGAAGCACACAGTATTTGTCCTACCACGACCAGCTTATTTCACTCGTCACGATGTCCCCCAGATACATCCATGTTCTAGCATGGGGCAGGATCTCCTTTTTTAAGGCTCAGTAATATTCCACTATATGCACAGACCACATTGTGCTTACCCACTCATCCCTGGCTGTTCTTTTCACTTGCAACTTAATTTTTAAGTTTTTATATCTATTTTCATTTGATTCGTGAAACAGGCATGATATCTGTAGGACAGCTTTGTGGTCACATGTGTTGAACCTGACACCTTGTCCCCAGCAGGCAGGCAAAGCAGAGTCACAAGTGTCTGGGAGCAGGACATGAGGGGAAGAAGCACAGCCCCGACAGTTACAAATGCCTTTGAATTCGCTCCTGTCTTCAGTGATGGGGACATCACAGCCATGTCCTCAAGGTATGCTCTACAGGCTTCTTAATCCTGAATTCCCCTCTGGAACAATCTTGGACTTTGGAGGCTCTGCAAATAAGGGAGACAAGCACCCCCTGACACTCCCATGGCACGAACGTCCTCATTCTGTACCCAAGACTCCGAGCTTGTGGGTTTCCTTTGGATACACACTGAACTGGTAGAAGGCTCTGGAATTACTCGAATGACTTTGCTCTTACAGATCATTACAGAAGAGTGAGGCCACCTTCACCCCCTGCCAGGGTACAATGAAGGGACTCTTACTTGAGCTGTTAGAGGACAGAGGGAAACCTCATCCAGCTCTCAGCCGCATGACCTGGGCTTGCCTAGCTCCCCAGCTTAGCCTTGTTACTTTGGATAAGTTACTCACCTCCTCTGCCTCCATGCCCTCATCTGCGAAATGGGCATAAGAACCCATGCTCAGTGCTTAAACAGTGTCTGAAGCCCAATCATTGCTCAAAATGTGTTTGCAGGTACCCTTGGTGAAACTCATCTTTCCAGCCCTGGGTCTTTCCCATGATCACCCTGCAGGTGCCCAAAGCCTATGCCCCCATCCCCCTCCCCCATCACAACCTGTGCTGGGGAGAGAAGCGAGTCACCGGTCACTTCTACCAGATATGAATTTGTCGCACGGGTGGTGTCTGCTTTCCAGAGCAATATCAGTACTTGTGATATATGACGCTTTGCCCGCACCAAAGGACATGAGGGAGCACAAGGGGATTTGCCAAAGGGAAGGAGAGATCACTTCTCAGAGACTTGGAAAACACTCTGGACAATGTGGGCAGCTCTCGTCTCCTGCAGCCACCGTCTGGGCTGTGTCCATGTCCCTGGTCCTTAAACAGCCCTGGGCACAGCTGGGTCACAGATCAGCACTGGTTGGTGTCTCGGCGCCAACGCACATGGGGTGGGGGGAGGGTTGTGGACGCATCGCTCTCTTGAAAAGATTGACAATATACTATTCACATGAAACCCTGGACTAGCAGGGAAAGCTTAAGGCTTCTTTCTAACAAACTCTCTCTGATATTGGTCTTTATTCAATGGCTTAATGATTAATCAGGGGAAGGAAAGCTTCATTTAAAGATGGTGGATGGGAAATCAATGAGTAAACATGCATCTCCGCTTGGGAGAGCGAGATGGGCTCTGGCAGAGCTCTGTTGCAGACACGACCCTGTAGCTGTTCCCTCCTGCATCCCCCACCTGCTCCCCACGTGTCACATAGACCGGGCATGTCGCTGTCAAAAATCAGAGTTGAAAGAAAGAGGTGTTTCTGACGGGCAATAGTGAGGGTCTTTGCCTTTTCAAAAAAAAAAAAAAAGTAGCAATGCCATTTCCCCAACTTCTCCAGTCCTACATCCTGTAAACCATTAGCATAAATGCAAAACAGCAAAGCTAAAACAACATCCCTTCTGGAAAGGTATTTTCAGCAGCATCTGGGGAGCAGTTAGGATGCGGCCAGCACTACCCTCAAAACACAGACTTTGTGTTTCAGCGGCTCTTAAGAGTTAGTGTCCCTGGAGTTGACATTGACTTCCTCATTGCCATCGTCAATACCTGCTCTTCTTCTCCCTCCAATAAATCCCGCTGTCCACCCCAGAGAGGATTCAGGGTCTTCTAGGACCTCACTGGCTACAAGTCAGTTAGGGAGGAGACAACACAGGAGCTGGTCACTCCACTCTGCACCTTCTGGAAAGGGGGAGCTGGACGGCAGGTAAATCCTAGAGAAGCATACTCTGTGAGAGCAGACTGCATTCAGCATTGCCCCATATCCTTTGGCGAATCCTTGCTTCTTGTACGTATTGTCTGTTTATTCTGATTCCCTTCCCAACCAAAGAGAACCATCTCTGTTCTAGACCTCTCCACCCTCTCGTAACTACCATTCAGTCCACCAGTTGGGTCTACTGAACAGGACTCAGTCTGCCTAATTACAGTGAGTGGCTGCCCATGGCTTCATAGAGATCCTTTTGACATGCCTTACTGCCAAAGGAATGCATTTATAACTGTGGGATTTTGCATAAACAGGAACATTGGTAAGGGGCTATCTGGAGAAGAAGCATACGCAGCACTCCATTCTATGGGTCAAGTTCCAAAGAGTACCTGATATTTCCTCAAACTCTGGCTCATCCTCTCAACTCTGCTGGAGAGAGAGGTAACTTTGCACTCCTGAATGGTTCCTTAGGATTCCGCACGCAAGCATCTTCTCTCGGATGCTAAGGGATCCCCCCCCCACAGTTGGTCTTCCTCTTCCATGATCAGAATTGGGGAGCGGGTGCAGAGGAGGAGGGCAAATGAGGCAAAAAGTCAGTGAGAACCACTCCCCACCCCCCAGGAGGAATAACATCTGGGATGTTCCACATTCAAATGATGGATAGAAGGGCTGTGGGGTGAAAAAAATATACAAACAATGGTGGGCTTCGAGACTATTTATACTTTTCCAGCTGGAGACTGCATGACGTTGGTACAGAGGCTTTCTAAGGAGAACAGAATTTTCAGCCCATATTGGATAGAGCTCAAATCCTGGCTCTGAGAATTAACTGAGTATCTGGAAAGTTCGGCCTGGAAGTCATTCTCAAATTTGGTTCATTCGAAGTTTGGTTTCCAGTCCACATATACACACTGTTCAAGAAGTCCTTCCATCTCATTGTTTTCCCTTGATTATTGCTTTTCCTCATATTGATTTGTCTTCCCTAAACCTACGGACACATCATGAAAAATTTTCAGAATTCCTTGATTTGCTAAACTACAGATTGCCAGACAGTGAACACTAGAAATTATCCACTCAGTTTGGTCATCTCTCAGATGAAACTGGAGTCAGTTCACACATATGAACATGTTCATGTCCTATAACCCACACCTTCAGCTAGAGAGGAAGGAATCGAGTCACAAAATGGAGGGATTTTAACAGATCGCCTCCCAGAGCACCACTCCAAAACACCTGAAGTTGGCAAGAAGGGAGGAAAGACGAATCAAATCTTAAATTTGGTGTTTGGTTTGACGTTTGTGCCAACGATCTTTGCACATGACATTTTACCTCTTCTCTCTGTGCACATTTCCTTCCATCCTGGATTTTTTAAAAAATGCAGTTTTTGGGTAAAAGAGTTAAATAAGTGATTTTAGAATGCCAATAGTATTGATCTAGGACACACCGATTTCATGGTGCTTTAAAAGGAAATGTGTAGTTGATTATAAATCTATCCTGGATGGTGAGTCCCGGGGAGGAAGGAAACACATCCGTCTCCGCCCAGTTTCCCAGCATCTCAGCATGATGCTAGAAGCTTCCATCATTTATAAATATATTTTAAAAATATGGTTCATTAGCCTCAGATATGGCAAGTAAAGGAAATCTCTAACTTAGTTTTGAATCCAATTATAAAATACCACAAAACCATCCCAGTCGCCGCAGAGGATAAGAACTATGGATTTGCGTCCCTTGTCAACAAACACGACGCATAGCAAATGTGTGTTGTTTCTCTAATCACCCACCACGATTTCAAGATGGAGCGGGAGAACAGATTTTTTTTTTTTTTTGAACCTACAAAGTTCCTAAGAAATACAAAGACATCGGCAAAATAGAGTGGCAGGCTGGCTTTCTTTGAAAACCTGACAAAATGCATTTATCAGACTTATCTTGATGTCTTCAACAGACTCTCAGTCTGATAAACAAACAGGAGAGACCATCAATTCCTCCTTTCATTTCTCAGCTGTGCTTTCTGGGTAAACGACCATCCATCATGTAAGGCCGAGAAGTGCCTCTTTGATTGTGCTCAAGTTTGATTGAGGAACTGTGCCCGGCAGACCAAAATATACCAAACTGTTAATTGCTTTTTAAAGGAGAATTATGACACTTTTAACAAGCTACGCCTCTTACTCAGCCTCGTGAGGGTAGATGCTCTCGTTCTGCTAAACTGTCTTATTTTTGAGATCTGGGTCCCTAATTGCTTATAAACCATACTGTTTATTGAGTATTAACTCTGGCATGCTTATTTATAATGGGAGCTTATGGCTCAATGCCTATAAAAAGCAGCATAAATGAGCTACTTTGTGCCTGCAGTGTCTCCTCTCCCCAAAATGCGCGTGTGCGTGCGAGCTCACAGAGCCACACTCAAGTTCATCGGCGGAGAGAAGCAGAGTAGGGGCAGAATTCTGCAGAGGTGAAGCTAAAGTAGCGCGTTGCCTGGTAACCAGGGAGCCCTCTGTTGACTCCCCAGGGTGTCCACCATACATTTTCCTCTGTACATTACCGACAATGAAAAGGTCCGTGACCCAGTGAAATATCAGATTAAGTCAAACTATTAACTGGACAAACGCATTTAAAGTGCTCTTGTCCCCTGGTTCCGTGCGATTAGTATACATTATGTTCTGCCAAGGCAAGCATGAATCATTATATATTCGGAGTCGGCGGCTCTGGGCAATGAAACATAGTGACTGGGAGCTGAGTAATGCAGTGGGCTGTGTTTATAAGATGTGGAGCCTTCCGTTAGTGTGATCTACAGTGTTGTTATTTTGCGGTGAGGACACAGGCTTCTTCAGTAAATAGTATTTGTCACTCCGCTAAAAAGACAGAGGGGGGAAAAAAAAAAAGTCTTTCCCTGGAAAAACAGGTTACTCGTCCGCAGGACTGCGTCTGTGCCTGCATGGGGGAGGGGAGAGGAACTTGGCCCATATAAACAGACACATTGTTTTTCTACTCACCCCGAGAGGGTTTTTTGTTTGTTTGTTTTTTTCTTCACCTCCTGCAGTTTAAAGTCACTCCACTGGAGCTGATCCGACCCCCGAGTCTGCAGAATCTGAGGAGCTGAAATCAAACCTCTCCCCGTTCTGCTCTTTTCCGCGGCTGGGGCTCGGCAGCTCGCTGGATCTGCCGGAGAATGCACAGACTGGGAACGTGCCCAGCTCCGTTTTCTCCCCGAACTGAGAATCAGAAATCTGGGGTTCAGGAGCTCGGCTATTTCTGGCTTTGACCTCTGCGTGTACGAGGTTAGATGTGTCTGAGTTAAGCTCATAGGGACAGGTGTGACTGTTCGGTGGGACCCGGATTCCCTGACCACCTCTGCCCCTAACTAGCCCACGGAATGCATATGAAAGCGCTTGGTGGTGGGAAGGGAGGGGAGGACGGGACTTTCCCAGGAGTGGACCGCCACCACCCACGGCCACCGGCTACCCTAAGCACCTAAGTGCTACCCGCTGGAGGTGCCAGGAAACGAGTATGAGCACATGATCCCAAATCTCCCAAATTCTAAACTCTCCCTTTGCCAATCGACGCACCGCCCGCGTTGAGCTCGCTAGGAGGTTTCCAAATCTATGTTCAGTTCGTCTCTCTGAAACCAACCTGCATTTCGAAGACTGTGGCAGCCATGGGCAATCACTTTACAGAAATGGCAAAGCCTCTGATCCTCTGCCCGTGTCACTCAGTTTCTGGGATTCTCCTCTCCTTTCAAAGATGTCCCCAAACTTTGTGACCTTCTGGGTCCATGAGCAGCGGCTCCGCTGTTAGGGGCTGAATGGTGTCCCCTTCAACATTCCTGAGTCGAAGACCTAACCCCACGTGCCTCAGAGGATAACAGTATCTGGAAAAAGCGTTTCTAAAGAGGTAACTGAGTTAAAATGAGGACAAGAGGTGGGCCCTTATCCAACGTGACTGGTGTCCTGATGAGAAGAGGAGGGTAGGACACAGATGCACAGAGAGGGAAGGTCGCAGAGAGATGGCCATGGACAAGCCAAGGAGAGGGGCTTCCGGAGAATGCTACCCTTTGGAAACCTGAATCTCAGACTTCCAGCCTCCAGACTGGGAGTAATAAACGTCTGTTGTTGAAGCCCCCAGTCTGTGCTTCTACCGGAGAGCCCAAGCTGACTCACGCGGATCGCAGAAAAAGAGAAATAAAAGCATCAAATCAGGTATTGGCCTAAACCTCACCGTGGTTCTGGGGCAACGTCACCCATGGACAAAGATCTGTGCATTAACACGATTTGTGTTGCAACAGAGCGAACAGCCTTTAGGTTCTATGCTGGCCACCACGGGGTATGAGTAAACGATCCGGCCAAGCCATTTTGTCTTCTGTCCCTTGTGTGGACATCCAGGGCAGCCCCAGTTGGAAGGGAACACTGGTGTGTCCATACTGAGCATAAACATACAAACATGGGATTCCTTCTGAACTGAAAAAGACATCGAGAGTATCACAGGATGGGACAGGGCTGAGCCTTGGAAGAAGAACCGACATCCACCCACCCAGGGGTCATAAAAATGACACGAAAAGACACCCCTGGCAAGCCCTTCCTTCCACCACGTCCCCACCTACCAGGGACCACACTGACGCTCTCCTTACGCAGAGGAGAGGTCATAAAACAATGCGGCATATTTATTAGGGCAAAGATGCAGCGGCTGCTGATGAATGGCCCAGGAAGAGCTCTCAGCTGGTTGATGAATTAAAGTTCTGTTTGCTTTTCTATTGTGATGGATCCTCCCTTGTTAGCTTAAGTAATCCCCGAGCTTTGATTACAGCTGTCAGCGGATAAACACATCCTCCGACCGAGCCTCTAAGGTGAACCGTCCAAATGCCCTTACGGACAGTCGGGCACCTACCGTCTGCTGAAGAGCAGATGCCTCCAAAGGAGTGAGGAGGTCCGGAGGTGAAGGGGGGTCACGTCGGTGGTCAGGAAAGGTACGAGTATATGGATAGGTCCCTTTCTCTTCTCCCCTCTCGCAGATCCGCCCCACCCCTTTGAGTCCATAAGAGGAAAGGGTTTCCTCCAGGGAGCTTCCCTCTGGCATAATTGGAAAGTCCAGACAGAAGGACAGAGTTGAGGAGGAATGACAATGATGACAAGCAGAACAGGTCTAGTGTCAGTCAATCTCAGTGCTGACTCCGCCGGGACACAGACGTGCAGGCAAAGCTTATTCTGGGTGTGTCTGGATGAGACTTGCATTTGGATCAGGGGACTCCGTGTGACGGCTCTCTCCGGCACAGGGAGCGGCCCCCAGTCTGTGGCGGGCCTGAGCAGGACAGCAGAGGAAGGAGTGCGTCCTTTTTTGTCCTATGTGCTGTTTGAGCTGGAGCATCCCAGGTCCCGGTCTCCGCGCTGGGACAGGGATTTACACCACTGGCTCCTTGGACACAGGCCAAGTTACATCATCGCCTTTCCGGGCTCTCCGGCTTGCAGACAGTGAGGCTTCTCCCCATCCACCACCCTGTGAACTGAGTCCTCCTAATAAATTCCTTTTAGCAGCCCAGATAGATGGGATGAGCCTGGGGGCTGGCAGGCATGTGCAAGTCACTGAACCAACATGGGAAAAACCTGTGTGGAACTCATGTCCTCTTATAAAATAAATGCCCTAATTGTTCGAGCCACTCTCAGAAGCCACGGCTGAAAACGTCTGAACACACACGTGTAACACATACGGGGCTTTTACAAGACTTGGGATGACAGACCGGGGTAGATCTCATGGAGGTTTCATGAACTAGGGCTGGGAATCACAGAAGCACCAGAGCTCAGTGACCACTGGTTTGTTTTATACCCGAGAACATGGGGTGGGGGGTACAGGACGTACTAATTCTAGTGCGTGCGCCTGGTGCACCTGTCCCACGCCCCCAGGCCCCGGGGAGCTTGAGGGGGTGAAGTCTCGCCGCGAGCTGTCACTGCTTCCCCAGGCAGACCGCAGGTGCCGAGCCACGCGAGGTGGGACAGAGCCGCACAATTTGCTAAATGTCACTAAGCAGGATGCCACAGGGACCATTTGGGAATGTCCTTTCCTTCCTGTCCTCCCCTCTGACTGTGTGCCCGTGCATGCACAGGCATTTCCTAGAAACATCTACATCTATAATTCAGGTCATACTTCAAGCTCCTAGGGAATCGGGGAAATAAGAAAAATGACACGAGGGACGCCCGGGTGGCTCAGTCATTAAGCTTCTGCCTTCGGCTCAGGTCATGATTCCAGAATCCCAGGATTGAGCCCCGCATCGGGCTCTCTGCTCAGCAGGGAGTCTGCTTGTCTCTCTCCCACTCCCCCTGCTTGTGTTCTCTCTCTCGCATTCTTCCTTTTTATCAAATAAATAAAAATCTTCAAGAAAAAAAAAAAGAAAAAGAAAATAATACCATCGTCCTTTTGTGCTGGCCTATCCAGGATGCATGCAGGAGAAGTTACTTAGCTTACTTCTCCGCTATGGGCTGGGAACCATAGGAATAATTTGAGGAATTACAATACCGCTGCGATCCTTCTAAGCTACAAAGAACACATATAGACTTTTTTTTTAATTGTCTACTCGGACCTGTCCTGCAATGCAAGCAAGAAATAGGATCTTTGCCAGTGCAGAGATGAAAACCCGCGTGAAGATCGCTAAGGACCCAGCCGCTGGGATGGCAAGCCATACACCGCATACACTGAGGCCGCCTCTCCGCCCCCTCTCAAGGGCAGGGCTACTTTATTGTAGAAAGGGCCTAACAGCATTCCTAAGCTGGAACCCAAAAACGCTGGAAACAATTTCAGCCTCCTCCCTGGAAGCCAGTCGAGGGAAACTTGAGCCCCTTCCCACGCCTGGAAGGGATTGCTGCTTGCGCTCCCTCTCCGGCTACCGTCCAGGGTGGGCAACAAGGCTGGCGAGGAGTCAGTATCATTTGTCTCCCTTCCACCTAAGGGCTCCTTATAAACAATACAGATCAGTGCTCCACTCCCTGAGCTGGGCGCCTGTGAAGTGGCTTGTTATTATGGAAATGTTTCAAGCGTTACAATCAGCAACGTCAAAACACGAGAGATTAGGCTCCCCAGAAGGGATCTCAGACTGGGAAGACGGAATGAATCCTTTAGCAAAGGAATGTTGTTATTAGCCTGGTTTAATTTGTTTATTGGGCAGTAAGCTTGAGGCACCGGGGAAATGTTTATTGCCAGTAACAATAACAATAACGGGAGTGTTTCTGCCCCTGGGGCCTCAAGTCTGCTCTGACGCCTGCTTCTCCTTGACTTCTTCCTCACACAGGGCGTTTAATTAAGACGCTGGGCGGCCACACACCATTTCCTCGAGCATCTACTATAATCAAGGCACTCCCCTCGCCGCCGCAGGCGTTTACTGAGTGTCTTCCGTTCCGGAGCATCCATCTCGTCCTGACTTCTAACTCCTCGGGCCTCTCTTGAAGCAACCACTATTAACTTCACTTGCAGACGTTTTGGAAAAGAAACTGAGCGCAGTCAGAAGCCTTGACCACAGTCAGCGGTCTGCTCTCTCAGCCCTTTGCCTTGGACAGGATGTCTGCCCATCTAGAGCTTGCCTTTCAGGCTCCCACGCCTCAAAAGGAACAGGGGTACCAATTCGTAAAACCGGGAGACTGGGCTTAGCGTTGTAACAATGCCAACAGAACAGCATGACAATATGATGTCGAACGTAAATTTAATCGGCATCTAATCTGTTGCCTTCTTGAACAGAGCCTTAGTTTCAAACTCCTCCTGGGAATCACTTCCCACGCTGAGGAAATGGAAGTCAGCCTGTGTACACCCTTGACCTTTAAACAGCCTCCGCGGCTCTTAACACTTGAGAGGGGGAGAGGCGTGGCACTTGTAACTCAGCCTCGAAGCTTCCAGGCTTCGCGGAGAATCATCTCATCCCATTCAACGTGGGGACCACAGGACGTAACTCTACCCTTTCCTGCGTAGGGCTGTAGAAAGTGCGCATGTCCTATAGACTTCTAGCGCCCCCGTGGGTAGGGAGGCCGGCGCTCGCTTCCCCAGGTTCTTCACAGATGATGAGCTCTCAGTCTTACTGGGGAGTTGCCTTGGTCCATGTTGCTGCTTACAAACAACATTTATTGCTCACAGTGGTGAAGGCTGGAAGTCCAAGACCGGGGGCAGATTTGGGGTCTGGTGAGAGCCTAGCTCCTTGATGGTGCCTTCTTGCTGTGTCCTCATGTGCAGAAGGGACAAAGGGGCTCCCTGGGCTCTCCTTTACAAGGGTGCGAACCTCATCATGTGGGCTCTGACTTCAGGACCTAGCAACCTCCCAAAGGCCCCCACCTCCTAACAGCTGGGGTTGGGCTTTAAAATAAGAATTTGGGGGGTGGGACACCTGGGTGGCTCAGTCTATCAAGCCTCTGCCTTCAGCTCAAGTCATGATCCTGGAATTGAACCCTGCATCGGGCTCCTTGCTCGTCAGGAAGCCCATTTCTCCCTCTGCCTCTAACGCTCCCCCTGCTTGAGCTCTCTCACTCTCTCTCTCAAAGAGATAAATAAAATCTTTTAAAAAAAAAGATATGAATTTGGGGAAGACACAGATGTTCAAATCATAGCAAGAGCGAACAAATGAATGGCAGAACCCACAGCCGTTCCATGTTGTGGTTGGCAGAGATGCTCTCAACAGCGTGTTCTCAAAGAAAAATCCTTTACAGTAAGCAGAGAAGTTATGTCTAGTAATGGGCACTTTACTGGGTAGGAAACTGAGGCCCAGGGAGATTTAAGTAGGCGTCCGAGAATTCTAGGGATGGTACATGGTGGATCTAGGCCTTTACTCAAGACATTCTTTTTTTTTTCCTTTTTGAGTATTTTCCCTACTTTAGACCTTACACACCAAAGCCAGAGCTTTTCCCATGTTCATATTCTCTAAACCAAAGTATTTAACCAAAGAGGCAAGAATATCGATGGGGATTTCAGTTGATTGTTTCTTGAATAATCACAGAGTTGGACCAAAAGGTATGCACGACTTTATTCCTGTGTTCCTGAATCTGGAGGCTTCTCATCAAGAATGACCCAGAGTGCAGACTGGGGGACACCTAGCCCAACTCTTGAGACCAGTGCAGCTAAGGTTTGGTGAGCCCGGTATTTTTAGGAGAGCTGACATGAGTCGTAGTCCCGAGTTCACCCTTGGGACAGGCGAGCAGGAGCAGACTGCAAAAAGGTCCCAGCTCCTTTTCTCATTTCCCAGGTGTAGGACCCAAACCGTTGGATGTTCTGACAGCTGGGACACCTGTGCTTTCAAGCTGCCTTATCAAGCCGCATTGGAAGCTGGAAGCAGGGCCTTTTGGGTCTCCAGCCAGTGACTCCCACTGTCTGTGGTGTCACTGGCTGGAGCTCCTCGCTGTGCTCTCAGACTTTCTCCCATTTCAGGATCTATAGCTCAGCCTGTGGCTGCTTGCCCTTTACTCGTGTATCAGGTTCCATGTAACGATTTAGAAGAGAGGACTCACAAATGCAAAACCAACTCATTTCCCATTTTGTGAGAACACACGCTCTGCGAGAGGACACACAGACGTAACATGTGTCGTCCCCTCCGGGAGAGCAGAACGCCAAGAGCCTCCTCCTTTCACTGCTCGGCTCCCCATTCCTCTAGCGGCTCCAGCCCCTGGAGCGCATCCTTGTCCAGGATCCAACAGCACGGAAGTCAGCCCTTGCAGTGGAGCTGTGGCGTGAGGGAGAGCACTGGTTTTGGAGTCCTGAGGACATGAGTTTGATTCTGTCTTCCAGGTGCCGTTCCTTCATCTCCTGCATGAGGACACCAAGCCAGAAAACAACGCAGGGTTTTACCTCTTTCCTTTGTGGCATAAGAATTACCCAACAAAGGGCTGGATGCTTCTCAGGGACTGATTTTATCACTTCTACAGTGCGGCATCTTGTACTGTTGGGGAAAAAAAGGATGCCACTAACATCTTCTCTCCCATATTTTTCTGGGGATAATTCATATTAAAAACATTGAGGATGGCACACGGTGGGTCTTCAGTAAACATCACACTCAGAACAAACGTCACCACTCAAGAATAATTTGAAGGAAAACAAGAGAACGGAAACCTTGACTCGGCTCTTATAACAGATAGGAGAAAAGATGAGGTTTTTGCTTCTTTGTGTGAGTTTCTTTTAAAGATGCTGACCCTCTTTGCAAAGATCTCAATGAACCATCCCATCGCAGGCTGGTAAGAACCCTCTGCTCAGATTTAAAACTGCTCTCAAGAGTTGTTGAAAGGGTGTAGACTTGCAGTCTAGCAAGACGGAGGGAGTTCCAGAGAAGGACAGTGGTGATGTCTGCTGGGGCATCCAAACAAACGTATTTCATACCAGGGAATGGTACGCTTCAAAATGGTTAAGAGGGTAAGAGTATGTGACCATAAAAACCTGGGAAGAAAAAAATCTACCATCCGAAGTTCCCGTTATGCAAGATAAAGAAGTGCCAGAGAGCTGACACGTAATGCTGTGATTCTACTTAACGATACCGTATCATAGAACTTGAGTCGCGTTCAGAGAGTAGATCCCAGGTGCTGTCATCACCGTGCACACAAAATGGTAGCCGTGTGAAGTGACGGATCCCTTCCCTTGCTTGACTGTGCTGAATGTTTTATTACAGACATGGATATCAAAACATCTAAAACACATGCTTTTTAATTGCCAACTATTAATAAAGTTCAAAAAAAATACTAACAATTTTTAAAAGTTACCTAAAACCAAGGCCAGCGCTGGGAAAATGACAGTATGTCCTCACTCCACATCCCCCAATGCCTGGCCCTAGAGACCCCCTTCAGTTACAGCCATGTCCCAGGAGGGACAGTAGGGCTGTGAGGAGGGATGGGTCAGGAAGGATGTGCCTCTCACTTGCAGAGGAGAGAGAGCTGTGGAATACGGCACTGGCACCTGCTGTTCAGGGAACCCAGGAAGGCAGGGGTGTGGCACCCCTCCATGACTCCTGGAGCTCACCTACCCTTCATCTCCGAAGGGGAGGAGGAGGAGGATGTGGTCTCGGGCTTCACTCTCCCTGCAGCCACCACTTGACCCAAACGCTCACCCCACACAGCTTCTCACACCCCCAGTCGGCACCACCTGAAACAAATCACTGCAAACGTCTTACCCTGTGTCTTCTACCAAGTGAGCACAAGCGAAAGACCACAGAAGGCCCTGGACCAGGGATTCATGCACTCCCCTTGCACACTGTCTGCAAGGGCTCCGTCCTCCTGGAAAAGAAATACAGCTCCTTGCCCCAACTTGGAGATCTGAGTCATGAAATGAGAGGGATGGAACCCCTGGGCTTGCTCCCACATCATACGCCCCCTTAAGGTCCTGTGCTCTCTCTCCTTTGTGCTTAGCACGGAAATATTGTCTTCATGCCCACAGTCTGAGGCGGACACGCGAGCCACTGTGGAACGTGTGGTCACTGTTCTATTCCCAGGACCCAGCATGGGTGGAAGACACTGCATAAACACGTACTACTTGACCAACTCGCTAATCTATGGAAACCTAGTAGATGTCCATGGTTCTGAACAAGGGCTCCTCTGGAGACTCGGTCAGCACTATCTTGTATCTTGTAGAAACACAGGGACACCTGGGTGGCTCGGCTGGTTAGACACTGCTTTCGGCTCAGGTTGTGATCTCAGGGTCCTGGGACCGAGCCCCGCATCAGGCTTCCTGCTTGGTGGGGAGTCTCCTTCTCTCCCTGCCCCTCCCCCCTGCTCATGTGCTCTCTCTCTCTAGCAAATAAATAAAATCTTAAGAAAGAGAGAAGGGAAGGAAGGAAGGAAGGACGGAAAGAAGGAAGGAAGGAAAGGAAGGAAGGAAGGAAGGGAGGGAGGGAGGGAGGGAGGGAGGAAGGAAGGAAGGAAAAGAAAACACCTCTGCACCGGGCATTGGATGATCCAAGTTCTGCCTTTCTGTGACCCTTTAGGAGTGATGCGATTCTGTCCTGTATCCGGTTCCTGCTCAAAAAATAAAGGAGTAGAACGAGGTGGTCTGTGACACCTTTTGCAGCCCTGCCTTGACAGTCCCAGGTCTGTGACATCTGGCGAGCTTCTGCAATCCACTGCGTGTGTCTTTCAAAACTACTCATTTCCCTTTAATGAGGCCAGAGCAATTTCATATGATGTAAGCGCCAGATTGTAGACAAGCCTCAAGACAATGGGGGAGAAATGCAGGAAAGAAAGGATGATTTCGGTGTTCCCACAGGACACACCAGACCTGAGCGAGGAAAGTGACTGGGGTCATCTGCTGCTAGGAAGACGCTGAAATGAAGGGGGTTTCCCGTCTGCCCAAAGAGGAGACGAGGGGATGTGGGAACCCCACAGGAGTTGTCTCAATGAATCCCATTCCTCGAAGTGGGAGGTCTCAAACTATCCTTTCAGACACAAATACAGATGATACGGCTTTGGCCTAGATGCCTTGCTCATATGCTTTTCAGAAAGTTTCCCTGCATGCTGTAGAGACAGGATCTACACTCTCATGCTTCCCTAAACTAACACACACACACACACAGTCACACACACACCACACACAGTCACACTTGCACTGATGTAGCACATAGACTTGCCAAACTTATTTTTGGTCTTCAAAGGGAAAGTAAGTCTTAAACTTTTTCCCTGTTTTGCCCTCAAAACCTAGTTTCATAGGGCTTAACCAATAGGATCATGTCTACACTGGAATGAGGAGAGCAGCTTAGCCCTGCTGAGAAGGGATGAACTTTATCTCTGCCTTGTCAAGCCCCAAGGAAATGAAGGGAGGCACACAGTCCGTAAGCTGCAATGGAAGTATCTTGCCTCATATTGTGCTTTGCTAAACCTCAGTGCGCAGGTGAAATGATGGACGGACGGTCAGAAAATCTTCCCGAGAGTGTGTGTGATGTTTGCTAAACCGTCAAAGATGTACCTATATGATTGCAGATTCCAAGCTAAATACAAAAAGGAAGGGTTTTAAGACACACACACACACACACACGCACACACACACACGAAATTAGGACAGAACAGCATCTGGTATGAGCAAAAAATGCAAAGCTGTCACATTAAACAAACAAACAAACAAACAAACTTGCGTCTTTTAAATTCCATCTCTCCCTCCACCTGACTTCCCACATGAGTCTTTCCAGTATTTCTGGGCTGCCCATGGCACCTTCCCACTCAGTCTGCTCCCCACCACCCTGGGAAGGCTTAAAGTTTTCCAAATTTTGTGAGTTTTTCTTTTTCCTTTTCTTTTTTCCTTCCTTCCTTCTTTCCTTCCCTCCTTCCTTCATACCCTCCTCCCTTCCCTATTTTACCCATTTTCCCTCCCACCTCCCCTCTAACAACCACCACTTTGTTCTCTGCATTTAAGAGTCTACCTGGATTTTGTGAGTTTTTTTGATATACACCTTTGCATACTCGTCTAATTTTTTTCTAGGGTTAAATTCCTACCGTCCTACACTCCTGGGTCAAGGGCCTACATGTTTTAAATTTTGCAGGATATTGTTCACAGACCTCCACACCAATTTACACTCTCACCCACAGTACATGAAAGAATGAGCTCTTTTTTGACAGCAACTCTGGGTGGAACACAGCTAGGAAGGAAATCTTAAAATAAGCAGAATATCACTTTTTCCAACTCATGCTTTTTGACAAAAAAAAAAAAAAGTAAAACAGAAACAAACAGGGGCTCCTGGGTGGCTCAGTGGGTTAAGCCTCTGGCTTCGGCTCAGGTCATGATCTCAGGGTCCTGGGATCGAGCCCCGCATTGGGCTCTCTGCTCAGCAGGGAGCCTGCTTCCCCCTCTCTCTCTGCCTGCCTCTCTGCCTACCTGTGATCTCTCTCGGTCAAATAAATAAATAAACTCTTAAAAAAAAAAAAAAACAGAAACAGAAACAAACATATTCTACAGAGTTTAAACTCCCTTGAAATCTTGGAAATTACAAATTCTGACGAATTAAAGCTGTTACTCCTCTTGCCTAGAAATCTCCAGGGCTGATGGAAGAGGCAGAAACAGCCAAACAGAAGAGGATTTTTTGTAAAAAGCACCCCCACGTGTAGTCAGCATATTCTCTTGTCGAGTCACCCATTGCTTCTAGCACATGCCGGCTGATGAGCACTCAGCTGTCCTCATGCCCTAGCCTTTGCTGCCACGGAAGGTTCCCAGAGGACTGCTACATTCATATTATTGTTTATTTCCACAGACCACTAAATCGAAGAGCAAATCCTCATAATTTAAAGTGCAAGAGACTCTGCACAAAATGTTCTTTGAAGTAAACGTGCTTTGAGTTCATATTAAGCAGAGGTCCTATTAAAAACCACAGGGTGACCCGAGAAAGACACCTGCTGGGAACAGTGAGTACCATGACAGTCAGTGGTATTTGCCTTGTCAAGGTATTTTTTTTTTTAGTCACCTACGTTGATGAGGATGAGGATTTAAAAAGCATTCTGTAGCTGCCAAGGAAATGTGCATGGACAGAGCAATATTATGAAGGCACAGGCAGATTACTAGGTTCAAGACTATCATTCGGCCTGAGCTGAATAGGCACCCAGCACCCTGCCCGGCACCAGTCACAGTGCCTGATTGTGGGCAGCTCCTCCACCAGGATGAAGGATGACCGTGGAAGGAGAGAAGGTACCTGCTTTGCATCTGGGCTTCGCTAGTAAGTACTGCCATCTGGACTTGGCAAAACGTCTGCAGGACACATCATATCGGGCCGACACCTCACAGATGGTTCAGTCTCTGAATTCGGGGTGGTGACTATTTCAGCCTTGAAGTAACCATCTTCCCGGAACTGTGTTTCAGCTTAAAAGTGACCTTACTACCATCCCCGAGGCCCTCTAATGGGGTGTGTCCAGCTTTGTCTTCCTATTTCCTAGAGAACACAGGCTCTCTGTTAGCCATCCCCGAGGGAATGAACGGTAGTGTGTCGTGTTAGGGAGCCTGGGAGATGTTCTGCACCTTCTCTCTTCAGTGTTCCTTGGAAAGTGTCTGGGTGGGTTTCTCCCAGCAGATCTTTGCTATTGCTCTTTGGACAAAGAAGTCATGGCTCCTAAAGCCTACAGTTCCAGTCCACGATCATCACAATTCTTAGTATGATAACTTTAAAATGACTGCTGAGTTTCTAGAAGAGCCTGCTTCCTGATCCAGCAATAAAGAGAGAAATGAAGAATAGCGTCCTCTGGCTGACATGATATCTGCCATTAAATATTGGAAAAGGTGTCCTGGTGAGGAGGAAGTAAGTTTGTGGGATTGGAAAGGTAGAATGATAGCCCGTGGACTGGAGTGACAGGAAGGCCACTTTGGGCTCAGTGTGAGCATTAGGACTGCTCATTAGTCAGGCTTCTCCAGAGAAACAGAACCAATAGGGGATAGACAGATATGGAGATAAGAGATTTATCCCAGGAATTGGCTCATGAGGTCATGGAAGCTGAGAGGTCCTACAACCTGTTGTCTACAAGCTGGAGACCCAGATGTAAGTCCTGGAGTCAGAAGGCCCCAGAACCAGGCACTCCAATGAATTTGAGGGCAGGAGAAAATGGACATCCCAGCCCTATAAGACAGAGGGAATTCACCCTTCCTCTACATTTTTGAGGTATTCATGACCTCAAGGAATTGGATGATACCCACCCACACTGGTGGTACTGGTGAGTCTTCTCTACTCAGTCTACCAATTCAAATGCTAATATTTTCCCGAAGTAATGTATTATTAGCTCTAGGGGCATCTCTCAGCCCAGTCAGGCTGACACAGAAACTTAACCATCTCAGACTGTGTGTTTGTATCCTCCCAAGATTCACAGGTTGAAATCCCGATCCCCAAAGCAATGATGTTAGGAAATGGGGCCTTTGGGTGATGATGTGGTCATGAGGGTGGAGCCTTCATGATGGGACAGCGCCCTTACAAGAGACTCAAAATAGCTTGCTTCTTATTCCGCTCTCTGCCCTCTGAGTACACGGCACAAAGCCTTCCATCTGCAAACCAGGAAGAGTGTGTCCACTACGAGCCTGACCATGCCAACAATCTGGTCTCTGAAGTCCAGCCTCCAGTGCCATGAGAAATAAATGTTTGCTGTTTAGGCCACCTGGTCTGTGGTATTTGTTACAGCAGCTAGAGCTGACACAGTGAACAAGGTTTTCATAGTAATTAGTGCTGGAACAATAAATGCTCTGTCAAAGAAAGTAATCAACACAGTTAGGCTAATGCGGTTGTTTTCACAAATAACCCCTCAAACTTCAATGGCTTCACACATGCACAAAGTCTCTTTCTTGCTCAGAAAATGGCCTGATGTGGGTGTTCCGGGTCAGCCAGTCCTTTCTTCCACATCATGACTCAGGATCCCAGGCTCTTCCATCTTGCTCTACCAGCCACTAATTCTCTGGAGTCCTTTGCTACCATGCAGGGAAGAGGAAGCAAAAAGTGGAGGAAAGCAAGCATTTTTTAAAGATCCTGGCCCACATTAGCTCTGTGCACATCCTCTAGTAGGAAGTAATGACATGACCATGTGTGGATGCAAGACCAACCACATGGGAAACATGGTGTCTCCCAGCCTCCCGCCAGGGCCAGCTCCCCAAGGAAGAGGCGAACATCCCACCTTCTCTGTCTCCTCTGGGAAGCCTGACGTCATTTTCACACTGAGTAGTAAGCCAGGCTACCTGAGCTCTACGTTCCCTTCCGATGCTGAGATTTACTGTCGTTAAATCAACAGATAGATACCCTGTGCTAAAGGAAAACACTGTTTTTCTCTAGGACAGAACACTCTCAGATGCCAACTGTGTGCCTTCTTATCCCAAACGTACCAATTTTTCCACTCTCCAGACACCAACTGGGTGCCCCACCATTCAGTGCTGACGCCATCTACCTGGAGTTAGCACAGGCCCTACCAGTGAAAGTCTCAGTCTCACAAGACTGCCCTCTACTTCTGAAGCTGCTTGTTAAGTCCTGGTCTCCTGTACTTAGGATGGAATAAACCAGAGGTTCCGAAGACCCCCTCCTTCTGTTTGACCATTTACTAGAAGTGCTCATTGAACTCAGGGAACGACATCTACTGGCTTTTTATAAAGGATACAACTCAGGAACATCCAGATGGAAGAGACACAGAAGGACAGCACAGGGAAAGGGTATAGAGCTCCAGTGCTCTCTCCAGGTAAGCCACCCTCCCAGCTCCTAAATCTGTTCACCTACCTGGAAGCTCTCAGACCCCACAGCTTATGGTTTTTTATGAAGTCTTCATCCCATAGGCATGATTGATTATTAACTCAGTCTCCACCCCCCTTCCCCTCCCTGGACAATGGAGGTAGGTCTGAAAGTTGCAAGCTTCTAATCATGGCTTGGTCTTTCTGGTGACCTAGCCCTATTCTGGCACTATCCAGGAGCCTACCAAGAGTCAACCCAGAACAAAAGATTCCCATCACCCAGGAAATCGCAAGGGATTTAGGAGCTCTATTTCAAGAACCCAGGGACAGAGACCAAATATATATTTCTTATTGTGTCACAACTACTTACTCTCTCCATGGATCACTGTGTCAAGGATTACAAAATAAACCAAATATACATAGGAACAATCACAGAGAAGCTTAATTCTAGAACAGAAAGCAAGACAAATATAAAAAATAATAGTACACAGCACAATGCAAACTGAGGGGTATAAACACTATGGGAATTCAGGGAAGAATGAGGTCATTTGAAAACTTTTCACTGGAGCAAGTGGTTTCAGGGAGGGGTGTTGGGAGAAGGGTAGGATTTCAACATGTGGAGATGAGGGGAGGGTCTACAGGACAAAATAATCAGCGTGCAGAGGGCTCCACAGGCTATTGGAATTGCAATTGCTATTACTTTATTTTTATGAGCCTATATTAATATATTTTCTTAGTATAAATAAATAAATGCTTCAATCAATGTTAACATAGATGACACCCAGTAAATGGAGGCTACTAGTAGCTGTAGGCATAGAAATACTTAAAGAATGCTATGGATTTCCTTGTTTATTTCTCCGTGTAATCATAATCGGAGGCCATCCAGCTCTCTTAAATCTCCTTGGTATTCAAGGAGACCACCTTCAAAGATCCACCACTAACTCACAGTTTGTATCTGTTAACAAAGAAAATCAAGAAGTGAATTTCCCCCAAAAATAATGTATACATGGCCACAGCCTTACCTGAATTACTACAAGAATCCCCCCAATTGGGGGGCTTAGTTTTGTTTACTGGAGACTAGACACCAATGTCCTAGCATAAATCATTTCACCTTCCCCTACCTTGTTCATCCCCTTGGTTAATTCAAATAATATCCAACAGCATCCAGGACAGAATGAGATAATGTCTGTAAAGTGTATTGCAGTCTTTGCCAGAGCTAGCCCATCCCCGTGCCCCCGGATGATTACAAACAAATATTTCAATCCTGTCTGAGGTCACTGGTGTGAGTTCTACCTGAGAGGAAGCTTCTCAGATATTTTCCTAGTTAACCTGCCTGGTATGAGTCCAAGGCATCCACACTGTTCTTTATAAGTGGATTCACCCTATAAAGTGTTGAGAATCTCTGAGTCTTTACCTCTTCTTGGTCTTCCCGCAACAGCTCAGGGGCTTTAAATCATTAACTGACTTTGGCAATTAAGGATGAGCAACAAATTTCAAAGCCTCAAAAAGATCTACCCTAGAAGATGTCACTAGCAGTTGGAACTAACTGCTCATTTTCAGGCAAAACCAATTAATTTTCAGGGTCCATAGTCTGTCATGGTTCACCTCCCCTTCCAATTTCCCTCAACTCACTTCTAACTCCCCTTGTCCTCCATGCTATTTGTTATGCTCCACAAATAAGTGAAACCATATGATAATTGACTCTCTCTGCTTGACTTATTTCACTCAGCATAATCTCTCCAGTCCTGTCCATGTTGCTACAAAAGTTGGGTATTCATCCTTTCTGATGGAGGCATAATACTCCATAGTGTATATGGACCACATCTTCCTTATCCATTTTGAAGGGGCGGGGGGTGGGAGGTCGGGGGAACCAGGTAGTGGGTATTGGAGAGGGCACGGATTGCATGGAGCACTGGATGTGGTGCAAAAACAATGAATACTGTTACGCTGAAAATAAATTTTAAAAATTAAAAAAAAAGCCATTGAGTTAAGAAAACAGTGGAATAACATTTTTTCAAGTATGGTAACAAAAGAATCATAGTCTTGAATCTTATATTCAGTAAAATATCCTTCAGAAGTATAGGTAAAATAAAGCACCTCAAATGAAGGAAGAATAGTGTATATAATATTAATATTTTAAAAGAAATGCTGGGGTGCCTGGGTGGCTCAGTTAAAGCCTCTGCCTTTGGCTCAGGTCATGATCCCAGGGTCCTGGGATGGAGCCCTACATCAGGCGCTCTGCTCAGCAGGGAGCCTGCTTCCCCTTCTTTCTCTGCCTACTTGTGATCTCTGTCTGTCAAATAAATAAATAAAACTTTTAAAAAATAAAATAAAATAAATGCTAAGGGGATGTCCTCATGTAGATGGGAGTTGATAGCAGAGGACATCCTGGAATGCCAGGAATGAATTTAAAAAGCCATAGATTTTAAATTACTGGGTGAATAAGTTATTTTTCAATGCTCAAGTTTGTAAAAAATGGAAATCTGTTGAAGACAAAATGATATCATTGGATGGGAATATCAATGTACATAGCTGTAATAGATCTGAAAACCTCATTGTAATGGGAAAAGATACAGGAACCTATATCTTGGAAAATGTGTATGTTTTATTTGAAGTAATAAAATATTAATTTTGAGTAGGCTATATAATGTTTAAAAAAGTATTAAGTCTCCTAAAACAGCAACAAAAACATTTTAACAATATATACTCAAAGTATTAAAAGATAAATTAAAATGGAAAAAAAACAATTAATTTTCACTGTCTCCCAAGAATTAACAAGGAATCAATAAGGTAGAGTCAAAACATTATTTGCAAACACATTTTAATACAATGAGGCTGGGTGGATATCTTTGAACTGAACTGGACTCAAAATTTCTACAACCTAAATGTTTCCATGAATGCTGCCCCTTGAATTTTTAGGGAAAAAACTGTGGAACACAGGTCTCACTTTCTGTGCATTTCCTGGAAGCTGTACAGCTAAGAGCCTACATGGCTTCTACTTGGAAAATCAGGGGTCCTTTCTGTTTCTGTCTGCATTAGAAAGGGTAGCTTGGGATTTTCTAAACCCAGTACACTAGTTCACATTCCCAACAACTTAAACACTGCCTCTATAGAGGGAATAGAATGGCTCAGCCTTGGCCACTTTCACTTCACCAAGACCTTACCAATGACATTTCCTGTTGTCACGGGCAGCCCCTGTGTTCCAGCAAATGTGTGTGCAGCCAAATACTGAGGCAGTTACTCAAACCCTGCCCCCCTCTCCCTCCGGATAGATCAGACCTAGTGTGAACTGTAAAGAAACAAACTGATCAAACTAAATCAACCAAGTGAGTAAAAACATCCTTCCAACACTTTGCCTACCTGGGGTGGTGAATTTTATATCAGCTTGGCGGGGCCACAATACTGAGATATTTGGCAAAACATTATCTTCGACATCTCTTTGAGTGTGCTTTTGGGAAAGATTTATGATAAAATTGGTGGACACTGAGTAAAGAAGATTGCCTTCCCTAATGTGGTGGGCCTCATTTAATCAGTTGAAGGCCCCAATAGCACAAAGACAGACCTTCCCTGAGCAAAAAAGGAATTCTCCAGCTCAAGACCTTTGAGCTTCATCTAGAGCAGCTGCTCTTCCTGGTTCCCCAGCAGAGGGCCTTTGGCCTCAAACTACAACTCACTCCTGAATCTCCAGTCTACTAGCCTCCCATCAGATTTCAGACTTGCCAAGTCTCCACAAGAGCAGGAGCCAGTTTCTTAAACTATAAGCAAAACAAAACAAAACAATAACAGTGACAAAAACTATAAAACTATATGTGTGTGTGTATATATATATATATACATATATATATATATACACACGTTACATTCACACACACACACACACACACACATTCTAGGTTCTATTGGTTCTCTTTCTCTAGAAAACAAGGATTAATGCATAAATATTTATTTGTTTATAACAAATATAAACAAACATAATTTTCAATTTAATTAGGATTCACATTTTTTTTTCTCCTAATGGTGCTGTTTACATAAGGTTCAAAGTCTACTCTATGGCCCCCAGGGATATAGAAAACCAGTACCAAATTTACTCAATCAAGTAGCTGGGAGCTTGCCCTTTTTTAGGGAGGGGGGCGGACTTTGGCTCTTTTTTCAGCTTTTTCGAGGTATAACTGACAAAAGAAATTGTAAGATATTTAAAGTGCCCAAGGGAGGGAGAAGCAAGATGGCAGAGGAGTAGAAGACCTAAATATCACTGGGTCCCAGGAGTCAGCTAGATGTTACAAAATCATTCTCAACACCTGCAAACTCAACAGGAGATTGAAGAGAAGAAGAGCAGTAATTCTAGGAACAGAGAATCGGCCACTTTCTGGAAGGTAGGACGTCTGGAGAAGTGAATCCGAGGCAATACACGGGAAGATAGACCATGGGGGGAGGGGCCGGCTCCCAGCAAGTGGTAGAGCAGCAGAGCACAAAATCGGAACTTTCAGAAGTCGGCTCCACTGAAGGACCTCACTCCAGAGGCTAAGCAGAGGGTGGAGCCCTCGCAGGGACAGTGTAGTCTCAGGACCCACAGGGTCACAGAAAGACCGGGTGGCCTGAGTTCAGCAGAGCTCCCAGGTATCAGAGCGGGGAAGCTGGCAGCAAAGATGGAGTTGGGGAGCGGCCTCTCAGCTCGGGCTTACCTTAAACCGTGAGGCACCATCAGGCCACTGCTCTTTGGGCAGGGACCACACAAGTGGCAGATGCAGGGAGACTCACCTTCCTTCCTCCTCCAGGGGGAGCAGCATGGGAGTACGCAGCAGGAATCTGCTGGGTTTGGAGACTCCAAATGGGGCCACATGCCAGAGATAGAAACACTCCGTCACAGGCTGGGTGAGACCAGGGAAACAGAAGGGATTGACTGCTTTTCTCTGAGGGCGCACTGAGGAGTGTGGCCTGAGCGCTCTGCTCCTCTGGCTGGAGACTGGGCGGCCGCCATCTTCCTTCCCCTCCTCCAAAGCTCTACGGAAAGCAAAGCGCTCAGGGACAAAAGCTACAAGACCAAAATAGCAGATGACTTAGCCTGGTCCCTGGCAAGGGCGGGTCAGTTCCACCTTGGACAAAGACATTTGAGAATCACTGCAACAGGCCCCTCCCCCAGAATAACAGCAAGAACATCCAGCCAAGACCAAGTTCACTGATCAATGAGAACTGCAACATCAGAGTTACGGGAATACAGCACATAGAATTCATGGCTTTTTTCCATGATTCTTTAATCTTTCAAAGTTAAAATTTTTTAATTTTATTTCTCAATTCTTTTTTTAAAATTTTTCCTCTTTCCTATTTTAACCTTTTTAAACGATTTTATCAATACCTTTTTAAAAAATCTTTTTAAATTTTCATTGTCATAGTCCTATCCTATCCCTTCATCGTATTTAACCTTACTTTTTGTATACATGTAGGTTTTTCTTTAAAATTTTGGGATACAGTTTCTTCTAACAGATAAAAATACATCCTAAATCTAGCACATGGCTTTGTTCTGGTCTCCACCTGATCACATTCTTTCTTTTTCTTTCTTTTTTCATCCAACTTATCTTATCAATTCCCTTTTTAGAATTTTTAAAATTTTCATCTTTACAGTCATTCCATCCCTTCATCATGTTTATCCTTATTTTTGTATATATGTAAGATTATCTTTCTTTAAAATTTTGGGAGGCAGTCTTTTCTAACAGACCAAAATACACCCAAAATCAAGTGTGTGGCTCAGTTCTATTCACCAGTCTAATGTATATATATATATACAAAATATATAAATTATATAAATGTATGATTTATATATTATATATGAAAACTTTAATTTTTAATTTAATTATATATAATATAATTATATATCAATATATAATATATCAATATAATATGTGTGATTATATATAATTATATATAAATATATATGACTTATATAGAAATATAATTATATATAATTATATTTTAGATATCATAGATGATGGGGTGTTGACCTATTTTTCATTGATTTTGAGGGGAGTTCTCTGTGCCTCCTGGATTTTGATACTTTTTCCCAATTATTCTAATATTCCACTCCAAAACTGCTAGAACTCATACAGGAATTCAGTAAAGTGTCAGGATATAAAATCAATGCACAGAAATCAGTTACATTTCTATACACAAACAGCAAGACAGAAGAAAGAGAAATTTAAAAGTTGATTCCACTTACAATTGCACCCAAACCATAAGATACTTAGGAATAAACCTAACCAAAGAGGCAAAGAATCTGTATTCAGAAAATTATAGAATACTCATGAAAGAAATGGAGGGAAACACAAAGAAATGGAAAATCGTTCCATGCTCATGGATTGGAAGAACAAATATTGCAAAAATGTCTACATTACCTAAAGCAATCTACACATTTAATGCAATTCCTATCAAAACACCATCAATTTTTTTCAAAGAAATGGAACAAATAATCCTAAAATTTATATGGAACCAGAAAAGATCCCGAATAGCCAGAGGAATGTTGAAAAAGAAAACCAAAGCTGGTGGCATCACAATTCCAGACTTCAAGCTCTATTACAAAGCTGTAGTCATCAAGGCAGTATGGTACTGGCAAAAAAACAGACACATAGATCAATGGAGCAGAATAGAATGTGCAGAAATGGACACTCAGCTCTGTGGTCAACTAATCTGTGACAAAGCAGGAAAGAATGTCCAATGGAAAAAAGACAGCCTCTTCAATAAATGGTGTTGGGAAAATTGGACAGCCACATGCAGAAGAATGAAACTGGACCATTTCCTTACACCACACACAAAAACAGACTCAAAAGGGATGAAAGATCTCAAAGTAAGACAGGGATCCATCAAAATCCTTGAAGAGAACACAGGCAGCAACCTCTTCGACCTCAGCCGCAGCAACTTCTTCCTAGAAACATCACCAAAGGCAAGGGAAGCAAGGGCAAAAATGAACTATTGGGACTTCATTAAGATAAAAAGCTTTTGCACAGCAAAGGAAACAGTCAACAAAACCGAAAGACAACTGACAGAATGCGAGAAGATATTGTAAATGACATATCAAATAAAGGGCTAGTATCCAAAATCTAGAAAGAACTTATCAAACTCAATACCCACAGAACAAATGATCCAATCAAGAAATGGGCAGAAGACATGAACAGATATTTCTGCAAAGAAGACATCCAGATGGCCAACAGACACATGAAAAAGTGCTCAACATCACTCAGCATCAGGGAAATACAAATCAAAACCACAGTGAGATACCACCTCACACCAGTCAGAATGGCTAAAATTAATAAGTTAGGAAATGTCAGATGTCAGTGAGGATGCGGACAAAGGGGAACCCTCCTACACTGTTGGTGGGAATACAAGCTGGTGCAGTCACTCTGGAAAGCAGCATGAAGTTTCCTCAAAACGTTGAAAATAGAGCTACCCTATGACCCAGGAATGGCACTACTGGGTATTTACCCTAAAGATACAAATGTAGTGATCCTAAGGGTCATGTGCACCCGAATGTTTATAGCAGCAATGTCCACAATAGCCAAACTATGGAAAGAACCTAGAAGTCCATCAACAGATGAATGGATAAAGAAGATGTGATATATATGCATGCAATGGAATACTATGCAGCCCATCAAAAAGGAAATCTTGCCATTTGCAATGATGTGGATGCAACTAGAGGGTATTGTGCTAAGTGAAATAA
This sequence comes from Lontra canadensis, assembly GCF_010015895.1. NCBI lineage: Eukaryota > Metazoa > Chordata > Mammalia > Carnivora > Mustelidae > Lontra > Lontra canadensis. Next base: position 4,652,654 of record NW_022631070.1, on the reverse strand, counting down.
GTCAATCAGAGAAAGAGAATTATCATATGATCTCTGTGATATAAGGAATACGAGAGGCAGGGCAAGGAGTTGTGGGGGAAAGGGAGGGTAAAAATGAAACAAGATGGGACTAGGGAAGGAGATAAACCATAAGAGACTTTTAATCTCACAAAACAAACTGAGGGTTGATGGGGGTGGGGGTAGGGATGAGGTGGCTGGGTGATGGACATTGGGGAGGGTATGTGCTATGGTGAGTGCTGTGAATTGTGTAAGACTGATGAATCACAGGCCTGTACCCCTGAAACAAATAATATACGTTAATAAAATGAAAATAAATAAAATAAAGTGTCCAATGTAACTCTTTTGTTGACGTTGACTTGATGAAAAAACTCTGTCAGGTTAATTAACATGCCCATCACCTCACATCTCCCTGTCCCCCCTTTTATTTTTGGTGAGAACACTTAAATTCTACTCTTAGCAAATTTCAATTAGACAACACAATGTTATCAACCATGGAAGACTGTGTTTTAAATGTTAGGGGATTAAAGTATTAATCGTTTCTGATGACACTTAAAAATTTAAAAAAAAAAAAAAACTTGTTTGTGATACTATTTGAGGGAGTTTAAATACAAGGAAATCATTACATTTAATATGGAGTGAAGGTCTGGACCCAGACCCAGGAGCTGGTGTTTAATAGTAAGGATTAATAGAGGCCCGGATGACAAAAAATAGCCACCAACTTGGCCTTGGGTGAGTTGAGATGCATGGACTTTGTGGCCCTGTGGACTGAGACTAGAGTCAGCACCCAGCAGGAACGTACACATTCTCTCCTTCCCTTACTTAGTAGGGTTATTTATCAGCCTCTGAATGGATGGCTCTGTGTTTGTTGTGCCAGAACATTACCTAGAGAACATTTCAAGCACAGATGCTCAGTCCCTTCCAGTCCTACTGAACCAGATCCCCTGGCCAGGGGTGGCCCAGGCCATGCATTTGCTAGGAGGTGAGGCTGGCACCTGGGGCGTCCAGGCACCTTCCCCCACCCTTGCACCTTCCCCTCCATCTCTTTTCCTCCTGCACACATTCCCTCTTCAGGGAGGGAATATGTCAAGATGTCAAGTGTCAAGTGTCAAGGTTTCTTCTGCTCACATCTCTTGGAGAGTTAATTGTATGTCACCTTGACAGTGCCACTCAATGCCCGTGCAGCTGGGAGAATGTTACTTCTGGGTGTGTCTAGAAGGATGTTTCCAGAAGACATTATCATTAGAATTTGAAGGCTGAGTAAAGACCACCCTTCCCAGTGTGGGTGAGCCCCGTCCCATCCGCTGAGGGCCTGAATAGAACAAAAAGTGGAGGAGGGGTGACTTTGTTCTCTCTGATGGAGCTGGGACCTCCACCTCTGGCCCCTGGACGTCTTTGCTCCTGGTTCTTGAGCCTTTGGGTCTGGGCAGGTCCTCACGCCATGGACTCCCCTGGTTCTCCAGCCTTCAGACTTGGACTGAATGACACGATCAGCTTTCTCGGGGCTCCCTCCTTCCTTAGGGCACAGACTGACTTCCCCATGGCTGCTCCATTTCTACAGCATCGAGAGATCAGACAGGTTGCGCCTACAGGCTAACTCCCGCCCTTCACATTTCTCTATGGTGTCTTACCCTTTGTGTGAGGTGAGCACGTGGGACGTATGCTCAACTCAGAGAGAAAATGCAAAGTAAGCAAATACTCTCCCAAATCCCCTGTCCTTCTTTCTTCCTCCCCTCAGGACAGCTTCTCCCAATCCAGTAGGGTTTTTTTCCCACCTTCAAACATCAAAACTTGTGCTCAGGAAAAAAGCAGAGCTTAGTAACTTAAAGTTTGATGGGAATTAACGCCAAGTGTCGTCTGTACAGAAACAGAGAGACGCCTCAGAGGACCTCCTCCTGTGCTCTTCTGGAAGGATGGAAACCACACCTTGCTCTCTCCCATCTTCAGACAGGCATCCCAGTTTGTATGCAGCAGGCAAATTCAACAGAAGAGAGAAAGTACAGGCTTCGATATGAACATTATGACTAATGGCTTTTGTAACCACAGTTTCCCTGAGATTGGTCTCTGGGTCTGAATCAGATTTCTGTAGGAATCCAAGTCAGCAGACTCCTGTGGACTCTGTTTTTATTTTGTGACCCACTGTCAGAATAAAGCTGCATAAGCACAAAGGGTCAAAGAAGGCAAGGTTCCATAGAAGTTAGGTAATGAATATCAGGCAATATCCCATTTTGTGTGATGTGACGAGCACCGGGTATTATATGCAACTGATAAGTTATTGAACGCTACTTCTGAAACTAATGATGTACTATAAGTTGGCTAATTGAATTAAAATTCAAAACTGAAAAAAATAAAATTGCCTATTAACAAGCAAAAACAAAAACAAAACAACTCACTTAAAGCTTTGAAACATCAGTAGAAACTCTCATTCCCCTAGAATTTCCCATTAAAAAGTAGACAGCGTTTTCAGTGTAAAGACTGATGCCCAGAGGAAGGCTATACTGATAAGGGCCTAATACTATTAAAGAATCCTTCCATGGCGGTGTTTGCTCATATCCTCAGTGCTGGGACACTCAAGCGTGTGGGTGCATTGCTCTTCTGTGCTCCTTCCATTTCATCAGCAAGGTCATAACACCAGCAGGATGGGGGAAACGTTGTACCAGAGGTTCACCCAGCTGCACATGGGAAGCTGAGAACAGGCTTGTCGTTAACTCCTCAAGGCTCCAAGGAGCTTCCACAAGACTTCAAACTGCAGGGGGGTCCTAGGGAAATTTGAATTGGCACTCCTGTCCAAAAAAAGTGTGAGATGCTTTGGAACAAGAGATACTTTTGGAAAAGTCAAAAAAGACTGAGCATGTCATTGACCTTCATTCTGTGGGCACTGAAGGTAAATGTAAGTATGTTGACCAGTTTCGAGAGTTTTCTGGTCTGACTTCATCACCCACTTCTCAAAAGGTCATAGAGGGGCACCTGGGTGGCTCAGGTTAAGCCTCTTCCTTTGGCTCGGGTCATGATCCCAGGGTCCTGGGATCAAGCCCCACATCGGGCTCTCTGCTTGGTGGAGAGCCAGCTTCCCCCTCTCTCTCTGCCTGCCTCTCTGCCTACTTGTGATTTCTGTCAAGTAAATAAATAAAATATTTTTTAAAAAGTCATAGAAGGCGAACCAGGTCTTAGACAAGTTTTTCAGGGCACAGGAAATTCCATCTGAAGGAGCTTCACCTGTACACACATGGAAATAGGCCAAATAAGGAGAAAAATCTTGCATCATTTCCAATGTCTTTTCTTCTTGTTTCTGCTTTCCGATTTTTTGACCAGATGACTTGCATATCATAGGGTTTATCCTAAGCCAGCCCTCTTGGGATTGGTTGGTAACTAGCCCTCCAGTGGGCAGGCTACTTAAGAGCTGTCCTGATTTTGAACTTGAAGAATGAGTCTTGGGGAGTCTCCCCAGTGTCACTGCCTTGCCTCTGTGGAAGACCCCCTTGGGGTTGAGGGGATACTGGGGTTTCACACACCTTTCCCTTCGAGTCTAAACTGCCAAAAGAAAAGCTTGAAAGCCACTAGACTCTACTATCCCTAATCACTGTTGCTCAACTTCCAACTTGTTCTGATGCCATTATATGGGGTGAATTTGGGGAAGGACTCAAAGGCAGAATCGGATGATACTGGGGTTAAACTGTGTCCCGCATAAAAGATATGTTGGAAGTCCACCCCCCCCCATCCAAATGAAACCTTATTGAAAATGTCTTTAAAGAGGTAACCAAGTTACAATGAGTCATCTGGTGGGCTCTCACCCGATGTGACTGGTGTCCTCATAAAAAGGGGAAATTTGGACAGAGCCATCAAAACGAGAAACGCCATGTTAAGAGGAGGGTAGAGGGGATGCATCTACAAGCGGAAGAATGCCAAAGATGGTCTACAAAGCCCCAGAAGTTGGATGGGGCATGGGGCAGATTCCCTCCCACAGCCTTGGGAGGGACCAGTCCTGCCCACACCTCCCCAACTTTCAGCCTCCACAACTGGGGGGCAATAACTTTCTTTTGTTTAAGACACCCACTGTGAACTTTGTAATACAGTGAGTTGAGAAGCTCTTTGGACCTAAGTACAGAGTGGAGATCTGAGAGAGATCCACATCTTGGGTGGATTCACACAGGGGGCCTCCCAGAGAAGAAGAGGGTTCCATTTAGAGGAATTCAGCAGGAGGAAGGAGGAAGTGGGTTTCCATTTAAGGGAGGAATTCAGCAGCCCTAGCAAACAGGGCCAGTGGTCTGGAATGTAACAGCACCTATGCATTACAGTAGCAACTCCTGAGCTGGGCAACAAAGAAAGAAATGCTAAACAAAATGTTGAGTTTGAGTGTTTCTTTAATAAAAAGAACAAATATTCAAGTGTGCTCAGTTGTGTGCCTTTATCAGGTACCACCAGGATCAGACAGCAGAACACATGCCCGACAGTACAGTAAGGTTCCCAAAAGGCAGAGCCACCATAGTTCACTTCCGTGCACATATCAGGAAACCACTGGGCAGTAAGAGTCGTGACCTCAGGAGTCCCAAGCTCCCACTTTCCTCAACAGATTCTCCTAGAGCTCTGACTCAGACACCAGCTTCTTTTGTCTTAAAAAGACTAGCAAGTTTTCCCCACTAAGGAATTGGACACATCCCCTTCTCCTTAGCACATGGCTTTAAGGAACCTTTAGGTGGTTACACCCATCTCCTTCTCCTGCTCTTCCTCACCTCTTTCTCTCTGCACCCTACCCTTCCACCAACAGTCGTCGGTACCATTTTCTCCCTGACTCCCTCACCTTTGCACAGGCTTTTTCTCTTTCTTCTGGAGCACACTTTCCACCCTCCCTGGCCCCATCTTGCTAAGGACTTCCTGTCATTTGCATCTCACTTAGCCACCCTCTTCTCCAGGAACCCTTGTGACCAGCCAAGACTCGGATCTCCCTCAGATCTCCACTCTGTGCTTGGTTCCAAAGAGCTTCTCAATTCACTGCATTGAAGGCATCTTGGACACGAATGCCCTACATCATAGGACATGAACATCGCTCACCATGGGTCCCCAGAGTGTGGCACTTGTCTAGCGCTGAGGAGCTTCCCCATGCAGTTTGCTGCATAAATAAAGAAATGCCATCTTTAGAGTACGCTATTGCTAGTCTGGTTAGAAGGTAATTAGGGTCTGAAATAAGATAATGGCAGAGATGATAGCAGGGATCGATTTGAGAAATGTTTAGGATATAGAATTGTCAATATTTAGTGACAGGATATATGGAGTAATGAAGAACAGAGTCTTCCTAGGCTTTCTGACTTGGGTTAACCTGTGGATAATACAATGGATGGATGGAAGGAAGGGAGGGAAGAAGGCAGGCAGGCATCCTTCTAGTAAGGCTCCCTCCTGTGGTGGTTTGGAGATGATAGTGGTGGTTAAGTATTGCTACTGACCTAGGAGTTCAAATATCTAGATTCCAGAACTCTCTCTGACATACACAGGACACTTTCTCGCCATGGGCAAGTCATCGATGATATCTGGGCCCGGTTTCTTTTTTGGGAAAATACAGGATTTGGTGGGGTTAATGATGTTCAAAATGAATGAAATTCAAAATTTCAGCATCCCATCTCTCCTGTCCTTGCAGAAAGACGTTGGCCCTCAGTTACCTTCAGGACCCTAGAGAAAGCTCTTCTCTAGAGCACCTGGGAGTCTCTCAGGATATTGGCATTCTCAAACATACTTTGGGTATCCCATAAATGCTGAGGATGACCTCCGCTCTCACAAGATACTTCGAAGACTCTGCCTCTAGGCAAAACTCTACAATTCCGCCTCCCTAAGAAATGCAAATCTCAACCTTGGGCTTACAAAGAAAAAGGGTCAACCACCAGGAATGATAAAAATGCAAACACCATGTATTGGTTTTTGTTCACACCTGCTCTTTCTGAAGGGACCTGAGGTGTGAGCTCAGGGGATGACACCACACCTCGCCAGCGTGACTCTGGGCAAAACATGGAGACACAAGCAATAGGCAGGAGACTCTAGTGGGCACTGGAAGGGGGCTGCAAGTTAAGGCTATTGCCCCATTAGCAAGATGGTAGTTTTGTAGAAGGAAAATGATCTGATTTGTAAGGGAGGAGAAAAGAATCTCTTAAATTTAGGAATTGAAAAGAAAAAAAAAGGGAAATGTTAAACCGTCCAAGTTCTTGTAGAAATGCAGTTTGGTGAAGTGGTTAAGATCAAGGGCTCTGATATTCATATCAAGTTCAACTACCACTCAGCTGTGTGACCTTGGACGAGGGACCCAACGTCTCCTAATTGCATTTTCTCATCTGTAAAGCAGGGGAAATAACAGTGCCAGTCTCACCAGGATGTTATAGGATCAAAGGAGATAAAGATGATCAAAGTGCTTAGCACAATTATCGACACCCATAAGTCCTCCCTCGGTGTAAGGGATTATACCTTATACAATCAGTCACGGGGTAGAGGCAGGTACAGAGCCATCCTTAACCTGAATCCCTTTTTAGATGAAAAACTGTATATACTTTTCTTGGTTTTTGACTGTGGCTTCTATATTTGCAGAACCTAATACCAGGAAAAGTGGCTTCTGAAGTTCAGAGCACTTTAGGGACAATGGAACAGGGTTTTTTTTTTAATTCCAGAACATACGGTGCTGTAATGGTTATTCTTGTTGAACTGTCCCTGCAAAGAACATTGAGCACTAAGAATTTAACAGTCAATGAATTATTCACAATCACATGAAAATCTATAGACTGAGAAACTGTCTGACATTGAACACCACGAATGCCTCAAATATAACCCACGGGGTTGACCTCTTCGGAACAGACAGATTTACATTTTATTTGTGTTACCTGTTCAAAACAGGGCAAAGACCCCAGGGATTTATTTTGAAGAAAACAGTATCAGAACGGCTGCTGTGGTCACTCCAGTGTGTGACCCGCCATGAGGCAATCTCCAGAATTCAAGTCCACAGCAACTGTCCACAGAAGATGCAGACCCTTGCTGCATCCTACAGGGTAAGAAGTACCCACCATGTCTTGAAGACAGCAGCCTTCGATTCTCATTCCACACTGTGTTAGGAGAAAAAAAAATTCATGCTGCACAAGTTTATAGACAAAGTTGCCATTGAGGCTCAATATTATTCTAAAAATACTTTGTTTTCTTTTTTTTTTTTTAATGTATATTTGGGTTAAGTTTCCTCACCTTGATCTGAAGGGAGCTTTTGCCCCATGCCCGCATACAGGGGAAAAGAGGGAAAAGTACACTTTGTAGATTTCTGAACACAATAATACAGTGTCAAGTTCTAAAAAAATATCGAAACTAATTTCCACACAGGGAACTCTACTTGCAATAAGTAACCGGGATCGAGAAGGAAACGAAAGGGCCCCATTTCTCAACTTGAGCACGACGCGTACAAATCCTCGGGCTTGCCAGATGAGTCTCTGGGTGGACTGTGTGGCTTGTTGTTAGCACCGAGGTGACGGATGAGCTATTTCCAAAGAATATGTACAGCCCCTATAGCCTAAACCAAGTGGAATAAAATCGGAATAAAAAGCATACTTAGTAAATAATACCAAGGACTAGCTATTGAAGGCTTCTTGGAGGACAGCCAGGTGGTGGATAGGAAATAGAGAACATCTTTTATCATGCTCTATCCTAGAGATGGAGTTTCAGTCTCCAGCTGTGGAATTCTATTCAAACCGAACACAGATCATGGAATTGTTACTAGAGCACAGAACCTCAGGGTTCTCCAACTCCGTGCCTTGGTTTCTTCCCCTGGAAAATGAGAATGCTTCTTTGCACCCACCTCAGAGGACCTGCGTGGGATCCGTGAGCAGATGTATGGAAAGCACTCAGAACAGCACCTAAAGGACGCCTGGGTGGCTCAGTTGGTTAGGCGTCTGCCTTCAGCTCAGGTCATGATGCCAGGGTCCTGGAATCGAGTCCTGAATTGGGCTCCCAGCTCAGTGGGAAGCCTGCTTCTCCCTCTCCCACTCTCCCTACTCGTGTTCCCTCTCTCTGTCAAAGAAATAAAATCTTACAAAAAACAAAGAACAGTGCCTGACACGCAGCAAGCACTCTCAGCCGTGTGGGCTATGGTTGGGTGACTGCAGCTCAGGCCACCACGCTTGGAGTTGTTGGTGACCTCGCCAGACCTTGTGTCCACAGAGAGCTCACCAGGGCCATGGCCGTGGGTCCCCAGGCTTTAGAATGTCGTCAAACCGTAGAAGTGGACATCTGCCTCACTGTCGTGGGATTGACTGCTTTCTGTCTTGGCTGAGGGAAGCCATTGAAAACAAGCCCCCATCCTCTACCAGGACAGAGAACTTCATCAGGGAGTAAAAGGCAACTGGTTACATGGAAGGAATTTACCTTCCTGAAAAACTCCATTCTCTTCCTTGTTTTGCAGCAGACAGTGAAAATCTGTGGTGAACTCTAAGAGCCCACTGCCCTATACTTGGGAACTACCGTCCCGTGGGACAGACTCTCACACCAACAGGCTTGGAGAAGACCACGGTAGGCAGGTTCTCAAACATGCACGGGATTAAGCCTCCTTTGGCATATTTGTAGTTCTTCCTGAAAAATGTTTTCCATTACACAGGAATTTTATATTCTAAGTTACCAAAGGGCCACTCACCTCCAAATTGGATAAAATTGAGAAAAGAGGCCCAAAGCAATTCAGAAAGATAAGACACATATCTTTTAAAAAAAAAAATTTTTTTTAAGGTGCCTGGGGGGCTCAATCAGTTAAGTGTCTGCCTTTGGCTCAGGTCATGATTCCAGGGTCCTGGGATCAAGTCCCATATCAGGCTCCCTGCTCTGTGGGGAGCCTGCTTCTCCCTCTGCCTCTGCCTCCCTCTCTCTCACTGTCCCTCATGAATAAATAAATAAAATTTTTTTAAAAATTAAAAAAAAATATATAAGATACAAGGACCAGGAATTAACCAGCAGCGCATCTCTAAATGCTCTCCAGCTTGCATTTTTCCCTTAACTGCCTATTCGGACTGTTTTGTTATTCTTGTCCTTAAGTGAGTCGAGCTTTATCGGGCTTCAGGGGAACATTCTGGAGCCTCAACATCAAAGCAGCTGCTGGGCCCTCTTCCCTGTTCTAGGCGTGTGCATCTTGGAAGGTACCTGAAGCAAAGCCATCAGAGCAAAGACAGAAGAAAATAGGCATGGAGCAAAAAAAAAAAAAAAAAAAAAGAAGGAAATAGATCAAAATGTTGCTGATGCACACTGGGATGAAAAGTGATTTTTCTTCTACATTTTTTTACTTTCAAAGTTGTTCCAAAGCCTATGGCCATCAGTACATAGAAGGAAGCACGTGGGATTGGTCACTTCTATCTCCCAACCCTGAAAAGATAATTTAGCCCTTTTGAGTTTCAGTTTCCTTACACAGAAAATTGAGAATACTACTACTACCAAGGCTGGCGGGCATAGAACGTGTTTAGGAAAGCATTTAGCACCCTAAATTGTACATCTCCCAGAAAACACAATTTCATTTTGTGAGCTAGGGCTCTCTTCTTTCTTCCAGGCCAACTTGATGCCAACTCTATGATATTTATGTAAATTTTTAAAAATGACCAAAAGGGGTAGACTCGGTTATAAATTACAAGGTGACCTCGTCCGAGCCTCATCTACAAGAGGTGCCCACCACACACAAGCTGATGAGGAAACCGAACAATTATGGGAGGCGGGGCTTGTTAGGAAGCTGCACTCACATAGCTAGACACTGGCCATGGAGTTTCTCTCTGAAGTGGCTGTGAAATGCTCCTTGTTCTACCTCTCTGATCTCTGCTGTGAAAATCACTGCCTCCCACCAGTATTTGTAACACCCGGATTGTCAGATACTATGATTTCTGAAAGTGAGCCTACATTTATCTCGGTTGACTCTGAAAATGTCTCGATTAGAAGCTTATCGAAGGAGCCACCAGTCTACCTGGTCGCCCTGGAGCAAACTGTGAGGCTGAAGGCTCAGGTGGGATAGCTTCCCAGGAGCCCAAGAAGGGTTGGGGGGTACAGGACAGGCCAAGCTCTCACCACACACTCTGGCAGGTGCCAGTCACAGTGAGATGCTCTGCTGACTTGGGGCTGACCTTGGTCACCTCCATCCATACCAAGAGAATCACCCCCAAAGAGTGCCGCCATGAATTCTGAATTCTGCTGGGGTACTCCTGCTTTTCGCTAACATATGCCCCAAGTCCTTCCAGATTTGCATTTGCAACCCAGCAAGAGGGACTCCTGTCCATCAAGTTCCCAATGGAACTTGGAATGGCAAACAGGGCCAATACAGCCTGGCCATGGAAACCTAGAGAAGACACAGCAGCAGTGGTAGCATTGGAAACGTCTCTTCTGGAACCATCTGACCCCAACTGTTCAGCTGCCTGGCCTAAGAACACCATTGAGACAATGAAAAAAAAAAAAGGAAGAATTCTTTTTTTCTTGGTCATTACCACTGCTGCGGTAGACCTTGACATGTGAGCACACAGCTGAAAATTCTTCATAATTTGTGCAATTATGGGTTCTTCTTCCTAAGTTGTTAAGGTGTCCCCAGCTTGGCCACTTCCTCTGCCAATATTTTTATGGTTTCACAGGACTTTCCCCTGTCACTGAGCTACTGCTGAAAATTCAGAACAGGTATTAGCAGACATAAAACACAGAAGGGTGACCAGTCTCCCTTTCTACTCGAGGATCCACACCTTGAGCAAACAGCTCATTAGTAAGAAGAGAGGAAACTCCTAATGTTGATAGCAATTTCAGCCACTAGCTCCTCTCATAAATGCTGAAATCATCACAGTTACAGAATGGTCAAGGGTCGCCCTGATCCCACACTTCTTCTGAGTTCCCGAAGCTGTTATGTAAGTATGACTATCTGCCTTCCAGAAAAATCGCCTGAGCAGCCACGCTGGCCATGAGAGACAAAGATGTCTAATAAACACGGTCTTTAACCTGAGCTGGGGAAGTCTGATTCTGTTGTTACTTTTTTGTTCTATTAGGATGAAAGACTACAGTTTTTCATTGTTTCTGTAACATAAATTCCCCGGTGGCTTTTAGAAGAATTATTTGCTCACAAAGAAACAGCAGGGTTGGAGCAAACAATGCTCTGTGTTTTGATTTCAGTGGGCAGTGTCTTTTGAGCCATTGTTGTCGGCCAGGGGTCTGCCTGTGAGAGCTGAGATGGTGTAGCCCTGGAGGGTACCTTTATATTTATGATAGTTTCCCTTTCTTACAGGGTAACAGCTGTTTCTGGAAGAAATCCCTGAACTCTATGGTGGATCTTCTCACCCAACACCTCTAGAGGGCAGTGGCATGCAGTGCCCTGGGGAGGAGGTGGGGAGAAATCCCTGATGGGGTCTTGACTTCCAGAACGATCTTCAGGAAGCACTTCTGGGGGAATTCTTCTGGGAGTTTGGGTTTGTTCTGTCTGAGATTCCTAGAGGAACCAATATTTGTGACACAATTAGTGTCAAATCCTTGGAGAACCAGGTGGTATTTCAAAAAAAGTGTTAATATTAACAATAAGAAGAATTAGAACTACCATCCCGAGGCGTTGTGTGTGACAGCTCTTCCCCACATGGAAACCATACCTATGCTACCACTAATGCCCACAGCAAGCTTGCAAAGTCAACATGCCCATCCCTACTGTACAAATGTGCAAACAGATTTATAGAGCTTTGAGAGTTTTCTTTTATAAGCATGTTGGGGATGCACACAAGATTTGAATGCAGGTCTGAATCCTTTTCAAGCCATGTCCCTTCTGTTCTAATACACTCGTGGAGGCTTTATCAGCCATCTTATGGAAATTGCAAGGCAGCAACAAACAACCCCCAGCATTCGGTGGTTTACAATCTCCAACACATATTTCTGCCTCGTGTTACATGCCGGGGATGGGTTGGCTCTGGCTCTGCTCTATGTCTTCTTTCATCCAAGAACCAGCTGGAAGAGCAGCAATGATCTGAGGTGCTCTATTCTCATGGCAGAGAGGAACGAGCGTGCTCCATGATGGCTCCTGACGCTTCTGCTCTACCAGTTCCCATTTCATCAGCCAGAGCAAGTCATGTGGCCAACCCAGATAGTAACAGATGAGAGAAATGTCCAGGAAGGTCTTGTAGGGAGGGTTCTGGCAGAGAGAGGAGTATTCATTTTTAAATATTTTATTTATTTGAGAGCGAGAGAGTGAGCACCAGCAGGGGGGGAGAGGCAAGCAGAGGGAGAGGGAGCAGCAGACTCCCCACTGAGCAGGGAGCTCGATGCAGGGCTTGATCCCAGGACCCCGAGATCATCATCTGAGCTGAGGGCAGGTGCTTAACCAACTGAGTCACCCAGGCACTCAGAGAGTAGTAAGTATTTAAGACAAACAATATACATTTGACCCTTGAACGATGCAGGGGTTAGGTGTGCCAACCCTATGCAGTGGAAAATCCACATAGAACATTTGACTCCCCCAAACTTAATGACTAAAAACCTACTGTTGACCAGAAGACTTACCAAGAACATAAGGAATTGATTAACACATATTTTGCATGTTATGTTATGTATATTTATACTATATTCTTACAATAGAGAAAAGAAAATGTTATTAAAACCATAAGGAAATACATTTATACTACTGTACTGTATGATAAATATATATGTACATGTATATTTATATATAGAGAAAGAGGTGTGCTGTTCAGACCCGTGTTGTTTAAGGGTCAACTTTAATCTATCACAACGTGTCTTCACCTCAAGATGGTGTAATGTGTCAGGAACAGTGAGTTCCGTCCAACCATCCAAATTCCCAGCCATCAGGTTTAGAAGGTACATACTGGAGTTGGAGAAAGTTCGAAAAGTGTTGGTGAACTTAGATTGTAAAGGGCTCCAAATGCTTAGCCAAGAGGGTGTACTTCCCTCAACAGGCAGTGAGGAACAGCCAAGCAGGGGTTCAAAACAAAGGGTACCCTCGGGTTACAAAGTCACAGCAAGGTCCCACTCTGACATCCTTCTGCACCCCCAAACACAATGTTGACAGGTAACACAGAAACAATGCAAATCTAAAAAGGCATAAATAGGCTTAGAAAAACCTGACCTTTTCTATGAATTAGAAAAGGAATGGAAGCACTGAATAGCGAGCGTTCTTCTGGCACAAGACCCAAGGGGGACCTCTGCCCCATCAGAGTCAAGGGTACTGAAATGCACTCCATATAACTTGGACGGAAACCCAGAACCAGATGAACTACCTGACACTCAAGGCTTGGGTGAAACTGTCTTCATTTTATGAAAGGAAGAAATCCCCCACCATAAGAGCCAATGAGCCAATGGTTGTCCTGCTACCTGGAGTGATGGCTGCACCAGAAACTGGTGTAGGGAATAAATAGATAAAGACACCTTCTCAGGCAAGAACCTGCTACCTTTACCCCCTTCATGCCTAGACCTGAAATATCTCTAATATCAATATCCTTAAATAGGATCACAAAACACAGTTTCTAACTGAGACAAGAGCAGACATACAGAGGAAGCCACAAATCTGAAAAACTGTGTAATTGCCAGGGAGAATCTGAAACAAATGGAAACACAGATCAAAATAAAGCAAAAACAGCCTCTTACAATGAGCAAGCAAACTCAAATTCTATAATAAAGGAAGAAATCCCATGCTAAAAATGATATCCAACAAAAATTGACAATAATTGACAACAATTATATAATTGTACTCCATTTGTTCAAAAATGTAACTGGAGATACATGAGATATATATTTTAAAAAAAGACTCAAATGAAACCACAGGAGAGTAAAACTGTAGTTTCTGAAATGAAAATTAACCTAAGTGGTGAATAATATCAGACTAGATATTCCAAAAGAAAAGATTAATGACCTTGAAGACACAGTAATAGAAATTATCCAAAGTGAAACACAGAAAGAAATAAAATATAAATAATGAGTTTCAGTGTGTTGTAAAACAACTTCAAGTAGATACTATCCATGTAATTGGAATTCCCAAAGGGGACAAGAGAAAGAGGGAATAGGAAAAAGGTAGTTGAAGAAATGGTTAAATTTTTTCCAAATCTGATAAAAATTATGAATGCACAAATCCAAGAAGCTCAAGTAATCCTAAGCAAAAAGGAAAAAAAATGAAGAAAAGTGAATCAAGTGATCAATTTAAAGCCAGTGGCAAACAGAAAAATCTTAGAGTACCAGAGAGAAAAGACACATTCTATTCAAAGGGGAAAAAAACACAAGACACTATAAGCAAAGTTAAAAAGACAAACTATGGACTATGAGAAAATACTTGCAAAATAAATAACTGGTAAGGATTAGCCTCAAGAATATATAATGAATTACACATATCAATAAACAAAGGGATTAAAGAGTGTTTCAGAGCTTCATTAGAGGAAATATAATTGTAGGCCTTATTCAGGATAGCAATAAAACATATGTTTTATTAACCCATTCGCGAGCTTCCTATTTGATCCTCCTACATTTATGTAGAGTTCTATGGTAAATTAGACTGCTTTCAATAGCTCACTTGCTTCCTGTTCTAAAACTATATATATGCATGGCCTCTTCCCTGTGACTCTGTAACAGCTTCCATTCTGAGAGGTGTCAACTTCCCTCTTCCCTGAGGTTCACCTTGGCTCTGAGACTAGCTTTGACTAAGGCAATGTGGGCAATAATTGATTGTGTGTCATTCTTTTTTTTTTTTATCACTTTAGCTCATAAACAGTGTTTATTGTTAATTATCAGACAAAATGAGCCTGAAAATTAATTTACTGCCTTCTGAATTACTTCCTGCCATGAGCGAACCTTTTTGGTTGGCCAAGCATAACTGCTTGGCAAGTCACCAGTGACCTCCATGTTGCTGAAACCATTGGTCCATTGTCTTATGTGGCCTGTCAGGAGCATGTGAAACAGCTGGCCATTCCCTCCTCTAGGAAATGCTTCCTTCATCTGGTTTCCTGGACACCATACTGCCTGGGTTTTCCTCCTACCTCACCAGTGGCTCCAAGTCCTTTGTTGGTTCCTTCTTTCTTCCTTAACTCTCAAGGCTCAGTTCTTCCAGAACTCTCCATTGTAACAGGAGGGACTGTACAGGCTATGACCCCACTGCTAGACATTCCTATCTCAGCTTAGCCACTGTTTCCTTTAGACGACCTTGGATCCCCTGGTAGGTCTTATCGGTGGTTCCTCCTTGAGGCTCTCCTGATCTCTGAATATGCTCCCCATTTAGCACTGCTCATGACTGTGTGCCATTTCCAACCTGAGGGCATAAGGAGCAGTGTGTACTTCCTTTGCTCTCCACAGTCCTGTTGCTCATCAAGAGGAAAGGGTGCTGAATATCTCCTGCCCCTCAACCGAGGTGCCAACGTGAGACACATGCAAAAGTTTCAGGCTCAACATACAGCCCCGGGTCAAGCCCAGGAGAGAGTCACTTAACCCTAGCCAACCCACAGACCCATAAGGAAGGAAAGTATTTGCTCGGGGGCTATTACATAGCATCACTGCACCAAGAGCTACTTATTAAATCTCTGTTTTATAGACGGAGAAAGCAAATACAGAGGAGAGAACCGTGCGCCCAAGTAACAAAGCTCAGCATCCAAACCTGGGTCTTCTTGCCTCAAGACTATGCTCTTCTGAGTTGAGGGAGATGGGAAGAGACCTGAAGTCTCAGATGGGTGGGAAGAGACCTGAAGTCTCAGGTGGGTGGGAAGAGATCTGAAGACATGAGGTGCCTTATTCATGAAGAATGAGGGGCCCAAAGACTTAAGTGAAACCCAAAAAGGACAAATGAGGAAGCCTTGGAAGAAGTGGGGCTGATCTGGATGAGGAGGGACAAAAGCCACAAACATAATGATGGAGCAGGTGTCCTCTTGAACCACAATTATGAATAATAAACAGGCATTTGAGGGTCAGAAGGTCAGCGGTTTCCAATACAAGAAGTTGTCTCCAACAGCTTTGTGCTCTGTATTCGTTCATGGATCACTGACATCACATCTTCTCTTTAATCCATGCTACTCAGCTTCCTTAGGAAAACGTGTGCTTGCTCAAGTCACTCATTCACTAATTCATTCATTCATTCTTTCAACAAGTATTTATTAAGCAAGTATGTGTACTAGTCATAAGTGCTCCCTTAAATAACTTAGTCTGGTGCAAGCAATCAAGTTGCTAAGCCAATCAGGAGAATTGCCCTTGAGCTAAGATCCAAAGGAAGCCTAGAAACTAATTATGTAAAGAAAGCTGAGGATAACTGTTCTAGACCAAAGAGTATGTGCAAAATCCCTGTGGCAGGAATGTAGTACCTTCGGGGAAGTGAAAATAAAGCCAGTGCAGCCAAAGAAAAATAAACATAGCAGGAAATGGAGCTGGGAGGCCTTACTGGACAATGCTCTTGATCTCTTCCTACATACACAGCAAGCTACTGAAAGACTTTAAGCAGGGCAGGAAGTCATTTGCCAGTATTTAATTTCCCAGATGGAGAAAAGTATCACCTTTTAGGTCAGCCCACTTTGTAAGTAGTAATAAATTTACTATTAAAAGTGTACTGTTAACAATGATGGGTGGTGGAGACATTTGATCAGGGATGCTTTCTCAACACAGGCATCCGGAGCTAATCAATTGTGAAGGTAAGCCACGAGTCCACACAGAGCTTTATAAACAAGCAGGGATCTAGGAGATCTTTTTGAATGAGGTGACGTCTTCAATGGAATGCCAGTCCTTTCCTTTCACAGTTGGATCACCCTGTATAAAACAGTGCCCCGTGAGGAGGTGGTTTTTGTAACTGAATCATGCACCTCCTCTTCTTTCTAGATCTGTGTCTGACTCCATTAGAATAGAGGAGAAAAAAAAAATGTCTCTACCAGTTCCATATTGGAAATTCTGGGAAGTATAAATTTAAATTTAGGTTTCAAATGAACACACTCCCATTATGATCCATGATTTGACTGGACAAAGATTGGAAAGTTAGACACGACGATAATGTCATTCTTTCTTCTAAATTTCAGCAGCGGGACCCTTCCTTGGGTGGATCGTGTGGGAGGGTCAGGCAATCACTTTGCTTCGTCTTTTAAAGCAGCTATTCCAGACACTCATTTTTCTGTCATTTTTTAAAAAATATTTATTTATTTATTTGAGAGAGCATGTGGACAATGGGAGGGGCAGAGGGAGAGGACAGAGAATCTCAAGCAGACTCTTCACTGACTGTGGAGCCTGATGTGGGGCTCAATCTCACGACCCTGAGATCATGACCTGAGCTGAAACCAAGAGTCAGACGATTAACCAACTGAGCCTCCCAGGTGCCGCTGTTCTGTCATTTCTGTGTCTCAAAATGATACCATTTCTGGCGCCATCATTACCAACCTCGTCTCCATCAGCGCATTTTCCTCATCGTGGAGTGAAGAGCAGGGAACTGACATTCACCTAGTCTCTGCTCCAAGCTCCAGCCTCTCTGTGAGCAGAGAAACAAACGCACATACACACAGAATGTCTTTACAATTAATGATGAAATGACTAATAATGGCTCACCTAAGTCTGCAGTCAAGACTCACTCACTGCCTGCTCAAAGCACCAGATCTTCACCCAGCTCTGCTGGCTGATGACAGAGCAATTTTGAGGGCTTCATGCTGGTCGCTGATAGTACCCCAGACAGACTCCAGCCAACTACAGTTTCCAAACAAACTGGCAGACCCTTCTTTAAATGGATTTTTCACATTGATTTCTCCCTCCTGTTTTGGAACTAGAATGACTTTTCCATGATTTGCTTTAAGAGCCGGTTCAAATTAGACTTCCTCTGGGCTACAGACATTCACTCCTATCAAGTGCATCCCACCTGAAACCTCAGTCAGAGGATGGGGACTGGAAAACACATCCTGCCGACTAGTAAGTAAACCGAGATCTGTGTTGGGTGACCGACGGGCTCACCACGTCAGAACCTCCGCTCTCAGATCGCTCGGCTGGATAAACACTAAGAGTCACAGACGTCGGTGGCAGGCAACTATGCCCAGCTTAGTGGTGGAAGAGCTCAAGGAGGAGGCTCTGTGAGATTCAAGGAGGAAACATGCTTACAGCATCCCGAGAGCCTTTAAAACGTGTTTAATTAAAGACTGTGGAAAGGAGAAATAAAGCAATGACAATGCTTATGGGAGCACCTGATACTTGGGAAACTCTTGGCCAGGTTGGTGGGGGGTGGGGTTTGCTGGTCCGAGTTAGGAAACAAGGACGTAGTCCCAACACATTTGATTTCATCACCAATGCCACCGAACCAAATTGAAAGGGGAACAGGTATAAATGGGCAGTGCTGGGATGAAGGTATGAACAGGCAGACCTTGTGAAAGGGATTTCCTGCTCTGGTATTTATAAATGTACAGAGTATTACAGCTCGAACTTCAAGGGTCAGTGGGCAGACTGCAGAGACTGATTATGATTACGATTTCCCAGAATCCTACATAAGCATTTGTGCACATTTATACATGCACTTTTTAAAGACATGATCCATATGTTTTATCAGATTCTCAGAGGGACTAAAGACCCCCCAAACTTCAGAATCACTGATCAGAGCAATCTGAACCTTTAACCCCACCTCTTTCCAGGCACTAACACACCTATTCCTCCCTTTTCCCAGCTTCTAATAGTCCCTGGAGCCTGACAGGACTTTTGAGGCCCCACTTTTTGTCCTTCTAGTCCTTCTGGAATGTTCCTGACATGTGTAGTAAGTTTGTATACGGATTTCATAGTCCTCCTCTGTGATACACTCTGTGATCCTTGGAAGGAATGTTGTTATAAGAAATTAATCATCAGAAGTTATCATAAAAACTAATACAAGATGCCCAAGGAGCCCCCAGGTGGGGCTCAGCAGGGGCTCCCCCATCACTCATCTCCCTATTCCCCTATGTTCTCGCCCAGGTAATTAAACAATGGGCCAAGGGGTCTCTAGTGTGCCCACTAATGGTCAACATGGGTTACTGCTAGTGTATTCAGCCATAGGTCAGGCAAGTGACACACATAACCCCGTCTCCCCAATCTCTCCCTCCCTGCTGCTCCGACCTGAACACTGTACCTGTCTTAACAGAACGCTGACTAGGACTTGGGTCTGCTAACTCTGACATAAATATTATTTTCTCTGTATCATGGTCTCTAAACTTAGGGAAAAAATGGTTTTGGGCAAGTACTAAGTTATATATATGTATATATATACTCATGTTCTACTTTTAAATCGTAACCTACACACACATACACAAGTTACTTATAAAATATATATATACACGTAAAACAATGCTCATGTATATAATACACATATATTGTCCCATGTAAATACATGTGTTGACATTTAATATCCATGTTACAAAATATATACAGATTGAAACTTGAGGGGCACCTGCGTGGCTCAGTGGGTTAAGCATCTGCCTTTGGCTCAGGTCATGATTCCAAAGTCCTGGGATCAAGCCCCACGTCGGGCTCCCTGCTCAGTGAGGCGTCTGCTGGTCTCCCTCTCCCTCTGCCCTTCCCCTCTGCTCATGCTTGCTTCTCTCCCCTGCACTGTCTTTCTCTCTCAAATGAATAAATAGAAGTTTTAAAAAAGGGAGAAATTTGAAAGAGGTGAACTAAAACTTTTAATAATGAGTTATTTGTTGAAGGCACAAAATTGTCCTCCTACTAAGAGCAATTATTGCTAGTATCTTTGGAAGCAAAATATGACAGAATCTTTGCCATTATTTTTAAAGATTTTGGTTAAACATTCATGATTTAGCAACTTATCTAATTCAGATGCAGGTCTGCGTCTGAATTCAGTTGATTCCTCTATGTGGTTTTAATGGCCATTGTAATCCAGATGGAGGGAGTCCCTGCTTGTGCCCAGAATTTCTGGTTTTCAGGCCCTTCCATCAGGCATCCAAACGCTGGTTGAAATTCAGCTAATAAACTCCCCTCTCTCCAGATGTTTCCATTTAATAATCAGTAGGTGCTACGTTTTTATATTTTTAACATATGGGTTCAAAGTGCCCTGAAACTCTTTTGTTTAAAATTTTGGAGCTGGCGAGAAAATTGTTCCCAAGTTTTTTAAAGTATGAAATATGAAAGCCTCTATAAGCGAATCATTGAAGCTACTTTCCTCAAAAAAGTCACCTAATGACAGAAACACTTCCCAAGATCCATTTTTGAAACGCTCTCTCCATAGCATAAGATTCTTTCAAAAAGCTGTTTTGTTTCCCCCCTGCCACTATTATATTTACCACAAAAGGACAGATTAAATGTATTTATTACGGCTAGGTGGCACACTCTGACAGCTACTTTTCATCAAAGGGAAGGTCAACAATTTGAAGCTCTTGCCTTTTTGCGAAAGGAAAAAAAAATGTGCAATTCATCTTCTGTTCACACCTGTTTTAACACTTTGCCACAAAGTAAGTAGCAAACCTCTGGGGGGTAGAAAAGATATTCACGGTCACTCCTTATCTTCTCAAAAAGTACGCTAAATACGCCACTATTGAAAACGATGAAATCCACGAAAGCCACTTCCCCAGGCACAAGTCAGCTGATTATTCCCCAATATGTGGAAACCAAGTCAAGATCCAACTGTGCCCCGCAGACCCCCTGCTGGACATTCCACAGCACTGCCACGTGATCATCTGACCTGCACATCAAAAGCAAACTTGTATTACATTGTATCCAAAGATTAATTTATTTTTTATCTTTTTGGTATAATGGCATTAAAAATGTTTGTCCCATATGCTAATGACTTTCTTAGGCGCCCCCTCTGTTCACACCCACAGCCCCGGAGAGCCTTTCTGTTCATCTGTCTGAGCAGCCAGCAGCTTGAGCCATTTGCCCATCTATGAAATTCCGTATGTGCATTTAAGTAAAGGAGCCTAGAGAAGTGGCATGTAAAGATGTCTTTTAGAGGGAAAGCCTGAGGGCTACTGGTCCCTAGTTAGCTCAGCGTGCCTGCAGCAAAGACCCAGTGCTACCGGTTAACCTCCCCATCTCCTGCTCCTTCCTTACCCAGCCTTCGATGACAATGAAAGTTCCCCCAAGCCCCGAGGACCAGGTCCGCACAGATCTCACCCTTCCTCGAAGCATCACATCCGTACCCTATGCACACAGACCACCACACTGCCCCCACCAGAATCCACCTCTGCTTAAAGTGATCGCCAAGGGTGTCCTACGTAGATGGGGTCTCATCCCGGCTTGTCTCTCCTTTTTTCCTACAGAATAAAAACGCTCTGGGTCCCTTTTGCAGGCTTCTCTTGCCTGGAGTGATGCCATCGCAGAGGGCTGCATTACCCTTCCCCTTGAAGGTATCATGCGTGCAGTGTTTATTGACAGCTAATCTCCTTTTAAGGTTTGGGTATCTACATGTTATAATAAGAACCTCTTTATAAATCAAGAAGCGAAAACTGGGTAACGGCTTTTCAGAGAATATCCAATACACTTTTGAAATTTCTGTCCATTTTCAAAAGGTCAGAGTGTAATTTAAAAGAATCGAAGTGCTCCAATAAAGTAGCATCTGCGTAGAATGAATACCTTTTTCTATCCCTACTAAACGGGATTCATATAAAAGCAAAGGTCTCTTAGACTAATGAATAGCTGTTAAAGTTAAAGGTCTGTGCAGAGAATAATTTGTAGGTGCAGTTCAGAGAGTTCTGGAATTATGGCTACACTATAATTGAACTCAGGGCTTGCAAAAAGAGCTTTTAAGACCGATTATCTCTGTTTACTCTAGATCAATAAAAGTTTGTAAAACACTATTTCCAATCACTCAGTTTTCCCACTAAACTAAAATCCCCTCCAGGGAAGCCTGGGATGTGCTACGAAGAGCTTTTTGACAGAGAATGTGGAACTCACGGGGGGGCGGGGGGGGTTGGCAGGTCCGATGAGGGGTTTTAGGTCTGAGGGGTGGAGATCGGATTAGATAGTCAGAAATCCTGAGCGCCCCCCCATACCCTGCAAATTCACCTTACAGTAAAACACAAGTCCTTTTTTTATCCACTTGCTCGTCTGTGAAACGGAGGTGGCTGTATGTTGCCTTTCCTTTTCACGGCTCGTCCCTTTGATACTGACAAATAAACCTGGTGCTTCCTACT
Source organism: Lontra canadensis (assembly GCF_010015895.1). NCBI lineage: Eukaryota > Metazoa > Chordata > Mammalia > Carnivora > Mustelidae > Lontra > Lontra canadensis. Next base: position 4,630,608 of record NW_022631070.1, on the reverse strand, counting down.
GGCGGCGCCCACTCCTTCAGGGGTTTCCAACCTGTGGCCACAAATATGTTCAAACATGTAAAAAACAGAACGAAATCACAGGGTGATTTGCGCCCTTCATGCTCTGATCGTCCAGCGGAAACGGGAACTATTTGCATCTCGATAGCATTTTGGTTTTGAAAGTAATGAGGGGGAAAACGGTGGTTCCAGGACCCCAGAGAGGGCACTTCCAGAAAATTCCCCCTGCGCAGACTCTTAGGGTCACGAGGGTTGAGCGTGCTGAGCCACCGGCGTCCTGAAAGCCACAAAGGACACAGCGCACCACATTCCATGTCCAGTCTCCTTCCTGATCCCTTCATCTGTCGGATTACCTGTGAATACATCCAGGGTACAGATCTCACTGCCTAAAATATACAGTTAAAAGTCGGTAACTTCCTGCTTGTTAACCACCTACGGTTTTGTAATGCATAGAGGGTAAAACCCAAATGCTCTATAAGTGTTACAAATGCGTTCGTTGACAAAGAGACATCGTCTTAAAGGATGTTAGGGCTGGAAGGAGACCATCTCTTTTAAGCTCCTCATTCTAGGACATGCAGAGCTCCTCCAGGGAGGTGACGAGTCATTCCCAAGGTCGGCCAGTAGGGATGGCACCAAGCAGAGGTCCAACCCGACCGCACCTGTGCCCTGCCCACCTCGATACCGGGCTTCGGAGAGGCCAGAAACATATACTTAAGTGATCTAAATGATTTCCCTGAGTCTTTCCATCACAAAGCGAATGCCTTAAAAAAACAAAAAACAAAAAAACCAACCGTTGATACCAAGGCTTTAGAAAAACTATTTTGTCGGACTCAACACACACATACGGTATAGAAGCAAGTTATCATTCCTGCTCTTTATACACAGGAGTTTACTCTTCTATTCCACAATCTCATAGAACGATTTCTGGCCCCTGGCACGTCTGTCATAAAGCCGGGAGCACGTTGCTGACAGCCCGGCACAGAGGAGAGAACTGGGTGGGATAATGGACAATCGGCCCCCTGGGGCCATGTGCCTCCTACATCCAGCCTGCCAAGGGGGCTTGTCGTGTGCATTTCTTCTCCTATTTTAAAGACCCCCTCAGTGATGGTCCTTCCTGGCAGTGACTTTCCTGACCATGATATTATTTCACTGTGATCCATTTCGTGTCACGTGACGATGATGGGGGGTGGGTCTTTCCTAGTCAAACCCAAGTTCTTATTTTTATCTTCTGGGAAGGTGGGACGTTTCAGGACACTGGCTATCTCCCCGCAAGTCACATACTTGAAAGTGACTTGCGTGATTTCTGACAGGTGTATCCATGTGATGCCAGAAAGTTGATGTCATACCCGTGGAATGGTGGGGTATGAAATCGGGTTAATAATAAAAGAGCTCCCATGGCTGGGATATCTATTGGTCAGGAAATATTCACCGGGCACCGATGTGTGCCAGGTTGTGAAGACACGGCGTCTTTCACGATCTCTAGAATTCACGCTCCATGGGGAGGGAGGTGGGACAGAGCTTCCCAGGGTAGCAGTGAAGCAAGGGAGGGAGGGTGTCTGAGGCCAGCTGGGGACTTCGGTGAAGTCTCAGGCCCGGAAGGTCATGTTGGATCTAGAATCCGACAGCCACACAGACGGCAGTGGCACCGCCGTGCACAATATACGGAGGGAGGGCGCTCTGAACCCGGGGAATTACAATCAACTTGGAGGGTACTCGAGGCTGAAACAAGGGCTGGCATTCCCAGGAATCGAGGTGAGGGAGGTGAAAAAGGAGCAGCCCGCCTCCTTCCTCCTCTGTAGTTCCTCTTTCCACCAGGCTAGCTCCGAAATCCCACAGATAACCCCATATGTTGAGTTTGGTTGCTGAAAGTACTTTTCAGAATTTCTAGATCTCTTTGAAATTCAGCTCCTGAGGACCAGGGTTTTATGCCCCTCCTAAGGACCGTGGGCAGTTGGTGGTGGGTTTCTGAGTACCGCCCTCGGGCTCAAAGCTGCTCTATCCGGCAGACGCAAGGAGGGAGCCTGACAGACAGCCTTTCCCCACTCAGTGAACAGCTTCCGGGGATACTCTCCCACTCCTCTTAGGGAAAAGCTTTATCCTTTAAGTTGTGCCTTCTTTTTAAAAAAAAAAAAATTCATTTAAATTCCAGCTAATTAACATACAGTGTAGTATTCATTCGGAGCATAACACAGAGAGCAGCATTTCCACCCAAGACGCCCGGCTCATCACAAGAGCTCTCCTTCTTCCCCACCGCCCTCCCCTCTGGTGACCAGCACTTTGTTCTCTAGAGTTAAGAGTCTGCTTCTTGGTTGCCTCTCTCTTTTTTACCCCTTTGCTCCCTCGTTTTGTTTCTTACATTCCACCTATGAGTGAAATCATCGGCATTTATCTTTCTCTGATGGACTTACTTCACCCTCTAGCTCCAACCATGTCGTGGCAAAAGGCAAGATCTCCTTCTTTCTGATGGCTGAGTAACACTCCATCGTGGGTACGGACCACCTCTTCCTTTTCCAGTCATCACCAGGGCTGCCTCCATTATTTATAGCAGCCTTATCTGCAACAGCCAAATCATAGCAAAACATGCTGTATTTCAGATGGGCGTTGTTGGGGTCCGTTATCAAAGGAACGAGACTGAGACAAAGTGAAAGTTATGCAAAGCTTTATTCTATGCCAAGCATTAGAAGTCAGACTGACCGGCCAGGGCCGCCTCCGAAGAGAGAGACCCCCTCCCGATCTCACAGGCTGGCTTTATAGGGCATAACTGCAGACCCAAGGTACGTGGCTTCTATCGTTAAGGCGTTTACTCCCGGAATCGATAGCCGGAACCGATACTAGGAACTACTGGGGCGTTTATTCCCAGAATGAAGTCCGTGGATGTAAACAACAACATGGCTACCTGGGCAATATGGAGTCGCTCTGGCTAAGCAGGCCCTAATAGTTAAACAGGTTTTAACATTAAATCGGCCCTAACAGGCGTCAAGAGCAAGGAAAGGGTGGTCTACAGAATTACAAGTATGTGAACATTTTTCTGATACTGCTGGAGTTTTTAGATCTTGGCCAGGCAGTTTCTGAAAAGAGTTAAAAAATCCAGATTTTTTTTTTTTTAAGGAGTAAATAGAAGTCTTGTAACACCTCCCGAATTGCATACCTCAGTTGGATTTAAAGGGGGCAGGTCTCTCCGTGTGGATAATACAGGCCACAGAAAGAGTGATGCATTATTTGGATTGTGTCTTTCCAGGATACATAAGAAAGAATAACACCAGCATCATCTTACAAGCCTTTAGTGTGCAGTGCAATTGTGCCCTTTCTTCCCCTCCTCTGCTGGGTACTGCTCAGTGTCTAACTCTGGCTTAAATTTTAAAGGCAGTAATTAAGCCCTAGAACCTTCTGGTGCCAAAACTATTCTGCAGTGCTGTTAGAGTGCTGTAAATCACCACGATCTCCCCACAGGGCTCCTTCCCAGAAGCTGTCAGAGGCAACTCCCTGTTTATGGGAGAGTCTCTCGACGCTTTATACTCATTGAGATAAAATTAAGTCAAAGAGCATTCAGCTAAAATGGCAGGGTAATTAAATCAGCGGGACTGGGTCCCTCCATTTCAACTGTATCAAAGACTTTGAACTCGAGGAGCGAAGATGTCAGAGCCGTGTTCTCGCTGAGCAGCGCAGGGATGGTACTGTGGGTATGGGTTTGCTAATGACGTCACGGAAGACTGGAGACTTGCTAGCTCTTCTGCGATGCTCCAAAAAGTGTGAACGTTGAGAGGCTCCCAGATCAACTCACAGACGGGGCAAGGAGGCAGGTGCCCCAACTCAGTAACACGCAGCTTTGATGCCTAGTCGGGCATGCAGACAGCAGAGAACGGATGTGGAGTTTACAGGTCATAGGGAAACCAAGTCAACAAACAAGGGTACTCTGAACAAAAGGGACGCCATGGGAATTGCTGGATGCTTGGCCGTGAGTGGTTTGAACTGGAGAAAATTGCAAACGGAGACATTTTGATAGCCAAAGGGGACCACAGAAACTGTCCAGTCCTGGGTCCAAGGCTTGTCTCAGGGGCTCTGCAAGGAGATTCCAATCACATTCCCCTCCATGGTGGCCAGGGGATGTGAGCACAGCTGAGAGTGGCAAACTGTCCTCATGTTACACGGAAGCTATTTTGTTTGCAATCAATCCGTTCCCATTGTCAGTCCAATTGCATCCCACTGCAGCTCTACTTACACCCATGGGAGGAGGTCATGCATGCACCTAGACGGTAGTGTTACTTGGCGAGTGTACACACCATCCTCCACTCCTCCGGCAGAGACCTGAGTGATGGGCCGGCCAGCGCCCAGGGGCCACCCATCCCTTGCATTCCCACCCCCAAACCGGGGTCTACTTCTCCCAGGTGACCTTCCTGGACCAGCAGCCTCTCATATGCCCCAAAGTGGCCCATATTCAGCTCTGCTAGCCCGGGTCAGTTCTTCTGCTTATCCCCTGACTTCATCTCTGGAACATGTCAGTCTTCAAGAATCACTTTTCACGCGGTGGACAATTTGGGAGTGTCCTGAGGTGGACATTTACCATGCTGGAATTAAACAATGAGTTCCTGATGAGCGATTTCTGAATTGCATTCTCCAGCACATTTCAGAAGTGCATGTTTTACTACATTTCAGTTTACTCCTTCTATCCATTTGCGTAAGATGAATTCTGAACAGTCCGCCACACCTTCACCAGAGACTCCCCTTCCAATTACCTGAACATTCACATCCATATACCTTGCATCCACATCAAGGCCATCTCCTGTTTTCATGCATTTTAAGTTCCGCAAAGATTGAGGAGAGAAGACACCTACGGAATATCCTGACGTAATCCGCCCGAACCGTGCCAAGTCCCTATGAAACTCCGTCATCTTCCTTCGGCATTGGTCTTTGCTGGGGGCCGGCTCCGCATCAGTCAGAAGGCGCATGGGGTCACCCTGGTTAAAAGTCGGGTGTGGACGTAATATCTGGATCTCCCCGATTCTGGTGACTTTGTAACGGTTGCTTTTAACTACTCTTGGAGGAAATGCTGGAGGATCATAGCTACTCTAAGGGACATTTATCCGCGCCCAGGGAATTGAAGATTTGTTTGCCCACAACGACAGTGTCCCTTGGCTCACTCTGGTCCTTGAAGCATTGCCTCTGGGACACTATTCTGGTCTCAGCGCCTTCCCCATCTCCACCCTTCGGGAACATCCGCAAGGCTGACATTCCATCTCTACAGACACTATGTGACTCATTGTCACTAGAAAACGAGTAGCTGAAAAGCAAAAGTTCTAACTTTGTGTGGAGAGAGATTAAGACTTACACCAAGCTTTATAGGAAACAGTAATGAGATGGCATTGGCAGTTGCAAGACAAAAATAAACAGAGAGAACTTGCACACCCCAAGTACGTGGTCAGTGGAGACATGCACGCCTGCCCAGAACAGAGTGATTCCACATTACTCATGAAAGAACAACCTAAAAATGAAGTCATCGACACCCACAAGACTCAGACATTTCCCTACAGATCTTTGATCAGATCTTGCACGTCCTTCTTGGTGTGAGTTTTCCCTTCTTTGTGTCCTTTCCACTGTATGAGAGAAGCTGACGGGCAGTGAAATTAAGAAGGCGAGGTCTTCGGAGATGGGAAGAGGAGTAAGCTTTTGAATAATCAGGAGTTCACTCAAGACACTCATCTTGCAGTGAATGTTGTTTTAAAAACGAGAATCAGGCGAATGTTAAAAATTCTGATCCCAGGGGCTCTTTAGATAGGTGTAAGCCGTGGAAGGACAGATCCCGTGTGCTGGGCTTACTACATCCCTCCTAACCCCGAGCTCTGGCTCTTCTAAGTAGAGACCACTCACCAAAATGCTGTCAAATAAAATGAGTGAATGTTATCATCGCTACCAGCACTGGATTTCCACGTCATTCTCCACAGATAAGCACAAGGACACATAATCTGATGAAGATAACATACAGATTGTAAAAAATACTTCCGGTGGAGCTGAATGTTTCTATTTCTTTAGGACCAAGATGACTAAGAGGCTGAAGACTGATGAGAAAAATCCCCTGACATAAAGGAGAGTTAGCGTTACGTAAAAAAAGCCGTGTTCAGTAAAGAGCATAGACTTTTAAAAAGATTTACGCCATTGGTTGCCAGAGCATTCGGATATTTTCTGATGGCACTTTATGTAAAAACTGAACTTTAAAAAATTTTAGAATTCACTTTAAACCTAATCTGTGCGTTTGTGATTAACCAAGGAGTATGCAACTGCAGTAAGACAGCTCGCTAACCGCAGCTACCCGGGAATTACACAAACTCTGTTGTATTAGGTAGTTGTTCTTTTGCATATTTCCTTTATTCAAAGGGAAAATATTATAATTTGTAATTTCCATATTGCCAGGTTATTGTGCACTCTCCGAGGATGACTCTATTTGTTTGGAATCTGTCAATTTCTGCGCCATTTAATAAGACAATCTGACTTCCCCAGCACCGGGACAAGCCCAGAGGGCTGCATTTCCATTCCAAATCAAAAGGACTACAGTCCCTTCTCGGGAGCACGTGCTCAGCGTTACCGTTCGTTAAACCCCTCCCTGTGCCATGGCTCCCCCCGCCACCGCCCCAAAGCTTAACTATTTGATTTCGTCTTGCAACAATACAATTTCCCAGACTATAGTCTGCAAGGGGATTTTCAGTCTGAAGGAAGAGATCTGGGAGATGCTGTCCTCATAGGTTTGCTGGATGTCGTCACTGCATTACCCACGCACATGGGTTTATGTGGCGATGGAGAGCACTAGCCCTCCTGCAAAGACTCTCAATTTCCACAGCATTTCATAGCCCAAATGCATTAACAGTTTCGAAAAGTGTTAAGTCGAAGAAACCCTATTCAGCCTTTGCCTGCATGTTGTCCACGCTTTACAGTGCTCTCCTCACTGCCTTTCAGCCCCGAAACTAAGATGCTCTAAGATCAGGAATCAGTGGCCGCATCGGCCCATTCGATTTTGCTTTGCTTCATCAAGTTGTTCCTCAAATAGGTTTTGCAGTTAGTCCCATGTTGTGTCCATCATGAGCATCTGTTTAGTCCCACCCCGTCCGCAAGTGTTTATTGAATGCCTCGCTGGGAGTCGGGCGCTGGAAATACGTTGCGCGTGCAGTGTGCTGAGCTGCTGGCTTGCTGGAGGCCTGAAGGGTTCTTCCTGGCTTCTTCTTGAAAGGCTCAGCTCCTCAAACCAGAGGGCACAGATGGGCTTCAGTTAACTGGAGTTGACTTTAGTTTTCACACCCATTAGAGGGTGACTGAACAATGTGTGTGTGTTCAACACGACGCCCAGGCGTTCCCCATCTGCAGCCTAATATAGAAACTATAGGCATACACACATTTAGAAACAATCCATTAGATAGTCTCTATAGGCCAGGAGCACGATTTACCAAAATCTAGTGTTTAAGAGGCAATATATACCACAGAGGTCAAGGGGAAGACTATGAACGCCAGACTCAAGTAACAGTTGAGGACCGTGAACTAGCTCATTTCTGTACGTTTCCATTTGCTCATCTGCAACATGGACGTAGCAACAGAGAAGGTCTGATAAGGCTGTCAGGGGATCAAATGAAATAATATCTTGAATGCACGGAGGTGGCAGCAAATCCAGACGTCCTATAAGCTTATTTAGGTGCTTAGGCAGAGAGGGCTGGCTCTGGGGGTCGAGGGAGCTCAGCGGAAGAAGAGCCGGCGTGGTTGGTTGCTCACCTCTGAAGGCTCCCCTTTCCAACAAAGGCCACTCCCCCAGTCCAGGAGGCTTCTACTCGTCACGTGGTTGTGCAGATCTGCTGGCTTCCAGAACCACAGATGAATATGGGGTCATGCTCAGGCAGAGCTTCCTGTGCTCCTTAAACACTGACCAGAATACACTGTCCATTTATGCCTGGTCCATATTGTAGGTTAAGAAGTCAGGAAGTCCTCTTTGCTTCTAAGTCATGCCCGCCCCATAAATTCCAGCTTCTCGGCTGGACGATGGGTGTCCAACACCTGCTGGCCACTGAGAGGTCAGCACAGAGTGTGGCCCACATAAAGGCTCGGTAGAAGTCTTGGTGACATCATTGATGATGAAGACGATGGTGACAATAATGTTGCTTGAACCCTGGGTACTAACAGCTTAGCTCTGAGGTAGGGGATTGAGCTGCCTTCTATACGATGTGGGGAATTCAAACACATTTAGAAAATTTAAGCATATTCAATTTTGCTTGTGTTGATGTGAGTGAAGTTAAAGATTTTTTTTTTTAAGATTTATTTCTCTATTTGAGAGAGAGACTGAAGGGAAGGGCAGAGGGAGAGAGAGAGAAGCAGACTGCACTGAGCATGGAACCCCACATGGGGCTCGATCCCACGACCCTGAGATCATGAACTGAGCTGACATCAAGAATCAGACACTTAACCAAATGTGCCACCCAGGGAGGCCCAAAAATTATTTAAAAAAAAAAAAAAGATCAGTATTGATCTTTGTAAAGTGAAAATGGTGCCTTATGTTTCTATTAAAATGATATTGGACTAGAAACTGGAAGACTCTGTTCTGGCCTCAAATCTTCCTATATCTGATTTTTTTCTGTTAGAACATACGAGCCTTGAGGTCAAGGATTATGCTCTTTAAGGTCCATGCCCAAGACAGTGTACAATAAATATATTGTGATCATTTATAATATATTGAGCACATGAATAAAGAAATCTTCTCATGACTAATCTCAACCCATGATGATCTTTCCATCCTCTGAAGTCTTTGCTCCTCAGACGCTGTATGTGGCAAGATCAAGCACTGGGCGACAAAATATCTTCTGTTGTTTTCCAGTTCTGTCATGTATGTGACTGGCTCCTTTCTCTAAATTGTAAACACCCTTGAGGTTGTCTGAACTCCCTTTTCCGAACTGGTCACTACACAGTAATTCACTTCCAGATGAATTTTTTAAAGCATTGCTTGAGTGCTGGGGCCCACGTCCGATTCTGGAGATCCATCTTCACAAGGAACGAGATTCAGTGCCTGCCTTCAAGAAATTCCCAGTGCAGTGGGGAAGAGGAGCCAGGAGCCAGGATTTCAAATGCAGTGGATATAGCAGAGCCTGGGGTTCTGCGGGAACACAAAGGAGGAAGACGTTCTTTGGACTGTGTGCTTCCTAGAGTTGCCGTCCGGACTGGATGACAGAATAAATACAGAGCACATGGTACCTTCTCCAGAAAGGTGGATTCACACCCTGTTCACCTTCCTTTCCATCAGTCCTTCCTGTGAGGAACTCTATTACTAGAACATAAATTAAGCTGTTTACTTTAGAGATGCCAATTATAAGAGCCATGGTAGATGTGACCACAGTAATACGTCTGGCCTAGAAATAGTCTGTGTTGTATTAACTTCACTGTGTGTCTCTCAACATGATCTTATCACTCTGAAAATGGAGCGGAAACCTCTCTCCACGAAGGGTCTGCTTATTGGTCCTAACGTTGGCTCTTGCTTCTGAGCTCGTGACTCCCCCCCCCACCCGCCCCAGGCATCCCAAAAAGCAATCAGAATGACCTGTCCTTGCGGAGCTGGCATTTTAGTGGGGGAGACAGAAGGTGAATGAACAGGCTCCACAAATACAATTGGGAGTGTGCTGGAGAAGGAAAAGAAGCGGGAAGGAAAAGGAAACAAAGCAGGAAGAGGGGTAGGAAGGGGACGATGGGAGCTGAAAGTCCGCTGGGGCAGCAATCCCAGCCCCGAGGGGGCATGCCCACCTCAGGCAAACGTGGTCCATTCCAGCTGTTTTCCCGGTACACATTTTTGGAATTGGAATCCAGGGGATTCCAAGAAGAAATACAAACAGCCAGTCAACATATGAAAAGCTAAAGTACTTTTAATATTCAGAGAATGAAAACTGGAGAATCAGGACTGCAATTTCTTTTTTTCCTATCTGACGGAAGTTAAAGGGAGTCTCTAAGCATTGCTGGCGAGAGTATATGAAACGAATGTTGCTCCTGTACAGCCCATCAGAGTATCAGTTGGGACAGCCTGCTGGAAAGCATTAGCCTTGTTAACATGCGTGTCTTCTGATGTAACAGTTTTACCTAGAAATACATCCTAAGGGAATAAAATACAAAAGGATAAAGTATTTCCTACATTTTCATGATTATAATAGCTTCACTGTATCTGTAGACCTTAAAGCCAGAATAAATTAAGGAAGAAGTAAAGATTGGAATGTCCAGAATAATAAAAGAGTGAGGAGTACGTGTTAGGATGTTCACTGAATCATGCTCATTAGAAACAACCAAATTGTTGTTGGTAGAAAATTACCGATTACAAACGAATTAGAAACCAAATCAGAGACAACCAAAATACCTATCATAGGGGATTGCTAAAAAAAATTGCCGTATAGCTGTATATGAAAACATAGGTAAAAAGGAAAAAATAGATTTTTTAAATAATTGAGATAACAATGTATGCTCATGGGAAGATATGTAAGAAAGAACACTAACATGTTCATTGATTAATGCGAATGGCAATGAACGCGATCACACCAATAGGTGAGACTACTCCAGGTCTTCACCTCAAGTCGGTTTTCTCCAAGACGTGTTGGCCAGGGGGTTCTCCAATTTCTTTCTCTTTGGAGAGTCCACTCTTTGAATTTATTTCTTAAGAACTATTTTATTGTTAATAATAGCAATCTTTTGTCATAAAACTACAGATGCTTTTCTAAAACTTTGCTGACTACCAAAAATCACACTTGTAATTTTATTCTTTTTTGGTATTCATGACGATATTCTCCCATTTTGGTGACTTTAATTCCTTTAACGTTCCAATTTTTAATTCTCCTTGGATTTACTTTGGCTTTATATCTATAGGGATAAGCAACGGTGTTTTAAGTATGAAAATGGATGTAGTATTCCAGTAAATAAAAACATAGGCATTTAGATAACATTTTATTAGTTTCAAACATCTGTACATATGATCTCTTAATCCTCACAATGGTTCAGGATTTAGTTCCATATCCTTATTTGTAGAAAAAAAAATTAGACTCATAATGGAAAAAAAGATTAACTTCCCCTTCCAGCGATGAGGGAGGAACAGGATATTGACTCAGCCTCCCACCATCAGCAATTAGAAGATAACACACAGGAAACGATTATTTTCGGAAGTAGGAATCACAGAAAACAAAGCCGTCCCTGAGATCACATGCACTTTCCACTGGAAGCACCTTCCAGACTGACTACCAGTGACCAGGCATCCCAGTCTGCCCTCGTTTTAGCACCTGAAAGCCTATGCCCTGGACACCCCCTCTCCCAGGCAAACTGGGATGGTTGTTCCCTCCCCCAAAGAAGAGACTCAAACTCAAACAATGACCTACGTGGAGAGTCCAAGGGCCAGAGGCCAGGGAGACCTAGAAGGCTTGGATTTATGGAGCAGCATAACTGAGAGTAGGGATCCAAGCAGAGAAGCTTTCAGAAATTTGCAGAGAATCTTCTGGAGTCTTTGACTGATTCCAGTCTCTGCTTGTGTGTGGATCTGTTCAAGCTTCTAGTAACCAGAGTGGAGAGGCAGCTTTGCAAACACTCAGCATTCAGTGGAGACCTCAGAACAGGCCACACCTTGGAAGTAAGGTGATGTCACAGAGTCCTAACTCACCCTGAAAGAGCAAACAAACCAGCCTCAAAAAGACAAAGAAGTGGGTCCTGGGCCAGAGGAAAGCACCTGGGAGTGTATGACCCTTGCTCTATCTTCCAGAAGTCGGTGTCACTTCTAATCCATAACCTGTCTGGCCTCCACAGTCATCCCTCTGCAAGTTCCCCAGGTCCTTGTTCTTCTCCACACCTTGGCAAGGCTCTTGATTCTCTCAGGGGAATGAATGCAGACACCCATCCCATCCAAATGCCTATAAACCTCCCCAGTAGCTTTTGGCTACTCCATTTTCCCTGGTGGGGTAACTCCCACCCTTTCCTGATCAACATGTACTGATTTTATGGTAGCGATTCCCTTGCTCAACCTTGTCATTGTCCCCTGAATTATGTATCCATAAAAATATTTGGTTGAATTTTCATAATTGTGACTGTTTTTGAATATTTGTAGAAGCAAAATCACCAAGCGTCTGTTTGGTTAAGTGTGGCTTCTTTCCCCAGATACTGTTTTTAAATATTCATTCATGCTTTTGTAGACAGCCATAAATGATCCACTTTTATTGTTCTGTGGTCAACTGATTTATCCATTTTACTAATGACAGGCGTCTGGGCTATTGAGGGCTATTACAAGCAATGTTTCTACGAACATTCAGTATATACTGATGTCCATAACAATGCATTTCTGAGGGCCTATTTCTAATGGTGGGTTATCCCATTTACTCTTCATGACAACGCAATGATCTAGATGCTGTTATCCCAAGTTTGCAGATAGCATAAACAAGGGCACACAGATGTTACATTATCCAAATTGCAAAATAGAGATTCACATCTAGACAGCCTGACTCCCAAGACCCTTCACCACTGCTCTCTAGCACACCCCTGCCATGTTCACCTCCCATTAGACAGTCTCAGAAGAGTGTGTGTCTCATAGACATCTTGTTACTCGTGGTGCTGCCAACTGCTTGGCACATAGTACGATACATATGCTGATTGAATGAGTGAATGCTGTTCTATATACTTTATAAGAAAATGTAGTAATAAAGATTTTTCTTGTCCTTTGGCCTTAAAAAATGCATATTTTTTCCTCCTTTGGAATAGAAACCACTCAGAACTATGTTATTTGCTATTTTAAAACTTAGAGCCATAACAATGCCACGTTTTTACAGCTTATTACCAGACGCTGTTGTCCAGGCTGCCAGGCTAACATTTCAAAACATAAGGAAAACATTCCGGAGATAAGAGAATAAACAACATATGCAATTACACCACCCAGGGGATGCTGGAGCCTTCGAGTTTCTATCAGAATTCTCCGTGGATCTGACCCAAAGCAAGCATCTCTAAAGCTTGTATGTACTCGGATTACCTCTAATTGATCGTGTATCCCTTGAACAGGAAACCCAAGTATTATGCTGTTCTATTTCTCGCAGGACACCCAATACATAGTAGATGGTCAATTAATAAGTGATTCCCATCTCTAGCTTATAGCCATGTGCCTACACTGCCCCATTTTAAGAAGCTGGCCCATAATATAATTTAATTTTGAGGTGCAGCTTAGAGTATGTTCCAAGTGAGTTACCAATGATCTTTGGAGGATCTGAATCCAGATCTGTCCTCCGGAAGTAAATGGTGTCATCTTTGAGCCTCAGTCTTCTCATCTATAAAATGGCATCTAATAATGCCTGAGTCTTCACTGAGCTGCAGGCGTAAGGGGAATTAATGTAGCTCCTGGAACACTCTAGCACACCAGAGCTGTGACTACTCATAGCATCCCAGTTCCTGTCTTAAGGGTGAAGCAACGGAAGAGTATATGGGTTAATTTCCCTGACTTGGGTCATCCAAGTGGAGCAGACCAAGTCTAGAGAGCCAGCGTCTTCTTTCTCCGGGATTGGACTGGTTCCCACTGAGCCAGGACCCCTGTTCCCAAAGCATAAACATACACACAGACATCCTTGCACACCAAAGTGGTGCAGGAAAGACTCTCTTTTGACTTTCAACAGTTATGAGTAAGCCTTCAGTTGGGCAAGGATGAATTCTGATGTGTTTTCATTACTGTCCAAAGAGATCAAAATTTCAGGGCCTTGGAAAAAGTGATCACCAGTCTCCTAGGTCAACGCCTCACGTTTATTATCTAATGTAGCTCCCAGGGGATTGTGTCTGGGTTAAGGGCTTTGCAGGCTTGGGCAAGGCAGAGATCTTGCTCTGGTGCCTGGCCATCCAGCTGGGGCCATTTACTTTAGCCACTGTCATCCTTAAAGTGTTAGAATTTCTTGCCAGCATCAGACAGTCTGGAGATGTGACATAAGTATCTGGATTTCTAGCTGCCTATGGCAAATGAGAAGACAAGGCCACAGGACAGAGAGGCCTCTTCATGGACAGGTGTGTCCCTCCAGCTTCCCGCAGTGCCCACCAGCTCCCTGCACCCATTTCTGGTTCCTGGCTGAGCCCTGGAGGATCTAAGCTTCCCGTCACACTTTAAGGTCAGTAACTGGGGCTGGGACTTTGTCCAGGGGTTGGAAAAGCAATGTAAACATCACTTCTCTTCTAAGTTTCAGCCTGAACTCGCTGTACACACATCCGCTCTGTCCTCCTCGACAAGGATTTCTGTAAATGCTCTGCTTGCTTCCTATGTGGCTTCTGGCCTTTTATGAGCAGCCTGCACAGGGCTCTTCTGTTCCCTAATGCATTTGGCACTGTGTACCTACTTTATCGGTGTGAAGCACTTTTGTTCTACAAGGTCATGTCCTCTTTGGTTTCTTATCGGAGTATTAGCTTCACATGTGCCTAAGAATCTCATCCAATGTCTCCATTGGAGTTCACTCGGGATTATTGGAACAACTTCTATCCACTCAATTTCATATTAAGGCTGCCCTATTTCAGGTGGGTCAGTGGATAAGGGGCACATAGCAAAATATCTGTATTTCAACAGCATCAACCATTAATCGTTCACACCAGTGTGTGTGGGGGGGAGGGGGATGGACCGCTTTGCTCCAACTGTAGTAGGTAAGCATTATCGGTGTGGGGCGTAGAACAACACAGACTGCTCTCACCTTTCCAACTCTGACGTCACACCTCTCAGCTACAGGAGTTATGACGAGTCAGATGGGATAATACGCAAAGCAGGTTTTTCAAACCATTTGTAGAAAACTGAGGTTTGACTAAGACTTAAACTATGCAGAAGAGACCTTTAGAAATGTCAACTAGCTGAACGCTTTGGGAGTTGTTAACTTCCGTGAGCCCCATGTTCATAGGCATTTTCATATGGGCGAAAATCTCCTTTCTAAATAGCCCATATAATGCAAAATTCAGTTTCATCCTCAGATCATGCTCTCATATCACCTGCTGCTTGGAAGATTTTGTTGTTGTTGTTGTTTTTAATAATGAAGAGACTTGTAGTCAAGATGGCTTTTATGGAGAATGACACCCTGACCTTACTGAGAGACTTAAAAAATACATGAGTAAATAAACGATCGCACTGCCTTCTGGACAGAAAGATTCAGCAGGATAAAAGACGTCCATGCTCTCTGAATGTTCCCATATGTTTAATATAATTCCCCTCAATATCCCAACAGAGTATTCTACAGAATTCAACAAGTCGAGTCTGAGATTCATGACCAAGAACAAGACTTAGAATGGCCGAGACGGCTTCCAATAAGAAGAGTAAGATGGGGAGGTTTCCCTTTCTGAGTCTCAAGGCTTAGTATTAAGCCACAGTACTTAGTGCAGTTATGACACAGGGACGGACAAACAGACCGATGAAACAGAACACTGGGGCACGACACAGACCACACATACCCGTAGGCTGAGCAGGTGATGTAGGCAGAACTGCGAGTCCATAGAAAAGGAGGAATTCTCTGGCAGTTAGAGCAGAGCAGCCTCCTGTCTCCCTCCCTCCCTGAGCAGAGGGTTCACACACTCCTCAGACCCGCAACGACAACAAACGCGGCCAAGTCCCGGTGAGGGTGGGAACGTGACACTCACACGGCAGGACTGCGAACTGGGATCAACCCCTTGGATAATATGGGGAATACCAAGACCACCCCCAAAAAAGTATTCTGGAGGGGTTGGAAAAGCAAAACTTACTAACTTATAAAAGAAAATAAAAGAGACCCTCTGAATGTCGTCGGGAGTAGAAAAACGTTTCTTAAACAAAGGGACAAAAGCAAGAATCGTAAAGGAAAAGAGTGGTGTGCTGAAGCACATTGAAGCGTGTCAGCTGTACCAAGGCAGAGTTCAGTTGACAGGGCCAAAACCGAGAGGAGAAATGGGTTTACAACGCAGGGGATTAAGGTCAAGAAGTTATTTCAGAAAAGGCTCATCAATCAGAGAGAAAGAAGTGGGGGAAGGAGGGAGGAGGAAAATGTGCACAGGTGCACAGGCTGTGAGCGGGTGACTCACAAGAGAGAACACAAATGACCAGCGAGCGTATGTGAAGACGCTAAACTTCGCCCGTAATTACAGAAACGCACCCTGAAACGGTCTGGAGTCCCCGCGACCCCACTCAGCAGATCAGCAATAATGAAAAACTCTGCCACGGGTGGGTAGGGGCACGCAGCAGCGACACACAGCTCCCACACTCCCAGCAGGGGTGCAACCTGGATGGCCCTCTGGGGACACCACTGCAATATCCAGCAAGATGGAAAGAGGCGTGGCCCACGACCAGCAATTCCACCTGCAGAGCCAGCGTCTGGGGACCCTGCCACACGTGTGTACAATCAGAACTGTACAAAAATGTTCGTGGCAGCATTCCTCGACACAGAAAAACAGAATGCAAAGGCCCAAGAATCAAAGAATGGAGAAGGAAATCATGCATTCAGTAGAATTTATGCAGCAGTGAAAATAAATGAATTAGAAAAATACTAACGTGCATAAATCTCACAGGCGTAATATTGAGCAAAAAAGAGTAATTTGCATTATGACACAAGGAGCGTAACAGTCACGAAAATATCAAAACCCCACAAAACAGAGGCGTGCGTTATCATGCTTATATACAAATGAAGCGTTAGCATAAAAATAGCACGCACCACTAGAGAATGCCGAAGCCAAAACTGTGGTTACCTCTGGGATAGAAGGGAGGGAAACAGACTTGGGATGGAGATAAAAGGGGTTTCAACGCATAAATCTGAAGCAAATACGGCAAACCAGTAATACTTCTTCAAACTGGGTGGATGGGACACAAACATTTGTTACATTGAATTCCTTAAAAATTTATTGAAACATTCAAAAATATAGATAGCTAAAAATTTTACCTCCACCCGAGAACATGATTACAAAATAAATTGGTGAAGTTTTTAAATGGTATCAACTTGATTTCAACATCATGTCATAAACAAACACGGAAGTATGCGAGACTGGTAATTGGACATAATGCGAGAACGGGAGATGGAATAACGGCCCTTTACTTGCTACGTTTTCTATAATGCACATCCATTACTCTAATAACGAGAAAGAACACTTTTAACATGAACTTCCAACCCATGTCTTCAAGTAATTCA
Organism: Lontra canadensis; assembly: GCF_010015895.1. Classification (NCBI taxonomy): domain Eukaryota; kingdom Metazoa; phylum Chordata; class Mammalia; order Carnivora; family Mustelidae; genus Lontra; species Lontra canadensis. The sequence goes on along the minus strand of NW_022631070.1, from coordinate 4,613,485 downwards.
GAAAGGCTTCATGTCATGGCAAGCAAGACTCAGTAACAGGAGGCCCGTAAGTTTCTCGGGCTCCAGACGACAGCTGGATCGCACCAGGATTTTTGACCACCACTATTTGTACAGGGCGTCTGTGAGGATAATGACAGCTGCCTCCTGTCTCAGGCTTGATCCCCGGAAAGAAGACCCTGGAGATGAGCCTAGAAGCTGCAGCTTTACTGGTGGGATCTCAGCTGGGGGAAGGAAGGCGTGGAAGGGGGAATGCACGAAAGCCAAGGAATAGTGCATTAGAGAAAGCACATGTGGTCGTTCAGACGTGTGGGATGTCTGTGACAGATGTATGGACCACCACAGGGGGGACAGGCAATCTGGGGTTGGATGGCAGAGGAATTTACCTGCTGTCTTTCACTGATTGAAGTCTGCCCACAGGACACGAACTGCCAGCATTTTCCAGGTCCAGGTTTCAGATTCTGGTTCTGCAATGGGGAGAAGCCACATCAACAATGCCCAGAGCCTCACCTGGGTGCAGAGACTGAAGGAGTAGAAACTTCGACAGGTCTGGCGCCCCAGGATCTGGGGGCCCAAGGGCACGTGGCTGCCCGCATGGTGGTTTGGGAGAGCGTGCGGTTCCGGTCCCCCAGGGCCAGAGGAGTGGGCAAGGTGGCAGGCGGTGTGGGGATGGAGCACCAGGTGCTGCAGCCGGGCTGTCCAGGAAGGAGGTGCCGGCCCGGGGTGCAGGGGACGCCAAGCACCAAGCACATCTGGGGAGATGCGTCCCTGGACCCACCACCCAACAGTGCTTCTGCTGGGCCACTCTTCTGCCCTCTCCAGTGACAGCCAGCCCTCACATGCATGGAACACGGGCAGGTCCGATGTCCCTGTAAACCCTGTTCTGAATAAGCAGAAGCATCAGTTGAGCCCAGTCTCACAGACTCTACCCAACCTGTTTCCAGCCGTCTGACTTCTTCCTCATGCAATGAAGAGGGTGTTCTGGAATTTCCCTTGTGCTCAGTGTAGGAAAACCTCTGGGAACCCTTCCTGGGAATCATCAGACTGTCTCCAAGTTGTCCTTCACAAGAAGATTAAATCCCAAGTCCCAGGCGAATGCCCCACACCCAGGCTCATACCCAGCGCTGGTCTCATGTCCTCACCTTCTCCCACACCAGCTCCCGGGCTCCTGCTGGCACACTGGCCACATCCTGAGATTTCTGCCATGTGTGGACTGTCCTTCCAGGATCAGGGTTGGTAACTCCCAGCGTGGGCCGTCCTAAGACCCATCTGGTTACTGCGGAGGCAATGATGGGCAGGGAAATTGCAAGACATCTTGAGAATGCTGGCATTTTGCACTCCGGAGTTTTGCACTCCGTCCTCTGGCAAGGGGAAGGTTGGCCAACTGGGAGGGCTCAGGGCAACGGAGGGTTCGAGGTTCTGGGCTTACGTACTCCATGACCTCCTTGCGCATTTCACAGGCTCATTCTGTCACTGCCAGGAAAAGTCATCATCGGACATCACAGAAGGAAGCCCATCGAGGCCGTACACCTCCTGTCCTCGGCATCTCTGCCATCCTCCTCATCGGATCCTGGGCCTGAGTTTTCGGCGGGTCTTCCCTGTGGCTGCGTTAAATGGCGGTACCTCTGAAAGCTTCCTTCCCTGCACCCACGCTGGTCTTTTGCTTCTTAAGCCTGCCTATCATTTCCCCTTTCTAAGCACAGCCCCTCTGTAGAGTGTCTACTGATATCCTTGCCCCTGTTCCCCTGCCCGAGGTGGAAGCCTTGCCCACCTGCCCTTTGTCCTCATCAGCACAGGCAGGAGCTCTAGGGAGGCTGAGCACACCGTGGGGCTTGGTCACCCCGTTGGGTAGCAATCAGATTCCCAAATCCCATCTGGTGCATCTGTTTTCTAGAAAGCTTCTGGCACAAACTGGCTAATTCAGGGTTCCAAAGGTAACACAGTTTGAGGCAAAGCTTATAGGCTAGTATTTGATTGTGGGATCCAATTACAAGGCAATAGGTACGAGGGAAAGTGGAAAAGAAAGCAGGGAAGGAAGGACAGCAAAAACAAGGATGTGCTACAGGGTCAGCCTCTGCTTACGAAAACAAAGGGGGTCCCTCTGGACAGGCCACCTGGAACTCCCAGTGTCCTGTGAGCGCTCTCCCTACTCCTGCCCTGACCCAAGCTGGAGCTCTAGGACCCTCACGCCCCCCTTGCCCGTGGGCTGCCACTACCCTTCTGGTCAACCATCATTCTAGGAAGCGGATCCTGCTCCCACATGGCGTGTGTGTCCCAAGGATCCAGAGATGGAGGAGCGGGGTCTGGCTCTCCAGGGTGTGACTGGATTGGGCCTGGGTACCTGAGGCTCCCCCTGCCATGGGCACGATGGACACAATGTTGTGGTCGCCCAGATATTCTGGCTACGGACTATCTGGTCACGGGCACGGGAGCTGACGTGCTGTGAATCAAGAATTCGGGTTCACCCACTCTGGGCTAGACTCTTGGTTTCATGCCATGCAGGATCTTTAATCCTATCACGGGGGCATGGATGTATCACCACCTACCTTTGACAGGAAAGAAAACGGAGGCTGTGTATCACATCCGGGACATGTAGTAGAACAAGTATTTCGACCCAGGACTGTCTGGAAAGCATGATACCCCTCCAAGCGGGCACCTTCCGTCTCCACCTGGTCTCTCTCTCTCTCTCCACAATGCACACCAAATTGTCACACATCTGCCATCCCCCAAATCTTGAAGCACAAGATGGCAGCGACTATTGGAACACAAACCGTGAGGAGGCTGGCTGGGGCAGGCATGGTGGGCGTACAAATCCAGCACCGATGGGACCGAGAATAGTGCGAGAAGAGCTTTCTTCTTCATGAGTCCGCCAGACAGGGGACTCAGCAAGGCACAGGAGCTCCTCCCATCCGGGCTGACGTCACAAAGCCTCCTGACAAAGTGACTCCCTGGAAAACCATGGTGGCCTAGCGATTGCTCAGATGTGGTGTTTTCACCTCACGGGCGAATCGTCCTGTCTTCCTATGGGAGCCACCCAAGGTCATGTCTGGGTAAACAGCATTTTTTTACGTAGTCTTTGAACCTCCAGGAAACTCCAGGAAGCGTGGCACTGTCCCGCTGCCTTGAAGGAGAAGAGGAGCGGCACCCAGTGCCAGAACAAAGGGCAAGGAGCTTCTGTGAACTGAAGTCGAGAAGAGCCTCGCCAGACAGCAGAAGCATTAAAACTCGGCTCTTGGTGGCAAGATGGAGAGAAATGGAAGGTTTTTTGTTTTTTTATCTTTTTGGGTTTTTTTTTTGCTTTAACTCATCTAATTCAGAGGTCGGGGAAAGTGTTCAGCTCCCACTTTACCTTATTATACACTTATGTTTCTTTGTCACCAAGGATCTTCAAGCACAAAGAGAAATACCACAATCCTACTTGCTCAGTCCTACAACCTTTTACTTCGTTTTTAGTGTATTTTGAGAAAATGAACAGTATGCTTCCCGCTTCTGTCTGCCATTATAGGCTTTGATTTTGGCAGTGAGGAGCTGCTGATGGAAAAAGCTTTCATAATTTGAAACAGAACACGACAGAAGCGTCTACATACAGAGCCTGCTTGAGTGTAAGGGCGAGAGCAATATGCTGAGAAAGCAGCTGGATGACCAGGTGGGCGGGGCCGGAAGAAAGGCCCGTTACTCCACCACCTGCCCCCAGTGCTCGTCCCCTTGGCCTCGGCTCGGCCCCTCAGTAACGCTGAGTGTGGAGTGATGGGGGCAGGGGAAGGAGCGCATCCCACCGGGGACAGAGAACGCATGGCAGGGCCGGGGGTGAAGGCACCCCCCTGCTCTTCTGAGATGCCCGACACCCACTGGGATCATTCAAAGGACAAGCGTCCACGGAAACGTGGTCGAGCGCCACTCATAGAGCTGTCGTCCCCCTGACTCGGCCGGCGGCCACAGAAGAGCCCAGCCACGATGCTGTATGTCTGTAGCGTGGCATGTCTGTAGATGCTGGTATGTCTTAACAAAAAGAATTAACACAAGTGCCTCGAATAAAAAGTTCCAAAGCCACCAGGTAACTCTGAGAGATCGCACGGGACTTTCAGAGCCACGGTTCTTAAAACCCTACAAGCGCACGCTTTAGTGTGCAGCAAGGAGAGACCGACAACACACAATACAACCCAGCAGTAACATTTAGTGCCCTTACACAGACAGACACACACAGCACCGCAGAACTTATTTTCACTTTATTAACAATGTGGCTTACAATTTTTTCAAGTAAAAAGGGTTTCTTTTCATTTAGAATAAAAATTAAAATATAACTCTGATTTAGATTTTCATTTATTTACATGAGAACATATATACAGAATGCAATCTTCCAGCAAACCAACAACATGCCCTTTATCCTGCAAATTCCAAAAGTAAAAACACGAATTTTTCCTTTTACACACTGAAACGTACACAATATATGAATCAGATTTCAATACGAACTAGTCAAACTGGAATGCAAAACAGTAACGGGGCTTCTGACATTCATGACTTGGGATAGTTTATGCCTCTGTATATCATGCTAGCTCCCACTTTGAACAACAAATGAGATGGTTTCTTTCTTCTATCATTTAAAAGAACAATTATCTCCAATTACCCATGGTCAGCTGATTTTCAGCCCACGCTGCTCCCAGACGTTACCTTTTCTTCAGGGGTATCCATCAGGCCCACGCGGACCCCGCTCTGGCTTGGTTGCCTAAGAAGACCGACGTGCTCTCTGGTACAGAATCCCCAGCATTTAAAGCCAACAAGGAAGATGGAAAGTCCACCGCCAAGGAAACTGCTGGGGTTAGCTCTTATCACCTGAACTAGAGCTGCTTTAAACCAAAACCCAAAGCAGCGGTTACAATTTTTAGGTAAATTCAAGGGGTCAAAACTACAATTCTTTCATCACATTCATATTTTGGGGTACTTATAAACCAACTCTAGTGATAAAAGCCAGGGGAACCAACTGAAATATTCAACCGAGTTAAAGGGATGAAAGCAATTTCCAGAAAGCTCTTGAATAGAAAAGAACAGGAAACGGTAGAAGAATCATTACATCATTACACAGTCAGAGCTGCGGGTAGCGCTTCTCCTTGCTGTTGGCCATTACACCAACACACACAGGCACTGCGCACATCTCTTCAGCGACTGCTTCCTTACACGCTACAGACACCTTAATTTATTATCTTTCCCTTCAAAAATAATTGCACACGTGATCACAGCTTTCTAAAGACCGAACAGAGTACTTGGATCCTAGATTCACCAACTTAACCAAAAAAGCAACCAGGGCACTCCAACCACAAAGAAGATTTCAACACTACTGTTTTTACAGTTCTATATACAGAAATGAACATAAATGGGTGCTCTACGAAAGAAGTTATGAAAAGTCCTAGTGCTTGCAAGACGAAGGGAGAACGGCTCTTAGAGAGGTGTTTGGTCTGAGATAGAAGGCAAATCTCAGGACTTGCCTGATACGACACTCGGCATTCTGAGACCTCAGGACACTGAGACCAAGCTTCGAAGACTGACCCAAACCGACCTTCCGAGATTACAGCAAGGGTCGGGGTGGGTGGAGGGTCACAGGTCTGAATCACTCTAGTGTACTGAGGAGCCAGTCGAAGCAAACACAGGAAATACCCTTCCAATACGGATGGAGCAGGTTGCGTGACCTAACCAGGGTGAGCCCAGACACGGGGAGTGAGGCCCACTTCCATCAAGGAGCCTAACTTTAAAAGCGATGGGATAGTTCTCTGGTCAATGCAACTTGAAGGAAACAGGTTTCCATTTCCCTTTTTTGGTTTTTTTTTTCTTTTCTCATTTTTGGAAAAGCAAAGAAGTTTGTTCGCAATGCCAGCCTTACCCTACTCTTTATAGGTTTTGTTTTCTCGGGTTTTTTGGGTGTATGTTTTTGTGGGCAGGATATTTTCCCAACACAGCACAGACGCAGTCAGGAAGGTGGGGGCTGAACCAGCTCCCATAGTTTCTGGATGGGATTGCTCGAGGGCTCTCACCAAGGCTGCACTTCTGCTTCTCGAGCTGCACTTCTGCTTCTCGAGTTATCCACGCTGCACAGAACTCGAAGTGTCTGCTGGGCCAGGAGAGGAGGATGCGCTTCCCGGCCCGCTCCAGGAGGTAATGGGCAGCTCGGTGTATGCGGGACCCAGCCACACAGAGGACAGGAGTTTGGTCCCAAAGTATTAACACAGACACAGAGTAGAGGCTGGAGCGTCTGGGGACAGAGAAGTGCGGGGAGAGGCACCCCTTGCTGGTGTTTCAACCGAGAGCGGGGTTTGCCTCGGGGCCATGGTGGTGCTGGGGTGGGAGAGGAAATCATCGTTTCCTGCCTTAAGAGACACAACAGCAAGACGGCAAAATGTACCTTGGAAATTGGCCCTATTGATAGGCTAGAAGCTGGTGTCAGGTGAATCCTACAGAAGAACAAACACCTCATTACCATTCGGTGGCCCACTTGCTAGGAGGTGAAGTGCACCCAGCAGTGGAAACCCCCCAGAGAATCCAAGTTCAGGAGGACTTTGGGAACACTCACACCAGAAGCATCTTCTTGGCCCTGAAAGGTTTCCTGGCCAGGAGGGGGGGCCAGGAGGGGACACATATGTGACCTCCATGATGGTCACCCTGGAGCCAGGTCTTCTGCCTCTGGCCCCGGCCTCGTCTTCCTGACCACACACCACCAAGTGGACGTGGGGTAAGTGACAGGTCACCGCTCAGAGAGACACTGAGGACAAGGAGGTGTGGGGCACACAGCCCCTTGGGGAGCAGGACATGTCCCCAGCAACGGTGGCTACATCTTGCCCAGGCTGCCGGGAGAGGCTTACCAGCTCTCCGGGGGTGGGGGTTCCAGAGATGCCTGCAAGACCTCCCACCTCCCACGCAGTACCTCTCCCCCATGTCGTTCCCTGAAAGGACATGAAGAGGGGACACTCCTTCTGGAAACACGTTACCTTGCAGCCCCCACATCCCCTCACTCCCGTTTCAGATGCCACAGGAATAGCTCAGCTCGAAAAGGTCACAGTGAAGGTTCGTGAGTGAGTCAGCGCAGGGAAAATGCCGACGATCTGGAAATGGATCCCCCTTCCCATGGACTCCACAGGGCGGGGCGTGGAAGGCCGAAAGTATGTGGCTGAGAAGCAGGAGTGGGAACCCAGGAGGAGGCAGCGGGAGACAGAAGCGACTGCAAGCTAACTGGCGAGTCCCCGTGGATGCTTCTGTCCTCACCACACTGCCAACGCCACAGGGCAGGACGCCGGTCCTTCCAGCACAGGTCCCCAGGCAGACCCACTTGCCAGACGTTTAGAACTTGGTGGTGGCAATCAGCTGGGGTGGAGAGGAGAAAGTCCCCTGCAAGACGGGCAGGTCGCTGATCCAGGATGCTGCCCGGGTTCCCGTCGGGAGCACGGGCCTCCTCCTGGACGGCCCAGGGCTGGGATCCGAGCCAGTCTCACTGAGACACTCACTGCAGGATCCTTCTAAGGGGACACAGCTGGTTTATTAAGAGTTTCCTGAAGCCTCTTCCCACTCCTCTCTGAAATTAAGCTTTTCCTTCGATACACAGCTCAGCATTTCCCAGCAGACTAAAGGACCCACTCCCTGATCTGGTCACAATGAAATGAGAAAGTCAGAAATAAGTGAGGTTCTAGAAAAGACTGCAGACGGAACTCTCCACAGGCTCTAGACATCTGTCGCTTGGCAAGAACGGTCTCATTGCAACGACATACCGCCTCCTTCCAGCCTCCTACTTCCCGAGAGGCAGCTGGGACAGGTGATGCGGGTTTAGCCCATCCTTTTATAAGCACGTCCCAAAACCGGTGTGTCTGAGAACAAAGCTGCCACCAAGATCCAACCGGCATCCGCGCAGCCACGGCCACGCGTGCATCGTCCCCAGCAAGCAGAGCAAAGCCACTGGCTGGTGTCCTCTCTGGGCACGTGCAGGAAAGACCTCACCTGTGCCTTCGTCTTCAAAGCCAAGTGGGCCGTGGCTGAGGAGGACCCTTCGCAGGAGCCGCCTGGCTTGCGGAGGGAGAAAGCCGAGACGCGGCCGTACAGAGTAGCTCTTCCTCTTCCCGCAGTGCCCAACCTCCAGGGGCGCCCGCCGCGGTGGCGGGTGTGCTTGAAAACATGGTGCCGGCAGAGGCTGGAGGGGCAGGAGGTCCTCCGAGCTGCCTTTTGGCGCTACTTAGCGCGTGTACCAGCTCCCGTCGCCCAAAAAACAAAGCACTGGTCCCCGAACTTTCCTAAGACGCTGCACCACCACAGCGCCGGTCCCCTCCCGAGAGGGCGGTGTCAGTTGGCGTACTGGGCGTAGAAGGCCACTTTAACCCGCTCGATCTGATGGCACAGCTTGATGGCGGGCCCCAGCTTCAGCTCCATGCACTCCTGCACCGTGGGCAGCGTCAGCAAGAGCAGCGCCTGCCCGTCGATGTCCTGCCGGGAAACAGAGCCACGTGAGAACCCACACTCCAGACACCAGGGGAAGGCAGCTGTCACGGCAGGTTCACCCCGGGGCCCACGAGCGTGCGGGGCTAGCACACAGACCAGCCTGGCCTGAGGACTCCCTCCTCTCTCTGGTTCATAAAACCTGTGTGCTCGGAAAATCCCAGCTACCCCGAAACTCACACACCCAGGCCGGTGGGGACAAAGGGGCAGAGCAGGGCCACTGCCGCAGCGCGTCCTCTTCCCCAGGCCGCCGGCCCCTTGCCGGGAGAGCCCCCTCGCCCCCACGCCCGCCCGGTCCGTCTCGTGTCCTGCTGCAACTCCACGCGAGCAGCAGGGGAGAGCACTCTGCTAAAAGCAGCAGCTCCGGTTCCTTGCCAAACTCTGACATTTCACCATCGCAACGGCCGAGGAGATGCGAGAGAGACAGACGTAGCACTACCCAGGGCAGTGTGCCACTGAGGACAACGCGCGAAGGCATGCATCTCCCCAGGCACACGTGCAGCACCCAGAATGAGGTGTGCATCCCCGTCTCGTCCTCATTAGCCCTCCGCAGCCGTGCCCCGGGCCCAGGCACGGACGGAGCCGTTAGACACTGGCCAGCCGCACTTCCTGTGGGAGGCAGGGGCAAAGGCCCACCCCAAAGCTCTAAGATCTCCCCAGGAGACACCTCTGCTCTCACGAGCTTGCTTCCTCTAACACACAGGGCTCATTCATCTAGATACCGTTTGACTGGGTGACTGAGTTTAAGTGCAACCCCCTCCTCCTCCCCACGAGGCCATCTTCACGTGGCAGAGGCAGTAAGAGAAGGTAACAGGAAAGACCAGTGGCAGGAGGAGGGCGCAAACCACACCCCGCAAACGAGAATTTCTGCCCCGTGGCGGAGTGGTGAGCACAGGGCTGCTGTCAGCCACAGAGACGCCCGGTCCTACAACCGCACACGAGCACCTCCGACCTCACTCATGATGACTTACACATGGGAAGCTTATTTTCTTCAAATAATGGTTTATTTATCAGTCTTAAAAATACTCAAACCAAACCGAACAAAACACAACCCAAAATGGGAATAAATGTTAGCCTTTGGGAGGACTAATGGTAGGAATGTAACGTCACGTATCCTCAGTTTCAAAAGGCACCTGACGTGCTCATAACCCCTAGTACGAAGAGCAGCAGTAAAAATGCAGCATTAACCTTTAAGCACCAAAGCGAGTGCAACTTACAATTGTCTGAATTATGTGAGCGCGGCCGTGGCCAGTCCAGGCCACATCTCACCCGGGACTCAAACTGGACCTCCTCAAGCCCAGTGTAAACCGACTGGTCTTAAACAGATGCCCAAAGTGGGACGGAAACTAACAGAACTATCAATGAATTTTTGATGCTCTCCCTGTTTTTACTTTTCCGGTCGTGCTTTTCCATGTCACTGGCTCTTCCTGTGCCACCTCTCAGGCCGGTTGTAGGAAAGGGCAGGCTGGGAGTGCTGAGAGACAGTGCTCTGCTCAAGGTCGTAGGCCAAACAATGGTACCCCCGACCTGGGACCTGGGAGCCAACTGCAACTTCCGAGGCAAATCCACCCACGTCCTGCCACACCACGACAGAAGGGGCACACGCCTAGGGACACAGAGTCCTGTGAGCACCACGGGCCTCAGAAAAACACAGTGTGAGCAGGAAACAGGAGGACGTCATGAAACCACACACAGGTGGCTTTGCCATCGTGTTCAACAGAGAACAGAACAGAGGCTTACTTTCGGATGTAAGATGCTTTTTTTTAAGATGGAAATTTTTGTCAGAAAAGCTAGTTGATCTACCTAAGATCATTTAGTAAGAGACCACATTGGAACTAAAACCACAGTTTGTTTGTTTGTTTGTTTTTTTTTAAGATTCACTTATTTGAGAGAGAGAGAGACTGCGAATGGGGGTGGGGGTGGGGGCAGAGAGACAGGGAGACAGAGACCCCCCACAGAGCAAGGAGCCTGACGTGGGGCTCAATCCCCAGATCCTGAGATCATGACCTGAGTCAAAACCAAGAGTCGGACCAACTGAACCTCCCAGGCGCCCCTAGAACCGTGGTTCTCTGATATTAAATTCTGGAGGGAAAACTGCAGCTCCAAACAGCCATACACTTAGTCGTGACGGCCATCCTTGGACATACAGATTCAATTACACTGGAAAGCCGCCCCTAGAATGCTTCCACCACTCTCTACAGACCATTTCAGTGCAGGTGGCCACCATACACACGCACCACACCTAAATGGAGGAGGTCATTCATTTCTTTACTCAACAAGCAAGTGTCGGAGGGCCTGCTGAGAGCCAGGCACGCTGATGGGCTCCGTGGCTACCGCACCGACGGAAACAGATTCCCTCCCAGGAGAGCAGGAGTCTCGAGGGAGGCCATTCTGAGGAAGAGACCACCACAGTACAGAGAGAATCAAGTGTGGACACAGTGCTCCTGCTCAAAGGGACGGGAACACAGCCAGTCCTGCTGGGGTCAAGGAGCGCTTCAGAGATCAGGAGATTCCCATGCTCAGACTAAGGGACCACAAGGAATCATGAAGGGAAAGATGGGCCCGTGGAAGACAAGCACGTATTGGAGGAGAGCACAGAGACACTGAATGGAAAGCTGAGGTGGGCCCGGACAGCAGCTGGGACACGAGCTTCTGGGGTCTGTGACCAGGAAGTCACTAACAGTCATTAGGCAGAGAAGCCCCGTCACAGGATGTGAACATCCACAAGCTGCTCTTGGCCACAGTGTATCGGAATGAGTTAGGAGGCGGGAGGGGAAGCCACGAGAGACTGAAGGGGAGGACATTTATTAGGGGTCACAGAGCTGAGCCTCTTAAGAGATAAGATTGCCCAGAAGTGGGGTGTCCCCCACGGGATCCAGTACCAGGCCACGAGCGGCTGGACCAACCACGAACCATACACTCTGTGGAGACTGGACACGGGATGGCAGACGGACACAGGAATACAGAAGGCACGACACAGATCAACAACGAAAGGACAAACTGTAAACAAGAGTCTTCCTTGTACAGTGGCTTTCACAGGCGTTCATCTTCTCAGCGTGCCCCGTCTGTACATGCCTCACGGGCACTCTTCGGGACGCACAAACCATTTCTTAATAAAAATATATTAATGCATCTACGTCTCCGATGCAAGCCGGTATCTGTCATTCTTTCTGAAATGCTTTTAGGTTTCTCCATTGTTCTGATGCCTCACAGCCCAGGAAGGAGGAGAAGGGGATTCCCTTGGTAAATCAAATCTTAGTTTCTGAGCAGGTGCCAAGTCTTTAAAGTTGTTTCTCATTTATTTGCAAAATAGGTATTGAATTATTTGTATGTTGGACCCCAACGTAGCTACTGGAGATACAAGATGAGTGAGACTTGGCTCCCGCGTTCTCTAGCTGGGGAACAGACACATGTATGCGGCAGCCCAAATCCACACCTTAGCAGACAGAGCTTGAAGCTGAGCCCCAGGACACACCAGGCTAGGGGAGCAGTCAGGGACGGCCTCATGTTTAACTCACTTTTGAGAAGGCCTGGCAATAAGGGTGAGAGAGTTTTTCTAGTCTGTTTCCACCGCTCTGATCTCGGCATCTAGGAAAATACCTGCTGGATGCAGAAGAGGGGCTCGTGAAATGTTTGTTGAGCGACTAAAGGGGAAGACCTGGTCTGGGTGAATTTAAAAGTCAATAGACAGGTAAAGACAAAGTGAGAGAAGGTGACATGTGGACAGAACTCAGAAAGACGGGGGCTCTGGGGCCGTGAGTCCCCCAGGACGCAGTAACAGACACGGCGGGCCGGGGGCCTGGGGACGACAGGCACTTGGGTCTCAGGGCTCTGGAGGCCGGTGAGTCCAGGACCGAGCTGCCGGCAGACTAAGGTGACCAGTGAGGCCCTGCTCCCCGGCTCCAGAGTCCTCACATGGGGGAGGGGCCAGGGAGCTCTCCGCACTCTCTTGCAAGGGCACCGATCCACTCACGGGGGCTCCACCCTCCTGACCCCATGTCCCCAACACCGTGGGGACAGCTGCTTCGGTCTACACCGCAGATGCATCCAGTAGGGCCATCGGGCTCCCATCCAGGGAGATGGGGGCTGGGGTGCACACTCCGAGGTTTCTGGAAGTGCCTCGGCCAGCTGTCCCCGGCTCCTGAAGACCCCCCACTCCTCCACGCACACCTCACACGGGAAGAAGGACGGGCCTGCAAGGCCGACTCCATGAAGCTCCGCTATCCTCAAATTCACACTCCCGTCTAGTGGTGAGGGGGGATGGCCCCTCGCTGGGTCTGTTCCCAACCCTCGCGGGCTTCTGCCAACGGGGCGCGGAAGCCGTGGGACAGGCCCTGGGAGTGAATGCAGGCTTTACAGAGCCGGAAGCGCCCCAGACTCTTTCCAGGGCAGCCAAAGTGTTCCTCCTGGGGGTGCCACAGAGCCTCACAGCTGCCACCAGGACGCGCCAGTTCCCAGACGCGGACCGTCTGACCCACTTGGACAAACCACTCCTTGACGACCACCCACCCGCCCGGGGGATGAACGCGCTTGAGCCTGAGGCCCCGTAATGAACGGCCAGAGTGCTGCTTGTCCCAGTCGGCTAGTCCTGGTCTGTTTATAAGCCTGCTGCCCCTAAAACTGGGGCGTGACAGGGCCATTTCCAGCCCTGGCAGGCAGCCCCCAGGCCCTGAGCAGTGGAGGAAAAGCTGCACAGAGAGCTCAGGGCAGATGAAACCAGACAAGAATGATGGTCAGGATCTCGTAACGGCCTCTAGACCTTTACGCGATCACACTCCCCTTCTCACTCCCGACACACTTTCGCTCGCTCGTTTCGCAAATGGGCAAAGCCAACGGGAGAGTGTTTCCCAGGCCCGCCCTCCCTCTGCGGGAGCAGCGCCTGAAGGGAACGACATCTGGGTCTTTAGGCCATGGCTAAGGGGTGGAGAGTCCATGCTCTGTGGCGCGAACTTCAAGTGCGGGCAAGCTGGAAGGGATGGACGTGTCCACGTCCCTGAACCGGTCCTACTAAGGGCTGGTGCATGTTCATGTGGGGACCGCTTGGAGAGCCCTGGGGTGAGCTAGGGAGGAACACCTGGCCGGATCTGCACAGACTGCCGCGCGCAGGGAGACGGAGACCACAGGCGGGCTGAGAGATGGCCATCTCCCTGCTCACAGACAGCAAGCACCTGTTTGGGACCTGGAAAGGACCAATCAACCATGGGGCCTGAGGGTTCTGTGTGGACTGCCTGCAACTCTGCCGCGGGGGCCTCTGGCCCCCTCATTTCCCATCCTCCCCAATGACATGAAACAACTCCGCACTGTTCTCATTTTGAGAAGAATGTGCAATCACGAATAAAACTGCGCCCCTGATTTCTCAACACCAAAGTGTCCCCTGCCAGGGGCTGGGCTGAGCGACCTGAGCATCAGGCTGTCCCAGAGGTAAGGGCAGGGGCGGCAGCTGAGTGGGGTCAATGTCACAGGTGACCGACAGGTCTGTCCCCTGACTCTCCTTCCCATGTGGGCTGCGTGTGGCCACCACCCACTGCACGGCCCTACAGCTCGGGAGAGAGCAGGTACACAGAAGTAACACCGGGCCCCACACCAACGGCACCGCACGGCAACGAGCGAGGCCACCCCCTGTTTAAGAGTCTCGTGTTTTTCTTAGAGATGTGTGGAGTTTTACTGTATAATGTACACATTTGCAGCAGCATGAAATTACGGAGTAGAGACATTTTAAGCTGTTGCCATAACATTTCAGAATTAAAGGCATGCCCTCCCATAAAGCGGGGACAGCCCTGAGCTGACACCTTCATGAGGAATGAGTGCACTTTGCTGTCGCCGGACCATGCTCCGGGGGTTTCTCCCACGCTGGGGAACAAAGCCACTGTCTGCCTGGGGTCATCGGAAACCTCACGCCGTGGCTGGACGGACCCACTGGAGGCCTCCCGAAGCAGGACCACAGGGCACTTGGGCTCAAAGACGACTGAACAAATTTGCAAAAATTAGTAATGATGGGCCCAACTGAACAGTAAAGGGCTCAAGTCCCATGCGCTTTGGACAGCACGGTGGGCAGTAGCTTTTTACCACAGCCCAGGGAAGGCCTACCGTGCGGCTGGAAATGAACTGGAAGGTAGCTGCGATCAATTAGTCTACGTATTCTTCTGTCTCTAAGAGAAGTAAGGAGGTACAGAGCAGGACCGAGTTTTTAACTGGTGTGAGAGGAGAAGGTGAGAGACAGGGCCCTGCCCGCCGCCTGATTCTGGGAGTGGGAAGGTGGCGGGCATGCTTCACGTCTTGGACACTTTGGCTTGGGAAGGCTCGGAACTTTCTGGCACACCCTAAGAAGCTGGGCTTAGAAGTGCAAGTAAGGACGACTCAGCACTTGTAGCATTTTAGCCTTTCTCCCAAGTCAGCCTTGTTTCCACGTTCTCGCCTCGTATCACCAGCCGGTGAAAGCAGCTGCGTGCAAGCCCGTTCCCCGCTCGCCATCCCACTAACCCGGAGCTGGGGCGGGAGAGCGCCGTGCCCTGTCGGCCACAGCCCGGCTGAAAACCATTTCCAGCCAAAAGTGTGCAGTGGAGTCTAAAAGTGAAATAAGACAAAAACACAGCTTGAGACTAATCTGGAACACGACCCTCCACATCGTAAGGCCCAGAGCAGACACTCCATCCCTGTGCATGGAATGAAGACACGAGCAAACAGCCCCACGTGCTAAGCTCTGGGTCACCGGCACTCAGTGTCCTCGCTGGGCCACCACTCACTCACAAATGGCCACCTGGGAAAATGCCACGTCAGCCGAAGCTTTTAGCAGGAGTTCAATCTACCGCTTTATTTTTGTTTCCGAGATAGGAGATGGCCCCAAACACACAAGCCTTCGCGGTTCTTACCAATTCTCTCCCTGAGTGTTTTAAACGAAGGGACGGGCTCATTACTAGGTTATGTCTGATGCAGCTTTTTCCTACATGCATTTCTGTGTCACTCAGAGGAAGTGCTGGTCACGGCAAAGCCCCACGGCCGCCACTCACGCCTTCCCGTGCACGCAGTCCGTGTCTGCGGGCGGCTCTGGGGCTGACCACATGGGACCTCTGAATTCTAAGAGCCACCCTCCCCTGGGAGCTGCAACAATTTGCTTTCCATACGGTGGCCTGGAAGGAGATCTGGGGGACTCGCTGGGCGCAGAGGCATCAGAGGCTTCTTTTTCCTTCCTGACTGAATGCCTGAGTTCCCCTCTTCCCAGAATATCGGTTTGTATGATCTAAAAAAATGCCGCACAGACACACCTCTAGTGGATTACGTGGTGAACGGCACCGTCTTACATCCGAGCGCCTGACAGACACACGTACTCCGTGAGACGCTGTGAGAAGTAACAACCTTCACGCGAACACGGGAGAGCGGGTCACGGGCTTCCACTGGAGCTTCCGGGGGAGGCTTGGGTCCAGACGGGCCACTTGTTTCCATGTTAATTTAAGGGGCAACATAAAAAAATACCTTTTTTATGGCTCAAAGCACGTCTTACGCTTTATAATTCTCCTTGTCTCATCAGCAGAATCAAAATCCCTCTAAAGTATAGATTATCTTGATCGTTTTGTGTGGACCCATGGCTGGCAGGAACCTAACGTCCCACAGGTTTTTAACATTGTTACAAAGGAAAGAGTGAAAGAATGAGGCAAAAGCAGGAAGAGAGTGGCATCGAGAGAAACAGGGCAGATGGAGGGCTTCTGCCTCTGGAAGATGAGGACACGTCCCTTTCCTGTTTCTCCTGCTGAACAGGATAAGCTCTGGATGGTATGAATCCAGCAACGTGAAGTGGGGAGCAGAGATGGCAGACCAGCAGGGACCTGGGGGTGTCAGAGGGCACGGTACTGAGCACCCGGGTGTCTGCGTCCCTCTACATCCAAGACTCGCTGCTACAGAGCACGGCCCCCAGTGCTGCCCCGGGCCTGGGTGAAAAGGAGCCCAAGGGGCGCCTGCTCTTTCTAGCTGAAGGACTGAGAAAAGGGTGGCCCAGGGAGACAGAAACCTTTGAAAGATGGCTTTCCTGCAGGATGGAGAACTGCCCCGACCCTGATGGCGATGAAGGCCAGATGGCCCCAGGCTCCTAGCCCCTGACAGGGGAGCCCAAGCCGGGACTCGCGTCTCTGCTGGGCAGCAAAGAGCCCCCCACGGAAGTGTCAGCAGGGACCACGTGTGAGGCAGGCTTCCGTCCCCCAGCGCCCTGCAGTCACGAGGAAGCACCTGTGCCCTGCCAGAGCCGGGTCCCCGGAAGCAGCCAAAACGGAAGAACAGAGAACATAAACGCCGCGGCAGGACAAGCACACCTGTTCCTGAAAGATCTTGGCCAGTGGGGCGCAGTCCGTCAGCTTGATGAACCTCACCACGTCGGTCACCGTCCACTCCAGCGGGTTGCTCTCCAGAACGAGTCTCTCCTCCTCCTCCTGCTTTGTGTCCTGGCGGGAGAAGGGAGGCAGGGGGTCACCTGATCACCGCCGGGGCGGCAGGACACTGGGTACACCCCGCGGGCCTGAGCCAGACTTTCCTCCTCCCTCCGGCCTCTCCCCGGGCACCGGACAGACCACAGGGACGTTCAAAGCAGCTCATCTGGGTTACGATGTTGCCTCCAATGACTCGTGTGCCTTTAGAGGTTAAAAGAAAAGGCGCCGTGAGGGCAGCTGCTAGAAACCAAGCTCAGGAAGTCTCGGGCCTGCACAGGGAGGAGCATCTCCGACCGGAGAGAGGAGGGTACAAGGTGCCTGAGAACGTGCGGGAGTCAGCCAGCCCTTCTGCAGTTATGCTGGTGATGATGGTGCCTGTGACCCCCAAGCTGACTGTAGACAGCCTGCGGGCTTGGGGGAGACCGGATATGCCGACTGAGTCATAGCATCACAGAGGTCTCCTGTAAAGGGGAAGCCTCATGGCCACGGGACCCTGAGGGCCTAGTCTGTCTGTTCCCCTGACAAGGATCCTCTGCAGCTGGAAAACCTTCTGGAGAAACAGGTGCCATGACCTCCCTCGGAACTCCGTGCAGGGTGGGTGATCCCCAGCCCTTCTCCCCAGACTCGGGAACCAGGCTGGAGCTGCCGCGACTGCTGGTTTAAACACGGAGCCCCCAGGCAAGGCCTTCCTTCTTCAACACCCTGCGTGCAGCCCCGGCCCCCCAGAGCCCAGCTTGGGGCCCGCGGCCATTACCTCAGCCGGGTCCTGGCCGGTGGCCGCACCCTGCTCTGCCCCCTCGGCACAGGAGGCAGCCTGCGCCCTCCGGGCCCTTCGAGGCCTTTCCACGGGTGGCCGGAGCTCGGGCTCCGAGCTGCTCCTCAGGGTGACAGCCCTCCGGGGCCGCGTGGAGGGGACCTCAGCTGAAGAGGTATCTGTCTGGTCATCACGGAGCTCAGAGCTGGTCTCCTCGCTGCCCGTGTCCTCATCCACAGCATCCCCATCCTCTTCCTCGCTCTCCTGGGGAGAAGGGACAGCACTGACTCCAGGGAGGCCTTCTCCCACCGAGCTGGCCCCATGCAAACCCTCTGGGGGGGTGTGGCAAGGCCCATCCAGCCATCCCCACCACGTCCCCGTCGCGGCCCTCTCCTGGCCCACATGGCCGAGCAGGCGGGGTCTGCTTTCAGCGGCTGAAGCGCTGGGCTCCTGGTACCCAGAGTCTGCAAGCATTTGGCATCGCACGTGGGCCACAGCCCCGGCCAAGAGCCACCATGTCTCCTGGGTGCGTGCAGCAAGGTGCCCTGAGCAGGACGTACCTCCCCCGAGCCTGCGGCCAAGTCCATGGTGGAAGACCTCCGCTTCTTCTGCACAAACATGGATTTTCGCCGTTTCCTGCGTCTGGCGGGCTTCGGGTGTCCGCTCTCGGTGCTGGCTTCCCCTATCGGGGGCTTCACAATCTTCTTTCTCTTTCCATAGTAATAGGCTGCGAGGAGAGAGGGGATCAAAAATGTCTTCTAACAACTGCACACACGTAGGACGTGGACACAGAGAGAGTACAGAGACCAGAGGAAGATTGGGCAGGAAAGAAGAGGAGAAGAGAAAACGAGAGAAAGACCATTCTTTCCTTCAGAACGTTTCTCCCATTCCTCGTGGTTAGAAAGTGTTAGGGGCAGACCTGTGTGTCTTCAAAATCCACACGTTAAAGCCCTCACCCACACGGCACTGTATGTGCAGACAGGGCCTGTAAGGAGGTGATGAAGGTCTTCAAAGCGTGGGGCCTTCATCCCACAGGACCAGTGTGCTTATGGGAAGCGGAACAGAGGAAGAGGAAGTGCACAGAGGGGGAAGGTGTGAGGACAGCAGCCAAAGAGAGGCCTTCGGAGGAACCAGCCCTGCCAGCACCTCAATACAGGTCTCTAGTCACACGCACAGCACCCATCAGAGTCAGTTAGCAACTTCCAGTAACGAGCGCTGCATTTAATAAATTAAAGGTATACTCAACTAATTGAAACCACTGCTAAGGACCCAATTCTCAGTTATGATCCCGATCGAGACCCATCGCCCAAAGTCTCGGCTGTCCCACAACATAACCTCTACTGTTCCATCTAAAACCACATGCAGAAAGGCAACCTTCATCTACGGTTGGAAGGAGCTAAGAAAACACCCAAACACACAGCCCCGAGGCTTCAGTGGAGCATGCGCTCTGTGGCGGAGCGTGGCTGCCATGCGTGCCCGCGCCCCTGCACTCTCCGGGAACGCCTCCCGGCCCCGGCGTTCTGTTGCCTCACATGCAGAATGAGACCAGTGCAACCCACAGAGCAGGACGATCAAGGCTTCATGATTGTCCCCACGGACCAGTCACGAATGAATAAGCACCTGTTCACACCCAAGAGCCACGTGCGGGCAAGACCTGTCTGGTCTTCTAGAACCCGGGGCAGTCAAGATGGTGGAGGAGCAGGGGACCCTGAGCTCGCCTTGTCCTTCCAGCACAGCTAGAATAAATATCAAATCATCTGGAACGGCCAAGAAACTGATCTGAGGGCAGAGAAAACACAGCACACGCCCACCAGTGGTTTTCTAGAAGCCGGATGCTGGAAATCGGAGTTTGACCGAATACAACAAAGGGGCAGCACACTTTCAGAGTCCTGGGCTTACACTGGGGTGACTGCTGGCCTTGGTGCTCCCAGTCCTTCCCCAGGGTGGTTCTGTCGTCCCCCCGGAGCATCCGTTCAATCTGCAGCGGTATTTATGCTGACCAGGGGTCTCAGGATTGTGATGTTTCATCACATAAGACCCAGAAAAATCTCCAAGTCATTTCGTTCGTATTTAATTCAAGCTGGGGTAACCCACTTCTTCCCGTCTGTTACTGAACAGCGTACTCCGGGGGGAGGGGGGATGGTCTCTCCTCTGGCCAAACGTAATGTGAGGGGAAACAAGTTCTCCACAGAGGGCGGTGATGTCCTACCAACACACCGCTGGCTCTCCGTGCGTGCGTGCGGGTGCAGAATGCCCAGTGGCCCAACTGCACAGACAAGGGTGCTGACCCTTGGCAGGAATGGGGCAGAAAGGAGTTCTTAGGATATCCATGCATCCATACAGAGAAAACTACAAGGAGATTCACACTCCAAATGGTGGTTCAGATTCCTGGTTCTGACACACGAATTGATCCGTCTCAGCTGGCTGGGGTTCCCAGCACGTGGACCGCACTCCCGTGTCCAGTTCATGTGCCGGTGGTTAGAATGCAGGCTGGGGGGCGCCTGGGTGGCTCAGTGGGTTAAGCCGCTGCCTTTGGCTCGGGTCATGATCCCAGGGTCCTGGGATCGAGCCCCGCATCGGGCTCTCTGCGCAGCGGGGAGCCTGCTTCCCTTCCTCTCTCTGCCTACCTCTCTGCCTACTTGTGATCTCTGCCTGTCGGATAAATAAATAAAATCTTTAAAAAAAAAAAAAAAAAAAGAATGCAGGCTGGGAGAGCAAAGCCCCAGGCCATCGAGCCTGCAGACAAAGGCCAGAGCTGAGGAAGGATGGGACCTGGGAGAGGCCACTAAAGGCGGCAGAGGAACCACATGTGTGTGGTGGACAGTATGAAAATCCTGCCAGGAAGTGGTCAGAGCAAAGGTGGAGGGAGTGGGGGGCAACCCTGAGTCCCGGGAACAGTGCAGGCTGCTTTTGCACCCTCCCAGCAGCCTCATCAAGGAGCTCAGAGGAGGAGATACAGACGGGAGCGGGTGGGGGGTGCAGGCTGTGACAAGGAGCTCACCCCCCTCCCGAGGGGCAAAGGCAGGGTCTGTAGTTCCTCAGCCTGAGGACCAAGAAAGCAATGCTGGTTACCAGCTGCAACCAAGAACCAGCTTCACCCCGCTCTCTCTCAGCCGGGTTAAGTTTCCAAACTCAGCCAGTGCCCGAAATTCACAGCCCACCCTTCCCATCGCTTCTTTGCTATCCTGTCCCTCCATGGGGCTAGGGACACGTATCAGCCACAGCAAATTTTAAAGAATTCTTTTATAGCAATTCCCATGAAAAATTATTCAAAGGTTTGTTTTGTTTTTTTTTAAATCCACCAACTACCTCTAGGCCCCCAGCCCGATCTCCTTTTCATTCTTTGTACTTACTGTACTTGGTTTTGGTGTGAATGGAGCAGTTCTCCGGGCAGTTCTCTGAAACCAGCACGGGACTAAACAGATTTGGGCAGCATTCCAGCTTGGCACAAACCCGCCGGCAGAAATCTGCTACCTGGTCAGACGTCCGCACGATCTTGGCCACGGCGCGGTACGTTTTGCCTCTGTACCTAGAAATGAGGAAGAGCGACAAGACCACACAGTTACTCACACCTGCTGGGCACACGGCGCGTTCTGAAAGTAGCCCCTTTATTTTCCAACCCTAAGGTAGGCTGTGTGTGATTCCCCTGTCATTTGCTTTTATTGTTCCTTTGGAGCTCGGAGTAGTGGGTTTAGGAAAGCACCACGTGCACCACGACCTCGTCGAACCACTGCCACAGAGCTCCGCGTGGCATGGCTCACTGTGGTGTCTGCGGTTCAACACCCACTCCGGAACCTTTCGGAAATCCAGATGTTGTCACCTGCTGCTCATCACGTTTGAGGGAAAAAAAACAAAAGACCAAAAACAAAACACTGTCTCCTGCTAAGAAAAACCACCCGCAGTGAAGTCACCAGCATCACTGGAGACCAGCTCTTCGGGAAAGCAGGCGGAATGAACGCTGGGTTCAAAATGGGCACGGAGTCCCTGGGCCAAGTACTTACAGGGATAACCACGTAAATAGGGCTTGGCTGGAAAGGGGAGTACTTGATGTAGGTTCGAGCCACCTGTCAACACATTTTTAAGTTATCACTGGTACAAAACACTTACACACGTCTCTGTTAGACTGGTGCTTATTTAAATGACACGTCACGGAACCCAGAGTCCACCGCCACAAAGAATGCCTTAAAACCACAGGGCCTGTTCAACTGTGCCCCAGAGGTACACCCTGATTTTCAAGTTGAAATCTTTTTTAAAGGTATTATTTTATTATTTGAGAGAGAGAGGGAGAGAACAAGAGGTGAGAGGGCAGAGGGACAGGGAGAAGCTGACTCCCTCCCAAAGTGGGGCTCCACCCCAGGGCCCTGAGATCATGACCTGAGCCAAAGGCAGACACTCAACCAAATGAGCCACCCAGGGGCCCTCAAGTTGAAATCCTGAACAACAATGTATGTTCCAGGAAGATAGCGGGACCTTTGGTAGGTAACACTCGGGTTAGTTTTTGGAAAACTAACCACAATCCAGAGGCGTGGACTGCCAAGTAAGCCAACACTGCCGTCTCGCTTGTCCACGCCTGTAGGGGTGATGGGCGTGAGCTCTCTGCCAAACCTACTTTGCACACTTGTGTTGCAGGTTTCCAAGAGCCTGCCGCAAAGCAACAGGGACACCAGGTAATTCGTGCAAACGGCGTTAATGTAAGGAGAGCATCGCTTTGGTAATTTGCAAGTGAAGTATTACGTTCAAAACCTAGATCTGGTTCCCTAAGAGTAAGGCAGTGATAAAAATAAATAGGATAAACTAAAAACTAAAAAATAAATAGAATAAACTGATCCTGAGTTGCGTTCAAGTAGGCTTTCTCTCTCTGCTTCTTAAGACCAGAAAAAAAATACTCCTTTCCCTAACAGATCGTTTGTTTTTTTTTTTTACAGTATCAACAGCAAAGAAATTAAATTCTAACTTGAAAAAACTGGACTTCGTGTTCATTCTCTGGTCTCTCTGATCCCAGCCCCTCTGCACTCTTCTTGAATTTCTCTGAAATGCCTAGCTTCGTTTTCTGTGTAGTGAGAACTAAAAAGCAATTCTTTATAGATAAGATCGTGCTTTAAATCGTATCACCCTTGAACAACTGTTGATTTTTCTAGGACCTCTCCTCACCCTAGATGTAGGCACACACCCCACGCTCCGCGGAGGACTCCGTGGTTCACGTCCGGCTGGCTCGTGCTCCGTGCTTTTGTTATGCTTCACGATAAAACCAGCACAGGTCCGCGGACACGGAGGATCCCTCCTGCTCTGGGGAAGGCAGACTAAAAATCCGTTACTGGTACAACTTCCCTTGCAGTTGTTCCCACTACAGTCTTGTAGCCCTAGGGCTCCCTCCCTTCTAAAGAGCTCTG
Source organism: Lontra canadensis (assembly GCF_010015895.1). NCBI lineage: Eukaryota > Metazoa > Chordata > Mammalia > Carnivora > Mustelidae > Lontra > Lontra canadensis. The sequence continues at coordinate 4,590,464 of NW_022631070.1, read as the reverse complement.
TATCAAGATTCTTCAAGTTCCTTAAAAAATTAAATGATATCAAGTTAAAAAAAAAAAAAAAGTTAAGAGAAATGTGAAAATCGGGTCCAATTTCAACCTGTGGAAGTCAGGCCCGAAGACAGGTGTCTGAGACCTCCACATTCCAAAGCTTCCAGAAATACATTAGAAGGACGTGAAGAGGACAAGAGCAAATGCCCCACAGGAGAGAGAGAAGGCTCAGCTTTTTCTTCCCTTTTAGTTTGGGATGACTCCGTGGAAGCAAGCATTTTAGTAAACCTTTCTCATTTAGGAAATGCCAATCCAAGTTTATGAAAATAGGATCCTGGTATGGTTTAAAAGTAACAGAATCCCCTCTCCTTGCCTGCCCTTCTGGAACAAGCCCATCAAAGAGCTATGGTGGTGGAGGAGAAGGGCAGGGAGACTAGGCAGGGAAGGTGTGCAGGCAGGAGAGGCTGGGTGGGACCCACAGTGTCCTGGCCCCGGGGTGGGTGGATGCGGGAAACACTGGCGGGGCTGCCAGGACCTCCCATTCCCACTGTTGGCGCAGACGCAGGCCCTAGAGGCTCTGTCCAGCTCCAAGAGCTCGCCCTCCCCCCTCCTGTGGGCAGCCCCCATGCCGTGAGTCATTGTGATGGAGCAAAAGGGCCTGGCCACTTGAGCCCGGCTCGGAACGACCATGGAGGGCCATTCCAATGCCAGAGGGGCCCGTGGGCTATGGTCCGTCTCCCCCTCTCCCACGGGTGTTGTTCCAAGGGCCCTCCTTAATTAAGAGGATCCAGACGCGTGGCAGGTGAGGACGGAGGCAGGATGACAGCATCTCCGTCCTGCTCAGAACACAGAGGATGTCTGCCCCTGCGGACAGCCCGGCACGGGTCAGGTGTGATGGCCCGGATGGGGGTGAAGGGACAAAGGGACAGGACACAGGTTCCAGAGCGGGGCCTGACCAAACACAACAGACTAGAGACAGGCCAGCCAGGTGTCCCCTTGTGTTGGGGGGTGGGTGCAAATACAGGAGAGGAAAAGGCCCAGAAGGGACCCCCCCAATGGTGTTAGGCGGGTCACAGAGGGGGAATCGGAGCTCGAATTCGGTCACAAGCATGCAAGAAAGGCCAGGCTCGCAGGCCTGACGTTGCAGTCTCTAGAGAAGCTAGTCGCTGTGGCTGGTGTCTGGGAACCACATTTTGGAGGCCATCCAGGTGCTGAACTGCGCCCGGCCTGGGCAAACTGTGTGTTTTGTGCTGAAAACGGGACCTGCTTGCTTGGCTGGTCCACACCAGGCAGTGTGTTGACCGTGGGACCAGCCGGCAAGAAGAGCCTCGGCCTGGGCTTCTCTGGATGGAATCGTCCCATGACAGTCACTTCCACTGCTGGGGAAGCAGAGCAAGCAGAAGGATGCCTGACACGGAGATCCTTCCAGACCCCACCTGCCTCTCTCTTCCTCACGACCTTGCTGCGTGTCCTTACTATGTCACCGCGATCCGTCTCAGCCCAGAGTAAAATCATAGCACTCAGTCCCCACAGCCCTTGTAGGAAAATTCAGACCATGGAGGAGGTCATGAGGCCTCCCGACCCAACAGACACAGAAGTAAATATAAATGTAAATTTCTTTTTGTACATGTCTATGTCTAGACACTCACATATGTACATCTACACACACATACACACACACACACACACACACAAACACACATGTCACTGCTCTGTCCAACAAGAAAGCCCAAGAGACACACCTCAACAGCAGTGCACTTACGTGTCCAAACTTGGCTGCTAAATATCGTTTTTCACCTCCTCCCACCAAAAACAAACAAACAACAACAACAAACAAACAAACAAAAAACAACCAAGTCTCCTTAAAGAGGTGGCTAAGTCCAGAACTAGGCAGAGAAAGAACAAGATGATCCGGGAACAGTTCACTGGGTCAGAAAATAACCAAGTATCAAACACTGATGAGAAAGGTCAAGGCGATAAACACAAAGCCCGCTGGGGGAGCGTGGGGGCTCCTGGGTGGCTCTGTCCGTTAGCTTCTGGGCATGATATCGGGTCCCAGGATGGAAACCTGCATCCGTCTCCCTTCTCATCGGGGAGTCTGCTTCTCCCTCTCTCTCTCCCCCTGCTCGTTCTCTCTCTTCCCTCTCTCAAAAAAATAAATAAAATCTTAAAAAAAAAAAAAAAAGCCTGCTGGGTATGGTCCCCACTGGCCAAATCTGGGCCAACCCGAGCGTCAGAGTAAGCTGATGACGTCACCCCACTCAGCGAAAGAGGAGCCCCTGAACTCACACAGACACAAACAAGGCTCTGAAAAGGCTGAAAGCCTGACAAAGAGGGATATTTACGTAGTACAGAGCGTCCCCCCATCAGCTGCCTCTGCCCCACAGCAGTGTGGCAGACGTCCCTTAATTAGGTGATCAAAGTAAACACCCCCAAGGAGGGGTGCACAGAGATGGGCATCAGCCAGCAAGGTGCTGTGAGCAGAACATCCTTACTCCTGTGATACTCCCCATACACCCCCTGAACCCCGTCGTGCAGAAACATGAAAGAAACTCCCGAAGAAGCAGCATTTTGCAACGTGTCCCCACCCTCCACAAACATCAAGGTCATGAAGGTCAGGAAAAAGTCTGAGCAACTGTTGGGGAGCAAAGGGACCCTAAGAGACAGGGCAGCCCAGTGCCCCGGTTCTGCCCGAGGGACAACACTGGGACAGCGGAGACATGAGTGCGGTGTGAGGACCACTCGTATGCACCACCGTTCTGATTCTGATTACGTGGGAGAGCGTCCTTTTTGGTAGCAAATGGTTACGGACTGGGGGGCGATGGACCATGATGCCAACAACTCACTCTGAAATCCACCAGGAAAAAGGACGTAATCATAATAAATTGTTTATATAATTTAAATGTCATTTTTCTAGAAGTTTGAGATTGTTTCCAGATAAACACATAGAGAAGAAATAATAAAAATGTTAGGTGTATATTGACTCAAACTACATTAAGCTTAGTGTATACCACGACTTCCATCTGTTTTCGAGTGCTGCGGGTCAGCACGGGCATTCGCTTTTGGATTTTCATGCGGTTCGGGGAAGACACATTGGACCTTACAGCTCCTGCCTGAACCAGTAACCTGGCCTGTTGGGAGCCGGCCAACAATGAGGGCAAGTGTCTGCACAACTCTTGTTCATGAAGACGCACTAAACACACAGAACTACCAATCTACCAAGAAACACGGGCAAAAGGCGGCTCTAGGACTGTACCCATCGGCTGGGGTTTAGTGGCATGACTGCATTCACATGACAGGGTCATTTCTGTGTTCTCCGAGACTCCGTACAACGTGACCATCCGATCCTCACAGTTTCCCGGGGCATCGCGGGCAGGTCAGGCATCAGGAGCTCCGCCAGACGGGGAGAGGCGGGCGGGCAGCACCCAGGGCACAAACTGAGGGGTGCCACCGCGGTCCCCTCGCTAGCCTGTATGGCAGGTGGCAGTAGAATCCGTTCTGCAGCTCTCCCCATCATGAAAGGCTGACAAACAGTACGCCAGGGACACACTTCCGTAGGCAGAACGGGAGGGGAACAGCTCAAAGCAGGGGATAAAGCAAGGAGCTTTAAGTCCATGTGAGTCCGTCCGGAGGGAAGGACCCTCTGCCGGGGAACTTAGTAAAAGGACCAGCAAGGCTGTTGTAAACACAAGGTAAGGTTCTTAAAGCATGGAGCACAAATTCTGCGAGGAGAGGAAAACACTGGAAGACATGATCCCGCTAGTACATAGCAGAAAACTCCCTGGTCTTGGAAGGAAGGAAGGAAGGAAGGAAGGAAGGAAGGAGAGAGGAAAGGAGGGAAGGAGGGAAAAAGAAGTGAAAGATCACTGGGTCAGAACTGACACAGCATGACAGGAAGCAAAGATAAAGAAGGGAGGGACCCAGGGAGATGTGTGGTGAGCGGCCATCAGAGGAGCTCCGCCTCCGTCATTCTGAAGACCGCCCCCATTCCTGGTCTACCTCTGCATTACTGAGCCTCCAGAGACATGCGGAACGTGATCCTGTCTTTACTAGCAGGGCGCCTGAGGACAGGCTGGGTGACAGAGGTCTCAGACACCCACTATGAAACAGCACAGGATGCCAGAAAGCAGAGGGACGCAGGAGGGATCCTCTCCCCGGCTGTCACTGTGGGGACCCGCTCAGAACCCCAGAGCCGACACAGAGATGATTTTAAGATGAAGACGGCTGAGATCCAAAGACGCAAAAAGCAGCTTTCCCAGAGCCTCCATGAGCTGACTAAAAGCAGAAACTTCTGAGAAATGAGGACTACCTTAAGTTCCCTCTTTGGAGTGGCTTCTAACCCTAGGGTAGAGACCAGAGTAAACCTACCATAAATCCCCTCTGAGGAGTTTCACGGCCATGAAGAAGAAAGACTGCTCGTGCCCGCATAAACCAACTTTTTCACAAACTTTCTTATCTTCTATTTGTTCTCCTAAAAACTCCTATATCTTTCATAAAGAAACCTATTTGGGGGCGCCTGGGTGGCTCAGTGGGTTACGTCTCTGCCTTAGGCTCAGGTCATGATCTCAAGGTCCTAGGATCAAGCCCCGCATCGGGTTCTCTGCTCGGCAGGGAGCCTGTTTCCCCCCTCTCTGCCTGCCTCTCTGCCTACTTGTGATCTCTCTCTGTCAAAAAAATAAATAAAATCTTAAAAAAAGAAAAAAGAAAGAAAGAAAGAAACCTATTTGTTCTTCCCCTAAGGGCCTTTGCTCCATACTCTCTTTCCCCTACTAAGCTAGGGGTAACATACACATAAGCTCCAGATCCTAACTGCCCCTTCAAGTTCCTCATCAGGAAGCACTCCTGTGTGAGTGCATGGTGCACCTGTGAGTAAAGTCTTTTCTCTTGCTCATCAGTCCTCTGTCAGTTTAATTTGCAGGCTCCCAGGAACTGAACATTACAGGGTACAGAAAAGGTTTTTTCCTTCTTGCCATCAAGAAGGAAGTGTGAATGGTCTTCCAGTATCTTCCTACCAATCAAAGTGGGGGTTTATTTCCACATGTGAGTACATCAGGCAGGGTGGAGAAAGAGAGATGAAGACGGAGAAACAAGGATGCTGGAAAATATTCACCTCTTTCCCCTGAGAAAAACCCAAAATGGATTTTGAGCCAAAAGGAAATACAGAGTGAAAAACCCAACACTGATGTAACAATCCACTCTTGAATTCCAGGAGGATCCAAGAGGGAGGACTCCAACTTGGCCTAAGTTCTATCACTCACTTGCAAAATGACCCCAGAGCAGGACCTTCTAACAGAACTTGGTGAGGCAGTGATGGGGGTGTGAGAGCGTAAAACCAGGTTCTACTCCCGCAGGATGAATCCATGACCTGAGAAGAATTCTGAAGGAAGAACTCAACTCTGCGGTGACAGAGAAGCTTCACGTGCTGGGAGACCATCACTCCGCTCCTTAGCCACAGTGAGCTATGGTCCTGACTTCCTACAGAAGCGAGCCTTTCCTTCATCGCCACATCTCTGTGATCTTCAGAACTACGGGCAACGCTCTGGTTCACTGGCTTCTGGTCTTATGAGACACAACCGCTCAGAAACTTCTGCCTTCTTTCTGGATTCCTGCACTTCAAGGAATGAGAACTCTGAGTAAGAAAGGAGGTATGTGTGCGCTTATTTCAGAAAGACCCCATCCAATTCAGGACACCCTAAACTGGTCTGTCGGAAGCAGAAGCACCAGGCCCATAACCTGAGGAACTTAAGCGCGTGCAGAAGCTCGGGCTTGTGTTCCACAAACTGGTTCAGCGCCTGCTTCCTGGAATGTTTACGGCATGTTTTCGGGAGAGCGATCGCACAAATCTGAGCGAGGTAAAAATTAACAAACGAACAAACTAATAATTTTTTTCAACGAAAAGTCTCTGTTTCCAACTCCTTTTCCACACAAATCATTTTGTTGCCAAATATTACATCTTGCTACTCACAAAATAGAAGCATGAGTAAAAGACCAAAAAAAAAAAAAAGGGGAAACAGAAACACATAAAAAATCAATAACTGCTTATGAAAAAGAAACCAAACTATCGTTTCTATAGAGCCAAGTGTGACTCACCTCGAAGTTGTGATTTCCCCTGCGTCTGCCTAAGTGATAAAGAAGTCTCATTCCCTCCAGTTACAGAGGACAATTCTTCTTTAAATATTCTGAGTAACTGTAACAAAGGACTGGGAAAATGTATTAAGCCTTTACCTGGATTTTATAAAGACGATCACAAAAGCCCCTCAAAGCAGAGTTAACAGTCTTTCTCCCCCCCAAGAAGATTCTAGAACATGTCGGAAAACATTTAAATGTCTCTAGATGCGCACGGTTGGAATTATTTTTTTGTATCCCCCTAACGTATAGCCTAAATTCTTCCTCCTGAAATTCAAACCAATGTAGGTCAATTTAGTATATGGAAATGCACTGGAGAGAAATGTTCTCTTCCAGGACTGCTGAATGAACTACGTGAGAACCTACTTTCTCTTCGGAACCACAGCTCTACCTGGGTTTTGCCTCTTAATATACGCTGAAGACTCTCGATACAGACTCCTTACCCGGTGCTCAATACTGCAGTTAAGTTCTTTAAGTATAAAAGGTGTGGCTGTTAGATAAATAGGGGGAAAAATCATCAAGGGACAGAAGATGACGATGTTAAGTTTTTCTCCTACGCACAGGTCAAACCTTTTCAATGGCACCTCCATCCTCTCAAGAAAATGGGTCTTTTCTCTTCAGACGAGGAAGAATGAGTCAGAAACCCCAACTGCTCAGCGACTGCCCTCCCAAACCCCAGGGTTGATGATCTCCTGTCCTTTCCCCCAGAAGCACTCCCTGTGATACTGTCATTGGAGGACAGGGACCCAGACAACCAAATGCCTTAAGTGCGAGTCCCCCTCTTTAGGAGGTTAATTTATTCAGGACAGGATGCGTTTCAGCCTTTCAGCAAAATGGGAAGAAGTCCGGGCTCTCTCTTCTCATTTGCACCAAAGAAAACAGCCAAGTTATCAAGATCTAAAATGTTGTCATTTTACCTCAGAAGCAAAGAGGTGACTCAGCACACAGTACCCTTAGAAGGAACACTCCCTCCCACCTGTAAATCTGTCATCATTAGCGGCTGCTTTTGAGACGCCACCGTGATCCAGAACTCTCGAAACCCAGGGCAGACAGAAACATCCTCGTTGTAAGCTGCCACGTAAGATCCAGCTTAAGGAACTCACCGTCGTCTACGATCTAATAGGTAACACATCGCCTTCATGATCAGGCAGGGCTGACTGCCCGTGTCAGTTTTGACTGTATGAGACTGGATTTCATAAAAGCTCTGATCGACTTGGTAACGTGAAAATGAGTGCCAACACCGCAAGATTAACTCTCCCTATCAGTCTGGTACCTGGAGCAACTTTCTGGCTTGTTTAGCAACAGGGGCGATTTTAATGGGGTTTAAGATTTTTGTCCTTGTCCTATTTCCTTATCCGTGAGGTATGTTTGGGAGGTACGGAATCTTACAGAAACTGTTTAAAGCAAGTGTTTCTCTGTACCAACACATGCTTGGGTTTTTGGCCACCACTTTCCGGGGCACTGACCTTAGAAAATATCAAGGTGCTGCTGATCTCCCCCTCAGATGAAGTAGAAAGATCAGGAACATTCAGCTGGTGAAAAACCTGCTTTAGTTTTTTCTGCACTACAGGTAATGCTCATGTATTTATTGTTTCTTTTTTTTTAAATAAATTCAGTTGCTGACATTTATTTCTATTAAAAAAAAAGTAAAATGTTAACAAACCACACTGATTACAGAAGGGAAAGATTTAGTATGGCTGGAAGAGATCATTAATTTTTCCCATTAATCAAAGCCTCTCAGGTAATTTATAGGGGAGGCTCATTTGAATACTTCTCGGGAAGGAGGAGATCCGTGCCGCCTCTCACCGACAAGCCACTTCACACAAATAAACATTCTCCCAACTAACGCGCATTCCCTCTGACGCCTGTGACTTGGCAGTGCATTGTTAGACCACAGATGACATTTATGGCGTCTAAGATTACAGACGTGATCAAAAAAGAAACTAGGAAATGCCGAGTGGAGAAGACAGTGAATGCAGAGTGGCCGAGTGGCACCCGCCATCCTCACTCAGGACCAGCGTGGTCAGCAAACCACAGGCGAGGATAAAACCGGTCAAACAAACCACTTCACATCCCTCAACTTTCACATGAGCAGGACAGGAGCTTTCTTTAAAAGGGGGCTCAGCCACACTCTCGTCGCGGAACGTGCATCCCTGCTCAGAAAGACTTCATTTCCCAAATGTCACATCTGAAGACTACGTGAGGACGCTGCTCCACAACGAGTTGACCAGTCAGATCTATTCTGCGGAAAAGCTAAACGAATACCAAGGACCCAAAGTCAAAGCCATTATTAGAGAAAATTATCTTGACAAATGGACCTTTTTCTCTCCGCCTTCTAAACACCGTGCTCAAGCTTATCGATCCAGCAGGGGCCGTCAACTTCAGAGCTCGAGAAATTTAGAGCAAGGCCAAAATACCATCTTTCCAGTTAGCCTATTTGCAAGTAAGAGGGAACAACTACATTTCAACCCACAGCCCATTCACCGAAACCAAGCAGAGGATCGGGTTTTTTTAATCTTTTAACACTGCCAACTCTCAGCGCAAAGAACTTCTATCTGTGTCTGGCAGAGCTCCTCACGGTATCGAACGTTCAGAGTTGTCCGTGAATCACAAATAATGACAACGGATATCCTCTCTTTCATAACTGTTCCCCTCCTGATCAAATAATCTATTGGCCCTCAAACACAGGACATTCTGACTCTGAACGTTTATCACAACGAAGTTACAGTTAAACAAATCTCTCCTTTAGTTCCGGAATCCCAAGGCTTAAGGCAACTCCATGAAACAGAAACGCCAATAAATCTGTACACAGTGCCCAGAACTAAAGAATGACGGCCCCTCCCATTTGTTCCCACTTCTGCGGGCTGTGTCAGGAAGAGGAAGGACGAGTTTCAAAGGAGCAGGCGCTTACCAGACCTTGTTTCCCAGAACTGAGAACACCTACTTTGCCTTCAGCGTCTCCTCCTGAAAATTCCAGTGTGGATCTTCCACCAGCTGTAATTCTCTCAACACCCTTCCAGGCTTGTAAGCCGCATTGATGATCATGCTAAGAACCTGCAGGGGAGAAAAGAGCAGCAATGAGCTTCAGCCGTATCCACCCCTGCTAAGACGAGAACGCCGCCCCAACCACCCGGCGGACAACGCGTGTTGGCCGCACGCATCTGCTGAGTGGGGCAAAGCATTTTCCGCAGCCGCACAACGACTCAGCTCACCACCCACGGGGTCCGGAAGGTGGCAAAATCCAGTCCCTCTGGCGGGCGTGTGGACCACTGGCCAGAGGGGACGGCAGACCCTCCCTGTCATGTCTGACTGAAGAAAAGCGGATCTATTTCCTTTAAAGAGCCAACGGCATTACGTCGCAATGGGATCGGCTACTGAAAATTTTTCATTTTTGAAAATAAATTTCAAAAGGAATCAGTGGGACGGAGGCAACAAAACAGATCTGCACCGACAATTCTGAGCAGACTTCAGATATCTGTCCGGACACGAACCAAGTATCTGAAAATCACCTGACGCCGGCTCAGTATACGGACGATTCACAGGAGGACGCGCTCTGAGATGCAAGTGCTTCGAAGGACCGTGTGGAGTAACCAATACTCTCCCGTCTCCTATTTCCTCAAACCTCACCTTTATTCCCAATTCCCAGCTCAAGGGAGTCCACCAGTGGTCGGTGCCTCCTGTAACACTCCCAGAAAGATGGGACATTCCGCTCTGTGAACCCATGAGGGCTCTGCGAAGGTCCCACGTTCCTATTAACCTGTGCCCCTTGAACGGAAAGGCCACAGAATTCAGATCCCACGGGGCAGCCCCCCCACTTCTGTAAGCCAGTCATCATTAACCACAAATGTCTGCAAGTTCTGGCACGTTCCAGAGCTGCTGCCACTTGGACATACCGCGCAAAGAACGGGAGGTACCATGCAGCCTCCAAGGGAACCCCCCCCCACACTGTGAAGTTGCCCGAAAGACCCCTTGCTGAGGATCTGCCACGTGTGAGCCCCCCGTAGCGGCAGCAGGAATGGGTCACTGTGCCTGGCACGCCTGCATGTTGCAGGTTTCTGAGCAAAACACACACCCCTGGGGAGGGGGGTGAGAAACGCCATGACTGGAGTTCCTGCCAAAGCCCCTGCTGCCTTGGGGGAGGACACCGCATGGTATCAGGAGGAGGATGGAGATGGACGTATGTGGCCCGGATTTTTACGTCGCAGTGTCTGTGGCACTGGCGTGCTCTGCACCCTGATTTAATTCTGAAAAACAACAAAGCTCCCTATTATAACAGAAGAATCAATCTTTACAGTATTTCAAACGGTGCAATGAGCATGCAAGTGTCTTTCCTGAGCCGGGTCAGCGCTCCGCTATGTTGCCAGGTTCCTATAAATCCCTGGCAGGAGCCCATGGGCCATCCGCTCAGCCGAGGCACTAAGAGGCCAGCACAAGGCCATACAAGCAGTTTTGCGGTGTTTATGTTTTCTGTGTTAGAATAATCATCTGATTTTATTGTTTACTGTCAGTACCATTTGCAGAAATCGAGTTTAAAAATAAATCCAATTAGAATTGGCTGAAATAATGCACAAAGTATTTATCAACAGACAATAAAATTTAAACCAATTCTTTCCATTGTGTTTCACAAGGAAGGGCCCAGAGCTACATGTTATTCGCTGCAGAATGAAATGTATTTGGAGACGGTGAGAAGAAAATGCCTTCCAGAGTTCCATCCAGCCTGGGAACAGGCAGCCATTAAGTTGTCAAAAGTGTCCAATATTGAATAATTTTCCCACGGCATTTCCGATGCCACACCACGCGTTGCCAAATTCAGCAGGCTCGCTATCAGACTTTGGGACTGTGAGCTCAATCATTCTTCTGCTCGTGACATCTTAGCGTATGACAACTACCTTTAAGAAAACAACTCAGTTGGCAGCTGGTACCACCATCCAGAGTCAGAATTACTGCTCCCTGTACCACACGGTGACTCAGGTCACTGGATTATGCCCTTGATCACAAGGGGTTGCGTGGACCCTGCCCCCAGTTAGCTAGCAGGATGCGGGTGTGAAGTTAATAAACACTATTCCCAAGAAACGCGCGTACAGGTGTTGGGGTAACTGCAGGAGGAAACTCATGCTCCACACAACCTTCCCTCGGCTTCTTGGAGTCCATGACATGGGTGGTGGAGAACACACCTCACGCAGAAGTCTCACCTCTGCTGGTGAACAGATCTGGGCTCAAACCCCAGTTCCATCCTGTATAAGGATGAGTTCTTGGGGTGCCCGACTGGCTTTCCTCCTGTACGATGGGGACACTGCCATTTATCTGGCTCATAAGGGGATCAGAACATTCCACCCAAAATATACCATTTTGGCATAGGATTATTTTGAGTTGAAGGCAACTGAGAACTACACACAGGAGGAACTCTCCATTCTGCCCTTTTCTGCCTAAAAGCAGGGCCCAGGTGTCCCTTCATACCCGGAGGAGGAAGAGGAGAGCAACCCTTGTCACTGGAGAAAGCAAGATGTCCCTGAGATGACTCTGCAGAAACGAACTTCACTAAAAGAAACCTCAACTTCCATTAGTCTCTCTTACACTTGCCTTCCCACAGTTTAGCACCCTAGAAGACTGAACCCCTTTTCTTTGGTCTCTCCCCTCTTCTAACTGCACTGCCGTTTGTTAAAATGGTACGGAAACATCTCAAGCATAATGGCCTCCCTGGGTTTTCACTTATTATCTGTGAGCCCCTGTGCACAAAACATAAACCTTTCCTCCTACTGATGTGTTTTGTGGTCAGTTTAATTCACATGTCCCAGTCACTAAACCTAAAAGTAGAGATTTTCCTTCTCTACAACAGGAATGTCATGAAAAATAAAAGCGATCACATCTTGGCACACAAAAAATGTTTAAAGGTAGCCCAAATCTCAGTATCAACCCAGTCCTTGGCAAGCCATAAAAAAAACTGCCCACCTCCCTATCTCCGCCAGCCCCCATGGATGTGTCAGTCTTCACAACTTTGCAAAATAACTCTGTGTCAAAGCTCCTTGACTTTCTTGCCACCGATTCCTTTTCAGAACACAACTTCTCATAAAAGTACTCTGTACTTTTAAATTCCGCTGCTTCAATTCCATTCTCGACTGACCCAAATCCGATTCCTCTTCAACCACGACACACGAGTGCTCTGGGAAGGTCACCGAGGACCTGCCACCAAATCTAATTAGCACTCCCGTCTCACTGGGTCTCTGAGGAATCCAGCCCTGCGTTCCATCGCCTGGGCCTGCAGCACCTCTCTCCTTGCTTTCCCGCCCTCTGCTCTGCAGGAACAAGTGCTTATGCAGAAAGCGGGGAGTGGGTCAGGTGTGTGGGGGTGGGGAAGGGGGTCAGTGGAGGGAGAACACAGGTAGGCCATGCCAGCCACAGGAACTTACTCTGCAAATCGTGTGGGGCACACAGGAGCCGCTCGACCAACGTGGGTTTCTTCCCCCAACGCCTCCCCTTTCGGGCGCTCAGAAGATTATGTAAATTGGTGGGAATTTTTTTTGTTCACATCATGAAATTACGTGATTCCATGATTTCCTTTCATATCCACGGCCATGGAAACTCCCAAAACACCAAAGTAATTTAGATAATTTCCAACCTCAACTGTATCATATGATCAAAGTCAGAACAATGTTGAAAGTGCAAGGAACCACTTAATAAGAAAATTATTTCTTTGAGTATCAAAATCAGAAAACACTTTAGAAAGCAAACATGGCTCCCACAGCTTGAGTTCGGCTGATTTAATGGAAAAGAGACAGATTCTCAACTTTGAAAGTATGTAATTTGCTAAATTCTAGTGACTGTGGGGAGGCCTCTCTTTGGGGGAGATTGGCTCCTATAGAAACATGAAGGAGAATATTCCCTCTTAGGGAGGTCGAGAGGTCAGAAAAAGGATCTGGACACAAAGCAGCCTCCCCCACACGCTCACTCTGCTCCAACAGACCTTTCTCTGCAGTGCCTCCAAGAGCCATGGTTACAATAATTAGCTTTTTACAGGAACTGGGACCATCAAAGGCCCTTGTGGGCCTAAAACATTTCTCCTTTTCAAGTTCAAAATCAGATGGAATGGAGCTAATTTTATAAATAGGTTGGTTGTTTTTATTCCCCTGTAAAATGATAAAGAATTGTTCCTGCTTAATCAGCAGTTTCTCCATCCATAGGGTTTTGAGCGTCAGAAAGGAAATAACCTTTTCAAGTGATTTACTCCTGAAAACCACGTGTTTTCATTTCGTCTCCTCAAAAACTGACGGCCCTATGCACATTCCTTTGCAAATGCTGCATATAATACTAAATATTATCTAATGATAAACTTTATGTTCCTCACTCCTTTTGTTATTGCAGAAACGTTACTGCTAACGATAATAATTAGACATTTTACCAAGTGGAGAACTCTACTGCTTTGGCCAAAACTGATTTCGACTTTCATTCGATCCTCAACGGAAGGCTGACCTCCCCTGGCAGCCCACTACTCTGGAGGGGAGGTGCTCCCTCTGTCCCAGCGGCAAGGCTAGGAAGCCCCTGGGCTGCCCTGGTAGGTAGCCTTTCCTCCAACCCAATCCCACGCCAATGAACTCCTGGCTTCATCACTTCAACTTGATTGAAAGATCATTTCCTAAAAGTTAGGCTATAATTCCCAGGAATTCTCTATCTCCCCCTGAAAGGCCAACAGGAGAATCCCACCAGACTCTAAATCTTCATTCACCTCAGTCACCAGAAACCCATCACTTCTAGAACATTCTTTATACCCAGAATCTGTTCCCATATGACTCTGCATTTCCCCCTAGGTATGACCCAATCTCAAGCCCCTCTGTGTGCTCCCAATGCATCCATTCTGCCCTCTATCATCAGCGAAATATCCTAGAGCCCCAAATGCTTTCCAGAATATTCTTCACCCTATAGTTTTCCCTTCTGCTCCGGACTGAACACTGTGCACCCCAGCCCCTATTCATATGTTGAAATGCTAACCTCCATGTGAAGGCATTAGGGATGGGGCCCTTGGGGGAAGATTAGGGCTCCATGAGGTCATGAGGTTGGCACCCCTGTGCTGGAGTATAACTTTGTGAGAAGAGACCCAAGCGCCTATTCTCTCTCCCACCATGTGAGGACACCGCAAAGAGGCCGCCAGCCCCATGCAAAGCAGGACCTGCTCTGCGGGCACCCCAACCTCAGGTTCCTGCCTCCAGAGCTGCGAGGCACACACGTCTGCTGTCTGAGCACGTCTGTGGTGTCGGCTGCAGCAGCCCGAGCAGACCAGTCACCCGCCTCTCCTACACCACCAACTTCCCTCCTCCGCGGGACAGCTTCCCTTCCTGCAGAAACCGGTCCATGGTCCACCCTCAACCGTGACAACTCTCCCTTCCTCTCTCATCTTCCTGCAGCCACCCTGTTCACTCTCCCTTCTCTTTCTAGGACTGTCTGCACTTGGGGGTCCTCCTCGCCTCCAGCACTCTCCAGCACCCATTCAGGGGTGCTCCCACGCCCACAACGTGCCCGCCTCACTGAAGAACAGCCATCCTTGGTTCTGCTCTTATCCAGCCCCGCTGGTGGCTCGAGGCAGTGCCCTCACACCTTCCTTGGTGAGCACCCTCTCCTCCACCTCCAAGACACCAGACTCTCCGGAGCTTCCTGAATCCCAGCTCGCTTTCCCTGGGTCCCCCTGTGCCTCCTCCCACAAATAACAGTGGGACTCAGGGCTCAAGTCCTTGGACCGTCTACTTCACTTTGAGGTGCACCTGGCTTTCAGCACGGCCGCACACTCACAAACTAATGGCTCCTACATTTCTATTTCCATCCTAAACCTTTCCCCAGCTCCAGACTTGTGTGTCCACCTCCACTGGGATGCTCGGTGGGCATTCTGTTCAAATAAGACAGATTTTATCCATCTGACGGCTTCCCCTTCTCAGCAACGTCTCTTTTCTTAGTGCTCATAGCCGACTTAGGACACCTCCGTGAATTCTGCTCTTTTCACAGTCCATGTCCATAGACCAAAAGAAACACTCCCTGTCTCCAATATTTATCAGCTTATTTGTTTATTGTCCACTCCCACTAGATCATAAGCACCACGACATGAGGGACTGTATTTTGTTTGCTGCTGTATTCATAGTAGTCACAATTATAACCACCAATAGCGGGAATTCAGTAAGTTTTTTTTTTTTTTAATTTTCTCAATGAATTTCAATATGAGCTCCGAAATGAGTTTAAGATATTTAAAAATATATTTAAAAGTTATTTAAAAATAGTTAAAATCAAACTGACATCTAGAAATTAGTGACTACTTCACCCCAAGGATATCTTTGATACCATAAAATACACAAAATACGTGTGGATAGAGACCCAGGAGGTAGTATTTGCTCCTGACTTTCTTTGCTACAAAGTCCTATCCTACAGCATGATGAGAAAGTTCCACGAAGGGGTCTTACCTTCCTGACAGGCAAATAACAAAAACTTAAGCTTTGCCAAGCTTCCCAGACACTGGCCAGCATGCTGCGAAGTCCGGCTTCACAGATGACGTGTGTGTGTGACAGTTTATGCCCGCACACAGGCTTGGTGCTTTGTTCTTTATGGGCTGGTGTTCAGCATAAGCTTAAGACAGCAGCAACGGAGCCACCACACGATGCCACCCAGAGCCAGGGCACCATCTTGGATTTTGTTGACGGATGTAACGAGACATCACCTAGGCAAGCCTTTTCCTCTGACATTACCGCAGAGCCTGAGTCCTTCATATGAGGCCACAGTCCCCCGTGACCCACTCCACCTTCTCCATTTATACTAATGAACACAAGCCTCTTCTGAGGGACAGAAGGGACCGTCACATACAGTATGGCACCATTTACATGAACAGCCAAGGCTGCTTTGGATTCCTTATTTTCTGGGTTCCCACATGAAGTCATTCCAGTTTTTAAGTGCAAGTTGTGACAAGGAGCCAAGAACAAACGCTCAATGATATACAATGAAGGGAAAGTCAAACAAGTCATCCCAGGACTCCCCAAACGTGGGAAATAAACACGGTAATCAAAACCAAGAGACTGAGGGAAAGAGCTTCACGGGTCAACCATGGGGCAGAAACATGAACCGCGAGCCTCAACTGAAGCCAAACTCCAGCTGTCGGAACCCACCGGAAAGCCGGGAGGGTGCGGCGTTCACTCTCCCCTGCGGGGCACCATTTGCAGGCGGGCATCTCGGACGGGGCAGGGGAGGCCGGCGCGCTGCCCGACTCCGGAAACAGGGAGGCCTCCGGAGCTCACTGCCGGCGCCTGTGCTGCGCCCGTGAAGCACAGGGCCATGGGCACAGTGTCCAGAACCTGCAGGAAGGGCAGGTCTGCAAACCTGCCTCCTGCGTCAGACCCGACGTTCACTATTTCAACCCTCTGCTGTGATGCTCGAGACCCACTGCCCCTGACTGCCTGACGTTGGCTACATGTCGTAGGGGGCTCACATAGTCGGAGATAACTGCCAGATGCCTGTCGGGCGGGGGTCCTCCGCCCCTGCCAGCCAGGGAGAAGGGGTCTGCAATCCCAGGTCCTGAGCCCGAGCGCAGGAGGCGGTCACAGTGAGACCAGGAAGGACACCACAGCATATAGAAAGGGGGGCCTCTAGAGAAGGCATCTCTTTCCATCCTCTTCCTTACTGCCTAACACGTGACCCTGCTTCCAGATTTATAGACCACATGCCTATGCCTCCCGCGGACCCCACAGAACACAGAACTGGGGTGTTGTTCTAACCTGGCACAGATCTCTGCTGTGTATCTGCACTGTGTTGGTTTGCTAGGGTGAGACAGGCTGAGAGGGTGACAGACCAGACCCTTCCCCAGACCCACCCTTGGGCTGTCACTTCACCAAACGAGGGGCCGCATCTCTTGCCCACCGTGACCCCCACTCCAAGAACAGAGCCCACCTGGCACGAGGGTATGACCCAGGCATTCCTGGGGCCTGAACGAACGAACGGCAGAGGGACCGTGATTCCCTGCCAGGCTACAGCACGGGAAGGGTCCCTGGTGTGGCACACGCTCGGGGAGCCTCGGCTGCATGCAATCAGCCAGCACCTTCATATCTGAAACACGCTAGAGCGGTCGTGGACAGCTGGAGAGCCATGCCCGGACCACAGCGCACCTGCATGCTCCACACCACTCACTCCACACCTGCTGAGGCCCCAGAGCTACGAAGACAACAGAAGCCAACGGGACAGAGAAATCTCATTCACTGGAGGAGAGCACTCCCTGCTAGTCCACCCTCTGGAAAGGGACGACCCTTTTCTCCACCTGCATTTCACTTCCCCAAGGCCGGCTCTGGCCACAGGCACACAGGTCAGCCACCTCTGAGCAGAGCAGATTGGGGGGGGGGGGCGACAGCTGTCACTCTGCCTTTCTTAAAGACCTGAAAACCTTTAACTGCTAAAACCACCAAAAGCCTGAGAAGCAAACGTGCTCTGTCTTTGCTCCAATTACCTCGTTCTCTTTAAGTAAAATGCAATTTGAAACCACAGAGGTTTTGGAGCTGAAGGGAGCACATTAGCATAAATATTGGCTGGAACTCCCATTTTTCTTGCACTCACAGAACTGAAGTGCTTATTTTTTTTTTCCTTCTTCTTCTTTTCCTGCCTCATGTATTTTCTGATCATCAGCAAAAAACGAGTTTTGTCATCAGAAAATGGCTGTGGGCTGGCTTTTGCATTTGGCTGCTGGCAACTATCGGGGAATTGGTTGGGGACAACCACTGTTGACTCTGAAAACTAGTATAGGAGAGCCAAAGAGCCAGGCCCCGAGGACAGGTTGGACCCCGGCCAGCGCGTCTGTGAGCAAAGCCGGGGCAGGTGACCCAGGACCGCGGGCTGATCCCTGGAGCTCGCCGGCACCAAGAGCCTTGCAGGCGGCTTCACAGGCACCCACCGGTTCACGGCCTTTCCGCCAGGCCTTCCTGCTCCTTCCTGATCCCTCCTGACAAAAACAGGCCTTTCAGAGGCATCCCTTGTCCTTCCACCTGCCTTAAGCACTATCATTCCATAGAGACGAATGTCTTGTCTGTGAGACAGACCAACCTGCCACTTCAGCTGGGCCAGATGTGCACCGTTCACTTTCGGGAGGCAGGGCCCAGGCGCAGGAGGCGAGCTGCTTTAAATGAAAGTGGGTCCCGGATGCTAAGGACACCTGCCAGGGGCCCAGGACAAGGCCCACCCAGATCTGTGCCCTTCCTGTGTCCGTCCTTCACACTCAAGGTGCCGCGCGCCTTCTTTCCCGCTCTTCCCGCCTCCGTCCCCGGGCACCACTGACAGCCCAGGCCTTCTGTGGGCAGGCTGCCCGCGCCTCCTTCCACACCGACCATGGGGGACTCCCGGGGATCTCCACACACCTGCGCCAGCCCCGTCGCGGCACGGAGACGCTCACCCCTCTGCAGTCCTTGACCTGCCTGTTCGTCTCTCCCTCGACCGGAAGTGCGTGAATGATGGGACCCCCGCTGAACGCCCTGTGGGTTCCATGCTCCCAAGTAAAACCCATAGCAATGGCCCCATCAGAGCTTCTTTTCAGAGTTTCTTCTCAATCACAACTTCAATTTTCTCTCTAAAAGGGATTTTTGCTTTCTGAACAGGTAAGTCTTTAACTACTAATTCTGCAGATGGCCTAGAAAAGCTCACACGCTCAGCCTCTGCTACAGCCATCTCACTCTCTTTAAGAATGACGTCGGAAACCACACGGAGGTCCCCGTGTGGAGGAAAGGCATTTGCATGGTGTCACTCAGAGGGCCAGAGAAGGCCACCCTAGAGCTACAGGGCTACCCGGTCCTGCCTCACCCGTCAGGCAGGCCAGACCTCTCTTCCGTTCTTTTGAAACTGTGACATTCTTCTGTACCCTTGAGTCGCCTCCAGCCGAGGGAACCGCACCCTGTCCCCTGACACCCAACTGTGCAGCCGCGGCCGTGCTCCCACAGGAGGCACTCCTCCCTTTGCCCAAGCCAGAGCAAGGGGCCCTTCCCATCTGTTTGTCACTCCTTGTGCTCCCAAAGCGCTCTGCTCTGCGCCCTGACTGTGCCTCACACGGGACCGCCAGCCTGGAGTGCGCCAGCTCCCCAGCAGGGCCGTGAAGCCGCAGCAGGCCGGGGCGGGGATGGCTTGTGCTCGGACAAGGCACTTGGGCTCAGGGCCTGCCTCCGAGAAGTGGCCTCACAGACATGCGTTTGGTACATGAACGATTGTTGGGCCCTGGGAATTAAAACACATTCACTGCGAAGAGGAACATCTACGTGGGGTCCTCTTTCTTAAGGGAAAACACTGATACGTGTGAAAAGAGCAAAGATCGTGTCCCAAGAACAGTTCAGAATGGTTCCAGAATTCTACGCCATGTCCCCACGGGCTCTGTGGCTAGGCTATAAAAACGGGCCAGAGAAGAAAACCTCCGTCCGTGTAACGAGGACTCCCCTCTCTCTGTGGGTGGACCCTGAAAGACAGGGAGAGAAATGGGAAAAAACCATCGAGACGATGCATGGCTTCGCCCACAACACCAGCTTCAGGCAAGTGCCTGGAGCCCACTATGCAGTGAGCCGGTGCCTCCTGCAGGCAGACGCCATATGCGTACGACCCACGGAGGGGAAAGGCCGTGCCGCCCCCAACGTGGCCGAGGGGCAGCCATCCCTAACAGCACTTTCTCTCACCCATCCAGGCTTACTTACCTCTTGAGAAAAACCTCCAGTCTGCAGGCCCGGGCCCCCACTCCACACAGGCAGCCCTTAAACCCACTGCAAGATTTCACAGGACTTGGGCAAGGAAGGTCTAGATGCCCCTCCACAGGCCTGCGGGCCTTGCTGGTCTTTGCCTGACCAGCTCCCACCCCAGGAAAGAGAGAAAGGAAGCGTGTGGAAAATGTCACCTCAAGTGATTCGAATTTCTGTTCTGTCCTTCAGAAATCATGTCTGTGTCCGGGACGCCTGTGGAAATGCACAGCTGCAGAGCCCGGCGCGCCTGGCTTACCTCCTTCAGCACCAGCACGCACTTGCCCGGTCCCACGGACTGTGGGAGCTCTGCGATTCGGCCTTTGTTCAGGTAAGGGCCCGAGAAACACCTGTGGTTGATGAAGAGCTGCGGACAGCAGTACTTCCCGTTGACAGGGCCTGTGGGGACAGCAGCATCGCTCGCGATGAAGGCGCCCACAGAAACCTGCTCCGACCCACTCAGTTGGCAAAACGACCCAGAGGCCCGCTGCGTCTTAGCAGCCGAATGTCTTACAGACACAAGAGCATAAAAATCGGGGTTATTTTTTTGCTGCCATATAAATGAACTTTTCTGTTCATGATGCAGGATTCAAGACACACAAAAAGATGTGAAATCAAGACAATGACAAACAATGCATCACTGTGCAGCTGAGAAAAACAAGACACAAAACAGGAAACACGCTCAGCAACAGAGCTCAGCTCCCCTGGGTTTTCTACTCCAGGAACTCCCCCACCTTCTCTTCCCCTAGCCTGAATCTGGTGTTTGTCATTTCCACGCAGGTCTATAAACTTGGCCACAAACACTGGTAGACCAATGCGTGGCATTTCGGGTATTTTTAAAAATGTCCCATGAACAGTTTTCTGCAACCTTTTGTTTGTTCCACCTGAAATTTCTACAATCCCTCCAATGGTCCACGTATATGAAGAACGTTCATCCTTCTGTCCTTTCTGTGTGTGACCCCATGACACGAATCCAGCGCAAGCCAGCAGTCCACTCTCTTGCTGACGGACGCTCAGTCATTTCTACTTGCTCGGGATGACCGACAGAGCTCTCCTAAACACAGCTGTAAACAGCTGCTTCTTCCGGGCAAGAGAGCTTTCCAAGTCCGTAACAAGGAGCGGACCTGCTTGGCCGTGGGGGCTGCACATCTTCAGTGTCCCCCCCCCACACATGCTCAAATCGATCTCCACATGGACAATCCCAGTTTATACTCCCATCAACACTGCACAGAAGCAGCTGCCATCCCACGTCCAAGCCAACACCAGACGTGGCAGGGCGTCTTGGTTTTGCCAGTCTCACGGACGTGCCACGTACCTCCCAGTGGACTGAATCTGCATTTCCCTCATTATGCTTTCCACGTAGCAGGGTCTCAAATGGCCATGGGGAAACGTGGAAGGACTGAATGGTAAGGTATTACCCGAAACCTTCCTGGTGTCTGTAACAGGGTCTCGCTGTCAGCCTAGACCTGCCCTCCCCTACATCATTCCGGCTGAGTTCCGCTAATAGTGGTAACTCTGTACAAAGACCCTCCTTAGTTTGGGACGGTAATTTAACTGGCCCAGAAGGACTGTCCTCATAGGACTTCAACTAAATACCAAGAGGGAAGGAAGGAGGAGTGTTATTTTTGTGAGGGGAAGACAAAGGGAGTAATACAACAATTACAGACTCTGAAAGAAGAGCTGACACTGTTCTTTTAAAACCATTCTGAAGTTTGAATTCTATACAACAAAATTAGGCAAAAGAATTATGTCCACAGCTGCATATACATGGAAATTTTTTGGTAGGATTACCCTATCCAGAACTTCAGGAAAAAAAATATTTTAGTAAGTCTACTCATAAAAATGCTCTCCTTATATAAGTTTGATCACCAGGATTCTTCCATGCCATAGAGCTTAGAAACCTAGAAGAATTCAGAGCAGTTTTCACTTTGGTTAGAAAACAGAATTCTTTTTTTTTTTTTTAAAGATTTTATTTATTTATTTGACAGACAGAGATCACAGGTAGGCAGAGAGGCAGGCAGAGAGAGAGGAGGAAGCAGGCTCCCTGCTGAGCAGAGAGCCCGATGCGGGGCTCCATCCCGGGACCCTGGGGTCATGACCCGAGCCAAAGGCAGAGGCTTTAACCCACTGAGCCACCCAGGCGCCCCAGAAAACAGAATTCTTAATCAAATATATTATTTAATGTACAAACACATCTATAATCAGAGTTGTTGTCAACGGGGTATCCACATTTGTTTTCAAAGGTCATTGTAAGATATAGAACTTCACACATTAAAAAACATAAATTATTCACTCTCAGCTTTCAAACACAGAGGGTTTTAAGGAACAATTCAAAAGCCCACAGGGACTTAAATATTAACCAGTAATGGAAAAATGCAAGTGGGATGACAAAAAAATGTGAAAAAAAATATGGGTGCCTAATAATAATATTTTCAATTCTTTCTCCCTGCACATGACATCTACGACATACATCCCTAACTGAGCTCAAGTTTCCAAGGAACACATGGACTCTTCTCCTGAAGACTGAGAGAACGGTCTAGAGCCACTGACCAAGAGACAGAAGAGGCACAGAGAATCTGGTTTAGAAATTTTTTTTTTAAAGTAGGTATGTGTTAATAAGCGGCAAGAGCGACAAGGAGAATGAACTTAAAGTAGAGATATTCTTCTATTGACCTAAAACCACATGCACGTCTCCACTCCCAGATCAGGACAGGATGGCCAGCCGTGGGTGGGTTCGCTTACCTGCAGTGTCCAGGTGAGGGAATAAACAAAGGTCATGAGGTATTTTCTCAACAGGCACTGTGGATGGCAATCTGTTGATCAAGAAAATACAACTATCACGGCTTGCACTCTTGAGAAGAAATGCAACGAACGAAATAATTAAATTAATTAAACTAATTAAGTCTTTTCCCAACTTATCGCAACTATCACAGAAATCCAAGCACTCAGTAAAGCCAATGGCACGTCTGCCCCTCATGTGGTCATTCCTGGTCAGTGATGTTCTTCTAGGAGGTCCCTGCCTTTGTCTCTTGCTCTAGAATCATCATAATGCCCTTCATTATATTTTAGACACCAAGAAACATCAACTTGCATAGATTTTAATGGAACTTAGACTTCCCTTTGACAGAAGAAGCTAGTACTTTCTACAGACTAGTGTCTGAGAACTACTTGGCCTTTCGTTTTTGGTGCCTGTGCTTGTGTGGGTCATGGCCACACTAAAAAGACCTCCAAAGAAAGCCTACGAACGGACAGGTCCTAGAAAGGGCAGTCAGCCTAGTCTAGAGCAGAGTTTGTGTTCTAGTTCAGTAAAAAGCTGCTGAATAAACACGGAGAATGTAGCCCCAGGGGGAAGAGGTGCGCTGGTTTTCACAGGGTACCCAGGATGGTGGTGTGGAAACCACATCACTGAAAAACGACACAAATGCAGAGCGAACCATCACGAGATCTCAGTGGGGTCCTCTCCGTGCTGGTTCTCAAAGTGGGGTCCACACACTCGCGGACCAGTGCCACCCGGAAAAGTGTTAGATGCACAGACGCGCAGGCCCCACTAAGACATCCTGAGTCGGGGGATTCGAAGATGGGCCCAGCAGGGAGTGTGTCTTATCGAGCTGTCTGGGCGACTGGTACAAGTGCAGGGCGGGGGCCATGGGTCCACGGACCACAGACTGAGGAGTCACGGACTCGGATTTGGGTTCAGTGATGGGACTGTCTATTGTTTGCTCTCCGTTTCAGTGTTATCCAGACCGCACCGGAATCAGATTATTAACCTGCTACACGGCGCTGAGACATGAATGCACTGAAAATGCCCACAAAAATTGTTATTCACATTCAAACAGCAACGCACTTATTAGTCAATTCACTTTACAATTAAACCTGGGAACCCGAGAAAAACGCTATTGTTGAATTCACTTCTACTGGTGTATTTTTATTAAGAAAACAGAACTGCACTGCAAAGGATGTGTATTGTAGTGGACCTTAGCTGCTCTTCAATATATAAAAATGCTACTAACGATGGCAAACTTTCAAAAACATATTCCATGTATGCACACTTCTTGATACCTTTTCTCCCTAAAATTACAACTGAAACCAGGGGTAATGTACACTGAGTTAACCATGACATTTTTGTCACAAGAAATCTAATTTAATCTTCAAGAAACCCCCAAGAAACAGGTGCTTCACACAAGAGGATGCTGAGATGTGGAGCAATAAAGCAGCTTCGAGGACACCTTGCTGGGCCTGCAGAGCTGGCCTCAAACGACAGTCTGCCTACCGGGCCGGCCGTGACCCGTGACGCCAGGATGCGGAGTGTGGGTGGGGAGAGCGAGGTGCCGTCACTCTCCATGTGTGGGGCCAGGATGCCCTCCAGGTGTGCCGACAAGGACCGGGAGGGAGAAACTACAAACCAGAGAAGAGATCCCTGGCGGAGCAGAGCCTGTGTCTCGCATGTAACAGGTGCATCAGAAAGACAGGTATATCTACGATCTCCTCTGTGACTGCGCCAACTGTGAACTAACCCCTGATACAAACAGCCGTGCTTCCAATCCTCTGTAAAGATGGCTCTATGGAGCTTAGCACCCCTAAGTTTTGGGAAAAAACAGAAACAGAAACGTACTGTTTTTCTGGTTGCACGACTGCAATCTTTCTCTTCTTTTGTGCTGTAAAACAGGCAAGAAAGGGCAAAAGGACAGTCAGCTTCGTTCGCAAGTTGGGCAAAGGCATTTTCTAAAAACATCTTCCCGTCGAATGGGGTCAGTTTCAAAGTAACAATTTAAGCACTGATAAGTTACTGCATTCTCACAACTTTAATTTCCTCTAGCATTAAAATAAGACTTTGACTTGGGGCGCGTGGGGGTGCAGTTGGCTGGGCACCTGACTCTTGGTTTCCGCTCAGATCATGATCTCAAGGTTGTGAGATCGAGCCCTGTGTCCTTCTCTCTTCCTGTCCCTCCCTTCTCAATCTCTCTCTAACATAAATAAATCTAAAAGAGACTCTGACTCATCAGAAATGAAGTCTAAATAGAATTCCCCGCATTCAATAAGATTAAACGGATCACTATGTTTGTATCCTCTGGATAAATACCTAGTGCAATCACGGGGCTGTAGGGTAGATTTACTTTTTTATTTATTTTTAACTTTTTGAGGAAGCTCCATACTGCTTCCAGAGTGGCTACGTAATTTTAACTAACACTTTTGGTAAACATTAGAGTGGGATAAGAAATGGCAAAAGTGATTAGTTTTGAAGAGTTTTAAATGGTACGATCTCAGGATAACAACCTACAGTAACCTATGTTAAAACACACACTGTTGTATATATTTAAGAGACAGAGAGACAGAGTTAGCTGCTGGGTTAACTACTAAATACTGTTTTAATTTGGTCTTTTTGTGATCAGAAGGATGTCGTATTATGTACTTTTCAAAGCAAAGTTGAAATCTCACTGGTTAGTTAGTGCTAAGTGTAGTTAAGTTTTTATATGTTATGTCAGTAATTATTAGGACCAATTATGATTCTTTTAGGGTAAACCTCACGAGAAAAATCAGTTGTTTCTCAGACATGATAGAGAAACGGTATCTGGGGGCTCCTGGGTTGCTCAGTGGGTTGAGTGTCTGACTCCTGGTTTCAGTTCAGGTTGTGATCTCAGGGTCTTGAGACTGAGCCCCCAGTCAGGCTCTGTGCTGAGCGGAGCCTGCTTGAGAGTCTCTCCCTCTGTCCCTTGCCCCTCCCACCCCACTTGCGCATTCTCTCTCCCCACCCCAAAAACATAAACAACAACAAAAAAATAAAAAAAAACCCACGGTATTTAGCTTAAATTTTCTCTAATCAAAATAATGAACTTTAAACTGAAGACTTAGTTTATTTTAAATCTATTTATATATCATTTTATACAATCTTTATAGGTCTCACTACATTTATTTTCTATTTTGCCTCTGCCACTCCACGGACCTTCACCTGCCGTGCCATCCTGACTTAGCTTGTCTACCTGTGAGATACTGCCACATCTCCATCTCGCGAAGGTACTGGAAGCATCCATGAGATAAAAACATTGTTTTTTACAACCTGGCTACAGTCTCTTTACAACACAGTCTATTCACCTCCCAAGCCCCAGACACCGTCCACGCTGGCTCCCACCTGGACGATACTCACAGACGGTTTTGTGTGGTGTGGTCAGAGGGTACGAGTTCGCTTCGCACCAGCCCACGGGGAAGATGTCCATGGACTCCACATCAACAATGAACTCAGGGGAAGGAGTCTGCAGACCTGCATCGGGAAAGTCAAGACAACGAGTACAGACATTACCACGGAGACCCAGAAGAAAGGAGCCCATCAGAAGCATCACGGAGACAAGGATCTCGCTCCCTGGACCGTTCAGCCGAGTCCAGTCTGATGACAGATACCAGCACATGAAGTACCAAACAGCTGGAGTACGAGGGGCGCAAAGAAAGTGACGATCCAGAAGATCCAAGCTACCTCCTGTGGGGGGGGTGGTGCAGAAAAGCTGGCAGAGGGAACAAGTCCACCCCTTTCCTAAAAGTACCTTTAAAAACGAAGGAAACGGGCCCGAGCTGGGGCCACCAAGACACACTTCATCTGACACCCAGCAAAGGTTGACCTTCAATTCACGAAAGTTAAGACTACCATGGAAAGAAGCTGCTGGGCAGGGCGACGTGGGTGTTGAGCAAGACACACAGACACAGTTCCTCTAGGGAGCTGGCTCACTCGCGGGTTTGACTGGGGTTACTTATTTTGAACTCCATGGGTGGCCTGCAGGCTTCAGTCATGTCCCACAAGAGCCATTTATGCGTGAGGGTCTTTTCTAGCGGGGTCTGCCTAAAAGTCACCCCGTTTCATGGATCTACTCGCGCCTTGTGATAAACTGTCAGCACAGCTCAGAGACTCTGAGAGAGGAAATCCACCTGTGAGGTAAGCGAAACTCTCAAGGAGCTCTGGACACAGAGGACACACTTGGATCCCAGCAAACTAGTGAAAAGGAGAAAATTCGATACCGAATCAATAGTTCTTTGGGGGAAAACAGAAAACCCACAGCACTGAGGGAAGACACTCATGAACTACGAATGGAAAGATGTGACCTCTATTAAGAGTCTGACCACTTCCTCTCGCTTTGCCTTGGCTGCTTCATGGAGCAACAAGAGAAAACAACGCAGTCAGCAGCCCCCCCCCACCCACACACCCACGTCACCACTCCGCATCTGAGGAGTTTTAAATCCTACCTCCCCCCAAACTGAATGTCATGAAGCTCAATTCCAGCAGATGCAAAGTGGTCCCAACCACCGTAACGCTGACGTCCACTGCATCGGGCCCTCCCTGCAACTCCTCGTGGTACAGGAGAGTCCGTGAGAAAGCAGCATGCTGCTCCACAGACGTGGTTCCGATTCAGTGCTGGCCCAACACTGCTGCGCTCGTGGCCCCCGAACACGCCAACACATGCGTGTGATCACCACCAGTCACTCTCAGCTCTGGATTCCTTCCCCAAGAAAGCAAGTACCGTGATTATCAATCCTAACCTTCTTTCTCCTTAATGCTCCCATAATTTGAAGGGTGCGTAAGCTAAAGAAATGCAAGCAGGTTTGTGGGGATCAGCTCTCACCAGCTGAGTGAATGGAAATCATTTCTGTCTCCCATTACGACTCCACGAGTACTTAATGTCCTCGCCAAAGAGACCGTCTAATAAACAAGACCACGTCCAAAGCAGACAAGAAGTAAACTCCCTGGGTGGCTTCCACTGTGGAAGTGACCGCTCCTGTCCTGGAGGGCGCCCGGCTCTCTAGAGGGTCTGCAAGCTGTCTTTTCCTCTCCAGACTCACAAGAACAGCACCTGTTTCTCAGCTACTCAACAATTTTGCCAATGGGCTGAATTCATCTACAACATATATATGTATCTCCAGACTTAACGTTTAGGTACAAATAAGATTTTCAAGGTCAAAGTAGTACTTCGAAAAGAAGCATAAGGTGAACTTGATGGCCTGTTCCTTCCTAAATCATGACCTTGATCTTCCAATATTCTGCTGGCTCAAACATCACTTGCTATTATTAATGCTTTAATATATACACTTCCAAAGCAACGTATACAGTAATATATTTATACGGCTGTCTCTACCATGCTTTAAAATTCTTGATTCATGTTCTGCATTCAAAACAAATATTTATGAGCTGCAACGTGACAGCGACTACATCTTCAAGGAAGTTATAATCCTGCCTTCCCTGCTCCTTCAAATCTAACCCATTAAGGCATCCACTGAATAGGAACAGATGGAAAACTGGGTTATTTATCTCCCAGAAACATTTTCCTGACTGTGAAACTTTTCCAATCCTATTCTGAATGATGGGTATCGATTCCTTATGTCCTAGTTCCTAGGACATATCTACAACTAGATACATCTGGCTGGACTCGGAATAATCTTTATAAAAAAAACCCACTATTATCCAAGACCAGCGACCCACTAGCTTACAAAATAATCTATTACAAATGTATGCGATTCTCCTTGATTATTCCAGGTTTTCCAAAATGACCTATACAAAGTTTAGTGGACTATTCCAATAGTCTTACCATTTTAGAGGACACCCTCTGTGAACAACACAAGGTCATGCTCAACCCTGGAGTTCATTTTAGTTGCATCCGTCAATATGAATTCTACTTGCTTATCCTTATCCAGAACCTTCATCTCAAAAACCACCAAGAAGCCTCAATCTCTATCTATGGGGAAGTACTTCAATAAATTCTGGTACACCGTATGACGGGATCTTCTGCCACTGTAAAAAAAGGATGAGAAACCTCTTTGTATACTTATATACAAAGATGTATATGTATATGTTGAGTCAAATAAAGGCAGAGTACAGAACACTGTGGATATGTAGTATACTACCATCTGTTTAAAAAAAGGGGGAAATAACATATATTTACATGTGCATAAGACAAATCTGGAATGAAGTGTAAAATTCTAATACAGTGGGCGTCTGCTGGAAAAGGAACTAGGGCACCGAGGGACGGGAGCAGGAGTGGGAGAGAGACTCTGACACTTTCGTGTATTTTTGGCCCTTGCGAATGAATCAACTAATTTATAATCACAAACTTACTATCACTACAATAATCACACAACACAAATGCTCCAAGAACAAAAAGAGTCTCACGCACAGACCCTACTGCCACAGAGGCCAGATTAATGACGGGCAAGTGACCGTAATGGGAAATAAAACCACACCATGATGAATCATTTCGCTAAGAGGACAGAGATGTTCCATATTCACAAAGCATGTAAATTTGTTAAGAGTCACTTTGGAACCTTAAAATAGTTTTGCCATGTGCCACGTCCAGAGACTGCGTCATCCCCTCACTGGATACCGTTCCCTTCCACAAAGTTGTACCTGCCCTCCGGAAGAGGCTTAGGAAGAGAATCAGAACCAGCCCCACACTTCTGTTAAAATGTGGGAAAGGAAGAAAAGCAAGAGGTATTTAAGGAAGCAAGGTAGCCTTGCTCAGTACCCTCATTCAGAGTCAAAGGCCACAGCAAATGGGGACGGGCTCAATCACGGGATGGAAAGATAAGGTGTTGGGAGAGGGAAAGTGCTCCGGTGATCTGAGTGCCAGAAACCCCAGGGGCCATCCGCCCTCCTCCTTCCACCTGCAAAGACCCACCTACCAAGCCAGACTGTCATGTCCCTTTGTCAGCCATGGAGCCGTATTTCTAAGGAGAAAGCAGGCAAACTGTGGGCAGCGAGATCAAGATGTGATAGGGAACAGGCGGTCTGGAGGGAAACTACAGAAGTGGGATCAGATGTGTGAGTGGAGAGAGAGATGCCTGTAGGACTACAAACTTGCAAGCACTGACATCGGGCCCGACACTGCCCCGAATGTTTAATCTTTACAACAACCCTAAGGGATAGGGATCAGACACAGCCCCATTTTACAGATGAGTAAGCTGAGGCACAGAAGATGATTGAAGAGCAGCGAGGGGTGGATCCACGACTTGACCCTAAATAAGTCTAACTCCAGAAGCGTTTCAGATGACCTCCTCCTTTCTCTCATTCTCGTTTTGGTTTGGGGTTCGGATTGGCTGGGTCTGTTTGGCATCGTCCCATTCCTGTTCGGGACTCACATCCCTCCCGCAGAGTTCCCCAGATAAGGCAGTCACCACCGCCTCCCACAGAAGGGGAAGAAGCCAGATCTGCCTTCAGTGTGGGCAGATGACAACAGGAAGGCGGTCGGTCAGGCGTCACAACCATCCCAAGGGCAAACTCTGCGTGGGTTCCTGCAGCAAAGCCTGTGGAGAGGTGCTCCCCCAAACCCCCATCAAAAGCCTTCCCCCCCAATTCGCATCTTGCCTAGGAGAGTTGGCCCATTTCTGCTGCTGGTCACCAAGAACCCGTCTAATCGAGCATCAGCTTTGGGAACAAAACAGATTTGGGAGGATTAAAAGCCTGTGCCCACAGACAGCTCCCACTCTCCAACCGCCCTCTTTAACGTGCAGAAAACATTGCTCTCAGCCCGATCTGCTGAGGCAGCTTCTCCCAAAATTGTCTCATGCAGGACATACCTCCTTTTAAAGATTTTAAAACCACCCACACTGGCTTGAAATATAATTACTTCCGCATTTGCATTTTCCCTTGTTTGATTTTTGCAAGTCTCTGCGAAATGCTTATTAACCACCTGACTTTTCCACGAAGTACAGAAAGGCTTAAGGGGCAGTTTTCCGCACCTGGTCTCCTACCCATAAGGGGTCACATCAACACAAGTCCCTTTAAACCGTGCCACACCTCACCCATTAGATCTCAGAGTCCTTTATGAACCCCAGCGCATGCAGAAGTACCATCTGCGGAGGGTGACACCCAAATGCAGACTCTGGTCCCTGCCTGGGACCCCGAGGCACCAGGTCTGAGGAAGGTGCAATTTCACGGGATTCCCATAGATTTACTGGAACTGACCCAAGCATAGGAAAAAGCTGGCCAGAGAGATTCTGAATGTTAACTTACATATATAAAATATCTCACTGGCTCAAAATTCAGTTGGCAAGAGAGGAGATCTTTTTGTTTGTTTTAGATTTAATTAGCCAACATATCATTATTGGTTTCAGAGGTTCATTCAGTTGTAATACCCGGTGCTCACCACATCACGTGCCCTCAATGCCCATCCCCCAGTTACTCCATCCCCTACCCATCTTCCCTCCAGCAACCCGCAGGTTGTTCCCTAGAGTTAAGAGTCTCTCATGGTTTGTCTCCCTCTCTGATTTCTTCCTGTTCAGTTTTCTCTCCCATCTTCTTCCGTAATGTTTCTTATGTTCCACATATGAGTGAAACCATAGGATAACTGTCTTTCTCTGATGGACTTATTTCACTTAGCATAATCCTCTCCAGTTCCAACTACATCGTTGTAAATGGTAAGTGTCGATCCTTTCTGATGGCTGAGTAATATTCCATTGTGTATATGGACCACATCTGCTTTAGCTATTCATCTGTTGAAGGGCATCGAGGCTCTTTCCTCAGTTTAGCTATGAACATTGGGATGTAGGTGCCCCTTTGGATTACTACATCTGTATCTGGGGGCTACTGCTGGGTCATAGGGTAGCTCTATTTTTAACTTCTTGAAGAACCTCCATGCTGTTTTCCAGAGTGGCTGCACCAGCTTGCATTCCCACCAAGAGTGTAGGAGGGCTCCCCTTTCTCTGCATCCTCACCAACATTTGTTGTTCCCTGCCTTGTTAATTTTTGCTGTTGAATGGTGTGAGGAGGTATCTCACTATGGTTTGGATTTGTATTTCCCAGATGCCGAGTTGAGCTTTTTTTCATGTGTCTGTTGGCCATTTGTACATATTCTTTGGAGAAGTGTCTGTTCATATCTTCTCCCCTTTTTTCCACTGGATTTTTTTTGTTCATTGGGTGTTGAGTTTGATAAGTTCTTTATAGATTTTGGATACTAGCCCTTTATCTGATTAGACATTTGCAAATATCTTCTACCATTCTGTAGGCTGTCTTCTAGTTTTGTCGACTATTTCCTTTGCTGTGCAGAAACTTTTTATCTTGATGAAGTCCCAATAGTTCATTTTTGCCTTTGTTTCCCTTGCCTTTGTAGATGTGTCTAGCAAGAAGTTGCTGCGCCCAAGGTTGAAGAGGTTACTGCCTGTGTTCTCCTCTAGGATTTTTATGGATTCCTGTCTCACATTTGGGTCTTTCATCTATTTTGAGTTTATCTTTGTGTATGGTATAAGAAAATGGTCCAGTTTTATTCTGCATGTGGCTGTCCAATTTTCCAACACCATTTGCTGAAGAGACTGTCCTTTTTCCATTGGACATTCTTTCCTGCTTTGTGGAAGATCAGTTGA
This sequence comes from Lontra canadensis, assembly GCF_010015895.1. Taxonomy (NCBI): domain Eukaryota; kingdom Metazoa; phylum Chordata; class Mammalia; order Carnivora; family Mustelidae; genus Lontra; species Lontra canadensis. The sequence continues at coordinate 4,558,305 of NW_022631070.1, read as the reverse complement.
CCACAGAGCTGAGGGTCCATTTCTGGGCTCTCTATTCTGTTCCATTGATCTATGTGTCTGTTTTTGTGCCAGTACCATACTGTCTTGATGATGACAGCTTTGTAACAGAGCTTGAAGTCCAGCATTGTGATGTCCCCAGCTTCGGTTTTCTTTTTCAACATTCCTTTGGCAATTTAGGGTCTTTTCTGGTTCCACACAAATTTTGGGATTATTTCTTCCAGCTCTGTGAAAAAATGTCGAAGGTATTTTTTTTTTTAAAGATTTTATTTATTTGACAGACAGAGATCACAAGTAAGCAGAGAGGGAGGCAGAGAGAGATGGGGAGGCAGACTTCCCACTGAGCAGAGAACCCAAAGTGGGGCTCAATCCCAGGACCCTGGGATCATGACCCGAGCCGAAGGCAGAGGCTTCAACCCACTGAGCCACCCAGGCACCCCAATGCCGATGGTATTTTGATAGGGATTGCACTGAGTATGTAGATTACTCTGGGCAGAATAGACATTTTGACAGTATTTGTTCTTCCAATCCATAAGCATTGAATGTTTTTCCATTTTTTTGTGCCTTTCTCAATTTCTTTCATGAGTACTTTATAGTTTTCTGAGTACAGATCCTTTACCTCTTTGGTTAGGTTTATTCCCAGGTATCTTATGGTTTTTGGTGCTATTATAAATGGGAATGATTTCTTAATTTCTCTTTCTTCAGTCACTTCATTAGTATATAGAAATGCAACTCATTTCTATGCACTGATTTTGTATCCTGTCACGTTGCTGAATTGCTCTAGAAGTTCCAGCCATTTTGGGGTGGAGTCTCTGGGTTTTCCACATAAAGTATTACGTCACCTGCAAAAGAGTCAAGAGTTTGACTTCTTTTTGCTTTTCAAGTGCCTTTTATTTCTTTTTGTTGTCTGATTGCTGAGGCTGGGACTTCTAGTGCTATGCTGAGCAAAGTGGTGAGAGTGGGCATCCATCGTGCTGCACACCTTAGGGGTAAAGCTCTGTTTTTCCCCCACGAGAATGCTATTCGCTGTGAGCTTTCCGCATACGGCTTTTATGATCTTGCGGTGTGTTCCCTCTATCCCTACACTGTGAAGAGTCGTAAGAAAGGCTGTTGTATTTGTCCAATGCTTTTTCTGCATCAATTGAGAGGACCACATGGTTCTTGTCCTTTGTCTTATTAATGATGTATCATGTTGATTGACTTGCGAATGTTGAACCACCCCTGAGGTCCAGGAATAAATCCCACTTGGTCGTGGTGAATAATCTTTGTAATGTACCATTGGATCCTATTGGCCAGTATCTTGGTGAGAAGTTTTGCATCCTTGTTCGTCGGGGATATTGGTCTGTAATTCTCCTTTTTGGTGGCATCTTTGTCTGGTTTTGGAATCAAGGTAATGCTGGCCTCATAGAACAACAAACCATTTCTGTTTTTTGAAACAGTTTCAGAAGAATAGGTATTATTTTTTCTTTAAATATTTGGCAGAATTCCTCTGGAAAGCCATCCAGCCCTGGACTCTGTTTTGTTGGGAGATTTTTGAATACTGCTTCACTTGGTTTGAAGCTGGTTATGGGTCTGTTGGTTAAGGGTCTATTGGTTTGGGTCTGTTCAGGTTTTCTATTTCTTCGTGCTTCAGTTTTGGTAGTTTCTTTGTGTCCAGGAATGCATCCATTTCTTCCAGATTGCTTAATTTATTGGCATATGGTTGTTCATAATATGTTCTTAAAATTTTATCTCCTTGGTGTTGGTCATGATCTCTCCTATTTCATTCAAGATTTTATTAATCTGGGTCCTTTCTCATTCCTTTTTGATTAAGTCTGGCTAGGGGTTCATCAATCTTATTAATGATTTCAAAGAACCTGCTAGCAGTTCTTAAGGGACTGCTATCTCTTAAATCACTTTCTTGTTCGGAAACACAAGATTTTATTTATGCCTCTTATCTAGTCAGCAAACATTTAGCGAGCAAAATGCACACGAACTCTCATCCAAATACTGGGCTGTGTGATAGACAAAGACAGGAGCACAGTCCTGCACAGTGGCTCCCAGTGCCAGTGATAGTGCCAGGATGTCTGCAGACATCATAAGTGCTCTGTTCCGATGGCACACAAGGAGGTAACACTGACGGGAGAGGGGCTGCCGAATCCGCGTGCTGGAGCAGGAGACCTGACTCCAGGAGACAGACAGATGGACTGAGGAGGAGGAGGAATCCATGGCTGCTGTATTACAACATGAACTCCTCGGGCCCCGTGAGGGTGGCAGGGCAGCAGCCGGGGAACAACTGCAGGGGCGGGGGGGATGAAGACCTGGGCCAGAGGGCGGCCCGGGGGACGTGAAGACCGAGTCAGGCAGGGGCGCTGGTTGCCAAGGGGATGCCCCGGTCACAGTGGCGGGCCATGGGCAGCCATGCACTGGCTTGAATGGTCTCTGGGTTTCTCACGCGGGTCTGAGGGGAAACTCAAGCAGAGCAAATGTTGGGGTAACAACTGACATCTGGCTGGGGGACACTGTGCCGGCAACTAAAACTAGGACTGGTGGGGGGGTCTGCCATGAGTGCTGGAGTTGTCAGCACAGAACGGCTCCCAAAGCCACAGAGATACAAGATTGCACAGGCACTGGGGAAGAAAAGCACTTCAAAGAGCTCTGACCTTTACGTGAGGGAAGCTGAACAAAGTAAAGCCAGGAATGCTCATCGAAGAGTCTGTGCCTGGTGCAGTATTCTGGAAAAGAGATGGAGGGGAGGCTTTGAAGGAGGGGTCAATACGGTTTGAATGCTGCAAAGAGAAAAAGGGACGGGGACAACCTACAGATGGAGAATTATCAGTGACGGTGGGGAAACTCAGGTAGAAAAAGCATCATAAGGAAAAAAACAAAAACAACCAACCAAAGCCAGAGATGGAGAATAAGTATCAAACTCCTTAGCAAGAGGAACAGAAGACGGGGTGTGAGGAGGACTGGAGGCAGGAAAGTAATCACTAGTCATAGAAAGGGCAGGACATCGGTCCTGGGGGGGGGCCAGTCATCCACGCAAATGCACAGTCTCCCCGCGGATGCGCGGACATGCAGATGCTCACGTGGACACTCGGATGCTGGCCCGAATGGGAGCGGAGTTAACAAGGCGTGTCTGGCATCGTTACTTTGTGTCGAAGTGATGAAAGGTTTAGCAGCTACCTCCGTGAGAGGAATACGCTTCCGTCACAGCAGCAGCTGATCGAAGACCTCGTATATTCTGTTTGCCGCAGAACCAGATTCTCTCGTGACCAGGCAGGCAAAGGGAAAAGCTGGTTATGGCCAACAGCGGATGGAGATCTGAGACACGGAGCTCCCAGCCTCTCCTGCGCACTAGATCCCAGGGACAAAGCAAGCTCCCCTGACAGTTTTCTACCCGTGGGAGGATAGCAGGAGGCAGGGGTGATCTTCCTGTGGTTCTCACCGCCAGCAAGCGAGGCCGTGAAATCTGCAACAGACTCAATACTTCCCTTTCTGTCCTTAAGCTTTAAGGGTGGCCAGAGCTGCGGCAGCGGTGCCACTGTACCCTCGACATGCTTCGTGGCTGAAGCCCACAGCAGACCAGCAACTAAAGCTTCCTGCCCTTGGGGGATGCCACCACGTCCTTGAGAAGAAGAACCTGCTCGGTGATCATGGAGGGACCTTGCTTCCCGGCACAATCCCGTCCTGCTGGAAACACCGTGCTTCTTGGCTGACCCCGGAGCAGAGAGACTCTCCATCTTGTTTCTAAGTTCTCTGAGTCCTAAAACCTCACTCCCCTGGATGGTAAATGAAATGTACAGCCTGGCATTGAGCTACTGATCAGAGGACACTGCATGTTACTGCTCCCACACCCCAAGAAAATCTGAGTTCTGAGCCTCAACAGGCCTAAGGGGCTCACTTCTTCCTCAAGCGGAGCATCTGGAACTAGTGCTGCCCAAAAGAACCTTCTGTAAGGAGGTGGACGTCCAGGAGCTGCCCCAAACAGCAGCCTCCAGCCTCACGTGACAGTGCATGACCACAGACAGCCCAACGCAGGAACCAAAATTATGATTCCATTTAACTTAAAACAAAGGAGCCACCCGTGGCTAGAAGCCACACAGTAGACGACACGAAACTGATAGAATGTCTCCTACAGGGGTTCCAATCTGGGGTACATGAATTCCAAGGAGGCCCGTCCAAGAACGGTTTTGAGAGGCTCTGTGGATGCTCTGAACGTCACCAAAAACTGCATACATGTGCGGGTGCTTTTTCCTGAGTGTCAGTCACCTACACCGGATTCTCAAATGGCCCTCTCTCATCACTAATGTAAACAGCCGTTGTGGAACTGGGACCATTCTAGGAATTTCAGCACATTCTCAGTTCTGGTAAGATCACTTGTCCAAAACAGACTGAATTTTCCAGGAATCTGTTACAGGAACGGCCTAATCCCTCCATTAACTATGTCTTCACGGCCACCCGGCTTGGGCCCTCATCTCTATGCCTCACGGAATCAACTTTGCCACCGAGGGGCTCGGGCAAGAAACCTCCTTAGCCTTACTTAGCACGTTACCTCATGCACTCGATTTGCCCACATGCTCACTCACTCACTCATCGGAGCTCTACAAAGCTAGAGGACAAGGAAGGCAAGAAGCCAGACGATCCAGCCTCGAGGCCCTAAGCAGGGATGTGGCAGACAGACAGGGAGGCTTTGAGAGGCAACGGCGGGCTGGTCTGGAGCAGAGGAAAGGCGGCTGATCCCAAGTGTCCCCAAGAAGCAGTTAGACCACTCCCTCCCTCGCTGACTGTGCTGGTCCTCTGCATGTTTGTGTTTTAATAATAAACAGAACCGAAAGCAGTGGGTAAGAACACCTACGGGGCATCATTCCCTCCCCACGGCAGGCAGCTGGGTGTTTACTCTCCAGAAGATACAAAGCAGAGTGACTTAGAATCAGAAGCACTAGGACAGGGAAACCGGATGTGCAGCAAACGGGCTCGTGTGGAAAGTGAAGGGTTTGCACCTTCCCGCTGTCACTAACAACCCCGGTGCCCTGGCTCTGGACGCTGGCCTAACACTTAGAGCAAGTGGAGGACGGAAAACAGCAGAGGCAGGCCTCCCTCGCCACAGCCAAGGAGCCAAGAGAGAATCAGATAAATCAGGAAAGCTCACTGGACCATTCCAAAATGCGTGCATTTCTCAGGAGGGGAGAAGGAGAACTCAATCTGCATCCTGTGCTTAAATACCTCTACTGAAATTCTACGTGAGGCTCCGGCTCCAAGAGCCCGCAGGCTGCTCCGAACAGCCCTTGGCGGCGGCAACCGGGGCGCACAGACACGCGGCCCGGCATGTCCTGTGCTTGTCAACGTGTGACGTGAAGCCAGCAGCTACAACCTGGGATTCCGGAACTCTAGAAAGCTACTGCCCAAGGCCATTCACAGCAGCCTCACAGACTGACGCTGACACAGCGGGTTTCTCCAGGACTGAGTGTGGAAAGGTTTTATTTTCTCCAGATTTCAGACAGTAGCAAAAAATAAAGACCAGGAAACGTTGGTAATAACCTAATTTGGGTTTGACTAAAGCTCCCTGTTCTTAAGATTTCTTGGGGCACCGGGTGGTGCGGTCCATTAAGCAGAAGACTCTTGGGTTTTAGTTCAGGTCATGATCCCAGGGTCATGAGATCGAGCCCGTAACGGGCTCCCCACCCAGTGGGGTGTCTGCCTTAGATTCTCCCCCTGCCCCTCCTGCCCATTCCCATTCTCAAAAAAATAAATAAGTAAATAAATAAATAAATCTTTTTAAAAAAAGATTTTGATACCTCTCCACAGACCTGCGGATTCTCAGTCACCTTTGTTTTTTTGGTCCTCTGCATGTTTGTTTTAATAATAAACAGAACCGAAAGCAGTGGGTAAAAACTCCTACAGGGCATCATTCCCTCCCCACGTGCAAAGCACAAGAAGGCCTACTGAGAGTCCCCTGCCCCTTTTCACAAGTAAGAGCGCTCCCAATGGCAAACCAGGTTTTGGTATCCCCTTCCAGAGCTCTCTTCAAAAATTTCTGTAGCGGCATCGCCTAAAAGAGTTAAATAATTCTGCAGAAATGAAGCCTGCTGGTCACCATCCCTTTTATGGCATAGGAGGAATTTCTGCCTCAGCCAGAAGAATAAAAGTAATAAAAAAAAAGAATAAAAAAAATAAATAAAAAGTAATAGAAGCGAAGGAAGGCAAAGATGTAAGCCCTCTTAGGAAGGGAGCAGGGAGTGGGAGTGTCGTGAAGACGGGTAGAAGGCGGGGGACCCTGAGGACAGGTGGAAGGGTACAGGGGTGCATGAAGATGAGTGGAAGGGAGAGCGGGGCGCCCTGAGGATGGGTGGAAGGGGGATGGGGGTGCCCTGAGGACGGGTGGAAGGGAGAGGGGGGCGCCCTGAGGACCGGTGGAAGGGAGTGGGGTGCGTCCTCAGGATGGGTGGAAGGGAGCGGGGGTGCCCTGAGGACGGGTGGAAGGGAGAGGGGGTGCCCTGAGGACTGGTGGAAGGGAGCAGGGTGCGTCCTCAGGATGGGTAGAAGGGGGAGGGGGGTGCCCTGAGGACGGGTGGAAGGAAGAGGGGGCGCCCTGAGGACCGGTGGAAGGGAGCGGGGGTGCCCTGAGGATGGGTAGAAGGGAGCGGGGGTGCCCTGAGGATGGGTGGGAGACCCACATCCTATCCCCGGAGACAAAGATCTGGAAGGCACATGAAGTGGCGCGGCGTGTGGGGATGCAGACACAGGAGCGTGGGGCTGCAAGGCTGGGAGCATCACCACTGAGAGCAACTCATGCTACATGGCCAACGCTTATAGTTATAGATCAAATCACCTGAAGCAGAGTATTAACACAGAAGAGAAAGCACTAAAACGTCCTCTCTCAAACACAAAAACCCCATCATCATAAATTGCACTTGCCACCCATCAGTGGTGAGAGCTTGCAATTCTTTTTAAATATGCGTCTAAAATAGTACCACCTCCAACTCCTGTATTTCATTCATGGCCTGCTCCTTGACATCAGCTCTTTTATAGACACTTAAAGAACTGACTTCAAGAGAAGTCAACTAGGAGATTAAAAATGATCATTTTAATTACCTAAAAGTGGTCAATTAGCCACGTGTTGAAACTACTTCAAATCAATTGAATGCATAAAAATAACTAATAAATTGTTATAAAGTACTTCCTACATTTACAGTGTCAAGTAAATAAATGGTCTATAATCAGAAGCCCCATCATCATAAAAATAATTTAACCACCACACAGCTACCATGGTGACTCTCTAGCATTTCTTCCCAGGACTGAAGACAGAAAATACTATATACATAAAACTGTGAAACAATGAGAAGTGAGGGTCACCAAGCTCACTGTGACTTTAAAAGTGATATTCAGGAAAATCCTAAACAGAACAAATTCAAGCAAGAAAAACAGACAAAATGGCATTTTACTTTTTTGATCAAACACGTGATTCTGACCAGGGACTACGGGAAATAATATGCAACAAATTGTTTATTAAAAAAAAGATTTTCTTTTTTCAGTGTGTCAGCCTGGAAAAAAAATGGACAATCTATTTTCTGATCTGCTCCCGAATGGTGATTTCACTGCTACAGGATAAGAAAGCGCTCTGGAGAATAAGAGCCAATGGGAGCTGCCTCACGTTTCCTCGCTATAAAAACAGAAATTTCTATCCAAAGAAAAACAGTAATAAGGAGAAAAGGCTGTCAAAAATGTTCAATATAGGCTAAATGTTGCTGCTTCTCATTCTTTTTAAGAACTGGAAAGCTGTGAGGTCTGATGAATTAACCAACAAAGATGTCGAGGACAAGGAAACTGACCCCAGGCATATCTTCACAGCTTAGCTAGCGTTGTTTCTCCATCTATAAAAATCAGGACTCTCTCACTGTTGCCTGTGTTAGGTAATTAACAGCTGTAAAGCACTCTGGAAATAAAAACTGCTAAATAAATAATGACTGCCAAAGAACTTTAACAGTAATACGCTACATCATAACGTGAAACATGGGCTGTGAACTCTGCCATTTTTGTTTTTCAATTAATAATGCGAGTAAGACCCCAATCTCGCAATGTGGCTTAGCACAGTATTCGGCAAGCAGGTTTAATGTAGGGACTGGAAATCACAGGAGGAATCTTATTTTTCCTACAGCAGTTGACTCAACTTTACATATAGTAGTGAAAATAAGGTCATGTGTTATTCCTGTAGCTACAGAAATATCACCATCATACCTGTGTCTACTTTTTGGCTAATTCCACCTACAAGCCATTTTACCTGAAAATCCCCCAAGCAATCAACTTTTGGAGAATTTCCTTTTATTGCACATTGATTTTGAAACCCTAAACCACAGTATGTTTTAAACTACTTTTCTAGGAATTAATGAGACAGATAATGTTCACATACAATCACTACCCTTCCCGCTCACTTGGACTACAATATTTCTGAGATCGAGATCATCAGCCTCAGAATTCTGGTGCTTCTTAGACTTGCTTACTAAAGAGACAAAATGACGAGATTAGCACCAGTTCTACGACCTTGCAAATTTTCATACCAGTGGTGGTAGGAGCCTGGCATGATGGCTGAGATACGGGCCAAGAGAGCAAACTTTATTATTCATAACTAGTCTTTTTTTTTCATATACATTTAAAATAACTTGTGAATGCCAGGAAAATAAAAACAAACAAACAAACAACAAACCCCCAAAATTTAGAGCACGGAAAAAATGGGAAAACCTTACAGATCAGACTTAATTCCTTCTCATTTAAAATATAACCTATAAAAAACCAGTGTTCTATCTCAATCTAAAATCTGATCATGGTTCCGCTTATAAAGCATAATGTTTTCTGAATTATCTGCAGAGTTATAAAAAAAAGGAACTATGAGAAACAGTTTAAACATCAAACATCAAACAAACAAATCTTGTGTATTATTATATTTGGGGAGAAAGCTCATCTCCAGTGACTATTTCAAGGTAATATTAAACATCTGTGAAAGGAACCAAAGTAAAGGGTATTATTCATATTAAAATGCAAATATATAATTATATCCTCATAATAACCTCAAATACCACTTTTAATGACTCGTGTTAATTTAATTGTGACATTAGCTTTTATAATCATAGATGTAAAAAGACCACTGTGTTCCAAACATGATTATCACACCAGCATCTCATTTCATGAAATTATTAGTTAAGATGAGAGCCTCTGAACAAGTTTATATTTGATTAGTTTCACTTGCTTAGGATTCCTGAATAATTTAGGATCTGTTTAAGCAAAAGGAAAGCAGAGGGGTTCCTTCTGAGAAGCACCGTGTGTACCTCGCCACTTCCAGGCGGACCCTAGGTTCCCCAGGGCGGGGGCGGAGCCAGCGTACCTTCCAGGTGAAGCCACATCAGCCTCCCCTTCACGCTGACAACAGAGGCCACGCAGAGCTCTCCTGGGTTCCTGGGGTTGACGGCTTCGAGCTTCATGTTCTTCGTGAAACCCCGACTAAACGTGGTCTGAAAGAGAGAGAGATGGGACACTGAGCCAGGGCACAGCGAGCAGGAGCAGCAGCAGAGGGGCCCGCGGGCCAAGCAGGGATGCACTCACAGAGGCACGCGCAGGCGCACACAGACACGCGCGGCTGCACACAGACCCACGCATGCGCACAGGCTCGCGCAGGCGCACACAGGCACGCAGAGCTCATCCATCAAACAGGGTTGCCACAGTTGGTCGGAAAAGAACCATGACCTCATCTGCATCCCAGAATGAGAGCTCTGCGGGCACACCGCAGGTGCCTACAGATGTCTGTTGAAGGAGATGATGAATCCGTTCTCTGCCCAGCCCCTTATGCGCCCTTACTTCTACGCCATCACTGAGGCGCACATTTCTCCTTCCCTGTATTCCTCGATCGCAGCAGGCCTGGGCACATTCGTGGGTGCAAGGAGGCGGCCTGAGTCTCCATCTGGCATCATTTCCTTTAGCCCGAAGAACATTCTTGGGCGCTGTTTTTAGTGTAGGTCAGCTGGTGGTGACATCCCACAGTTTTATCTGAAACCGTATTTATTTTAAGTTGTGGCTTTGACTTCCTTTTATTTTCTAAATTCACTTTTTAAAAAATTTACACTCTTTTGGTGCCCTGTTCCGTGAGGGTTCGGGCTGTTAGATAAACGCGTATAGAGTCCCGCACCGATAACCTCTATCAACAGGCACAGCAGTCCCTTCACCTCCAAAACACCTTTGCACTGGCCCTTTGGTGATCAGTCCCTCCCTGGCTCCCAGTTTCAGGACCATGCACCTGTGTCCTCTTCCGAGAGTATTGCCTTTTCCGTGAGATCACTTTAAATGGATCCATACACTGTGTAGTCTTGCTTCTTCCACTGAAGCAAAATGCATCTGGGATTCATCCATGCTACTCCATGAACGGGTAGTTCATTCTGTTTTACTGCTGAGTAGTTTCTAGGGCTGTGCCACAGTCCATCCATTTACCAGTGGAAGGACATTCAAGCAGTTTCCAATTTCTGGTGATTGTGAATAAAGCCGCCATAAACATTCAAGTGCAAGTTTCTGTGTGAACAGAGTTTATGAGTCTGCTCGGAAGACCATAACAAAATACCACACACTGGGTGGCTTTAACAATAAAAATTTATCTCACGGTTCCAAAGGCTGGAAGTCTGAGATCACGGTGTCATGGGGTTGGCTTCTTCTGAGGACACTCTCCTTGGCTTGTAGACAGCCACCTTCTTGCTCTGTTGTCTCCAGTCTCTCCTCCATGCATGTGGTCTGTGTCCTAATTACCACTTCTGATATGGACACGAGTCCTACTGGATTAAGGCTCCCCCTTATGCCTCATGTTACCTTAATTATCTCTTCGAAAACTCTAACTCCAAATACAGTCACACTGGGAGGTACTATGGGTTAGGACTTCCACTGTATGAATTTGGGGGACTACAATGCAGCCCAGAGTGCAGCTTTCATTTCTCTAGATAAGGAATTGCTGGACCATATGGTAAATGTATGTTTAACCTTCTGGGAAACCACCAAATTAGTTTCCATAGATCATATTGCATTCCTACCAGCAGTGTGGGGCATTCCAGTGGCTAAACGTCCTCCCCAGCACTTGGTATTGGCAAGTTGTCCAATTTTAACCATTCTAACACATGTCCAGTGCTTGCTAATCATGACTTGAATTTGCATTAAATTAAATGTGGAGCATTTTTTCCACACGTTTCTTTGTCATTTGTCTATCTTCCTTGGTGAAGAATCTGTTTCTCTCTTCATTCAGGAAGCATTAGCTGTGGTGGTTGATTTCTTTCAGTACTCTACAAACACTGGTTCACTGTCTTCTGCTGTCCTTTGCCCCTGATGTGAAGTTCACTGTCATGCAAACTGCTGTTCTTCTATTTGGGATCTACCACTTTTTCTCTGGGTGCTTTGAAGACTTTTCTCTTTATGTCTGGGTATCAGCAGTTTGACTATGCTGGGTGTCTTCCTATTTATGCTACTTGGGGCCCACAGAGATTCCTGAACCTGTGCATTTTCAGCTGCTTTGGTAACTTTTGGCCATTGTTTCTTCCAACATTTTCTCTTCCGTAGTCTCTGTGGCCATTTCTTCTAGGTCTCCAACTACATATGATAGTCCCTCAGGTCCCTGAGATTCTGTTCTCGTTCCCCACACCCAATCTTCTTTCTCCCTCAGTTCTTCAGATAGGATCACTTCTATCCTCAAAGTCATCAGCTCTCTTCCCTGTCACCTCCACTCTGCCAGGAAGCCCTTCCGATGAATTTGCTTTTGTTAGGTATTATATGTGCTTTTGTTAGGTATTATATGTTTCAGTCCTAGAATTTCTCTTTTTTATACTTTCTACTTCTCTTCTGGAACTTCCTACCTTCTCATTCACATTTTTTTTCTCAAACTTTAGGATACATCTGAATCACCTGGAGAACCTTTTAAAAACAGAATGCTGGGGGCCCCCCTGGGTGGCTCCATGGATTCAGTGAAAGCCTTCAGCTGAGGTCATGATCCCAGGGTCCTGAGATTGAGTCCTGCATCCTCCCTCTCCTGCTCTCCCTGCTTGTGAGCTCTCTCTCCCTCTCTCTCTCTCTGTCAAATAAATAAATAAAATCTTAAACAATAACAACAACAACAAAAACAACACACAAAAAAACAGACTGCTGGGCCTTCCTCCAAAGTTTTTGATTCATTTGATTTGAGGTAAGGTCACAGAATTTGTATTTCCAACAAGTTCCCAGGTGATGCTGAAGCTGCTGGCCTAAAGACCACACTTTGGGAATCACTGCTTTACACCAAGCTTAGTCTTCATGGGAGCTTTAAAATAACATGTCTGCTAAATCTGACATCTGGATCATGCTGGGTTTGGTCTCCATTGGTTATCTTTTCTACTGAGAATTTTCCTATTTCTTCATATGCTGATTAACTCTGAAGTCTGGATATTTTAAATGTTATATGGCAGAGACTCTGGATTGTGTTATGTTCTTCCCAAAAGCGTTGGTTTTTCTCTTTTAGCAAGCAATTAACTTGTTTGGACTCAAACTACACACTCGGTCTCTTGAGAAGGAGCTCAATCTCCCACTCAGTCTTTTGTCCTTAACTAGGCTGCCTGGAGTTTGCCTGGAAACCCAAAAAGACTTAAGCAGAATTTATACACAGAATCTGTGGTTCTCTCTCCTGGCTCTTCCTTATCTGTGACTCCTTTCACTTTCCAACAGTTGCGGTTGCCCAAATTCTGTTATCTGGTTCATCAGGCCAGAAAGACTGTCATTTTTATATTGCTGGTTTTGTTACCTCATACATCAACTGTCAAAAAAGTCTGAAAAAAAACGTAAATCACACAACCCTTCGTGTTCCTTCCCAGCGACCCGCCCCCCTCCAGATCTGCTCACTCTTATTCATTCGCCACACCCCCAAGGTAGTTGTCTCGGTATCCTGTCCAGAATCTATAGTTAACTGCCAGAGGGTCAATTTAGCCAATAAATACTCAGCCAATACTCAAAGCAAAACTCCCTCCTAGCATTATTTTTAAATAAATATAAAATTTTCCAAAACCATCCACTACTATACATTTCAATCAGACATTACAATACTGAAAACATCTATTTTGAAATATATAAACTGAAATTAACAGGTTCCTGTGAATAACAGAGACTACATCCTTGCATGACCCATGGGGAGAAACTGAGGTTATTCACAGTCACAACTCTTTGTATGCAGGTGAAGTTGTAAATGCAATTTTATCTTTATGTAACCGGAACAAAATTACCCAGCAAATGTTGAAAAAGCAATTTGCATTTTTCCTTTATGTTTCTTTGGCAATAGGAAACACAGAGATTTTAGGTGGGTTATTTTTCTGCAAGTCATCCTGCCCCGTCCACATCTATGTATTGAACTTCTTTTTGATAATACGACTCAATAGGCTGCCTGAAAAGCCTCTAAGTAAGTTAAAATGCATTTTATCCTCCTTAATAAGGGAAAGCGACAACCGCATAACCTATTTTCGTTTCAACTCACTGCTTGAGGGTAATTTATAAAGATCAATAGCAAAACTGTTACCTGTGAGTTTATTTTACTAAGCATTTGGCTGTGTCAATCCATTTCAGCCCTGCCTGGAGATTGTTAAACGTCCCCAGGGAAATCCACTTCCACACCACCTCTTCTCTCGTACACACAAGATGTGTGATTAAAAAATGAATTCATAATAAGCATTCCATTAAAGAGCACTTGTAGCAAGCTAACAAAATTCAGCAAAGCATCGGTAATGCAATGCACATGCCAACAGGCTGATAACAACCCTGTCGATTAAATAAACGGAGGGCCAGAAACAAAGAGGGCATGTTTGTAACAAGTGCATTCCTAATGAATACGCCAGCATATTCATTAGGAGCAATTTCATCATGGAAGCTAAATCCTGAAAGCTCAGAGGCCACCTGGGGATGCGGCTACTTGCTCCACGGCGACACTGCACATGGCCAGCTGCCCGGCAGAACGGGAGCAGAGGATGGGTGGAAAGCAGCCGCAGTGGAACCATGTTGTCACAGAAGAAAGCACTCCCTACGTACAAAACTAAGGGACATGGCAGGATTTCCCTCCTTCCCAAGGCTAGAGAGGCAGGGAAGGGGTATTTCTTTTGTCAGGCAGAAAGCACAACTCCAGGGGGTTTTGGGGATGTGGTAAGTATGTCCACGATCCTAAGTGAAAGGTGATGAGGCCAGAACTCTGTGACAAGAGATGGCACTCTGGTAAAGAGTCTAGTGAGACGCTCTGGGACTTGATCAGCCCTGGGAGCTGACCCGCGGCTATCCTCACAGTGGCATGCCCACACAGCATCCCCGTCCTACCACCTCAACTCACCACGAGGAGCTTTCCACGCTGCAGAAGAACCTTTGTGCAAACGCAGCGTCGGCCAGGAGGAAGGCCCTTTGGTCATTTCAGGAGCCCTGGTTTCCAATTCTTCCACTGACGTGTATCCATGTACGTGAGTACGAGCCGGCCCGCCGATCAACCTACTTCATTCCTCGAAATCCACCTCTAGTTCATGCTCACTACTGAGCTCCTCCAGGAAGCCAACCCCTCTGCCTCTCAGTTCTCGTGTGCTATGAGCCCCGCAGTCCAAATTATGGGGCGGGGGGGTAAGGGAGTGGCAAGGAATCAGCAGCTCTAGGAGCACATGCCCAGAAAAGGTCTTTGATTTAGGGGCTCTCTCTCTCTGTACTATCCACTATCCCCAACTGGAGGATTGAGTCTTTTTTTTTTTTTAGCATAAAGAATTAACTTCCATAACTGGATGCATGTTTAACACACAAGGCTATATATTTATGCCTCATTCTCAAAATAATAATAATAATCCAGATCCCTTTTCGTAGTTCCTAGGGCTGATAAGGCTCAGTAATTTATAAGCTACTTTATACGACCAACTCCTATAACTAAACTAGTACACACGTGTGCACACACACTCACACACACACACACACACACACTCACACAGGGCTGTTTCATGCGCCATCAAGCCAACAGCTCGACTTGAACCAGGAAGCGGCATAAAGTAAGCACAGCAGAGAACTGCTGGGCTAGCATCTTACAGAAGTGATCCAAGGAAAGAAGTTGACAATCACATACTGGGAATATAGCTCAAGGGCAGAGCATCTCCTATCGATGGGCTTATCCACAGTATGCCCCACACAGCAAATACCCATGCAATGGTGGCACAGAGGGCCACCCTAACGTGTCTTCCCCTCTCTACAGTACAGACTCATGGCTGGAACAATTCCCCGGCCATGGCACATCTCAGCCTCATTCATGGCAGGTGTGGCTGAGGGACTGGTTCTCACCAGCAGAAGGTAGATGCTGTATCATGCCAGTATCAGCTGCCGTATTGAGAAGCAGAATGAACTTCTCCTTCCTCCCTTTCCTTACCTGCTCACTAGATTTCGGATGATGAAGCCAAGGGCTCCCGGGAGGCTTAGACATTGTCATAAGCACGTGCCGATCAGGAACACCCTGGACTGTCTCCTGTGACTACGGCCCGGAGTCACCCTGATACACAACCCGAAAGAGGACTTTCCAGGACTACAAAAGCCTTGTGCTCCTGCCGTCCACGGCAGCCCTCTAGTTTCGCCCAGGGAATAGAAAGCCGCCGACAAAATTGATGGTGGACATCCTCTGGGAGAGAAGGAGTAGCAAGAACCAAGCTGCTTACATTTCTGAAGCAGAAGGGAGGGGCTTCTTCTGTCCCATGCTGCTTGTGATAATCGGCCCAGTCGAAGTCCTGGCCGGAGTAACCTGCACGGGGCGAAACACAGACAGAACAGCCTTCGTCAAGCTAAAGCTCAGAGCAAACGAACAGCTTTAGAGTCGGCCTCTCATTAAAACAATAAGAGGTCCAAGACAGGGCCCCAGAGGGTGACGTCCTCCTTGCTTCTGGATAGCAGGTCAGATTTCTGAGGGGAACGTGGGAACATGTGAAGTCCAGCATGCACGTAAGGTGTACCGTCGTTAGTGTAATAGGGGCCCTGAAACCAGGCCAAGGTGGGACGCGGGGGCGGGGGCCGAACTGCTTTGGGGGAGAGCAGATGAGCCAGGATACTACACACCACACACCCACACAGCACGTTTGTAGAAATCTACAGGAACTCCTCCCTCCATGTAAATCCTGAGTTCACGTGAACTTGCTTCGTGGTATCGTCGTGGAAACCATGAGACTTTACTGGAAAACACCACCTTGGGGGATGGTTTTTTAAAGAGTACCAATAGGTGGACACATAGCGAACAAGGAGCCGAGGTTCTCCCCAGAAAGCCTGGAAAGGCATGGAAGGCAGCAATGGCCCTGCCTTAGGGGTGCACCACAGAGGAGGAAGGAAGGAGAGAATCAGCAAAGTCAGGCCTGTCTGGGTGAGGATTTGGAGGGGCACATTGGAGACCTGGAGGGAGGGGGTTCGAGACACAGCTCTTCCCACATACTATACTTAATGAAATACAGATCTTACCAAGGTGGATTTTTCCGATTCTTTATTCATTTCATGTGGCAGGAAGGGCACAAGTAAGACCACCGTGATAAGACATGGGAGGTCTTGGGAAAGTCATGGGAAGAGGAAACAGTTCCAAATCTTAAAATAAGCATAGCACTGGGTGTACAGTTTAACCTGGAAAGCGAAACACCTTTTCCTGTGAGTGTCATTTGCATTTTCTGTGAACAAAGGACAGGAGTGGAAGCCATTGGGATCAACCGAAACCGTGTAAAATGTCTCCATAACCTTCACTTGAGCACTCTCTCTTGATGGGTTTAGGCGTATGGAAAATAAATCCACAAGGGAGTTCTTAAGTATGTTTTTGAGCCAAGTCCCCATTTTTTCTTCCCCATATCATCGTAAATCCTACACCTGCAAATTCACTTAACATGGGGACTTGGAGTTCCTAAATCCCACAGCTGCAAAGTGACTCCAGGAATTCTTCACTGAAGAAAGTCAAAATCCCGGTTGCCTCCTACCTCCATTTGTACTCCCAAGTACAAGGTAGTATTTTCTTTTCATTAGGGAAGCTCAATTTACCCAGTTTCTTTAGAAGATGGAGATGGGGTTAACCAAGAAGGCAGCTGCCCTCTGGCCCAGAGCCTGACCCTTGGCCCTCTGATCTGCTGCTGACCATGAGTGGCAGAAGTAACCCCCCCCTTTCTTCCTAAGACATCCCTATCATTCGATTAAGGCTGACAACTCCTCATTTCTTTCCAACAAGGAGTTAAAATTCTTCAAGTTTTGAGATGCTGTATTCTTCGAAGAGAGTTTTGAAGAGATTCTGAAAGTTTTTCCACCTGTCTTTCCCGCCAACCCCTCTCTCCAGAGCCAGATGGAGATTTCCGGCAGGGGTTTCCAAAAGGGACCCTCTCATCAGAAGTTTCTGGAAGGGACCAAATCACCTTTTTTCTGAACACTTATCAACAAAACATGTTTTCAACAAGATCATGCAAGTTTCTTTACGATTAATAAAACCTCCACTTGGGGAATGGCTTCTCTGGAGCTGTTGGACAGCAAATCTTTACATTAATGTGTAAGAACAGAAGAATTTGCCCAAAGACAGCTCAAAATGCTGAGAATCTATGTGACATATCCAAGGAGGACATCTGGGATTTGAGAGTCAGCTCTCCCCAGAGCTGCGTGAGACAAGGTGAGAACCACTGGAACCTTCTGTGCCCGACTTCCCTTATTCACAAAGCAAAGGGAAGATCTTTAAGGCACCTCTAGCTATTGCATTTCATAACTGAGAGCCACCATTATTCATTATTCTACCGTGGCTACTTAGGATTTTTTCCCGTCCTTCTGTGGTTAATTCCTTCCTCTTTTCCTA
Source organism: Lontra canadensis (assembly GCF_010015895.1). Classification (NCBI taxonomy): domain Eukaryota; kingdom Metazoa; phylum Chordata; class Mammalia; order Carnivora; family Mustelidae; genus Lontra; species Lontra canadensis. The sequence continues at coordinate 4,540,487 of NW_022631070.1, read as the reverse complement.
TAAGAAAAATGTGGCAGGGCAGATAAAGAGAGGTTATGAAACAAGGTACCTCCTAAAAGCTCTCCACGGAATAGGAGAAGACAAGATAAATCCTGCAACAGAAGGACCCCATTCATTTGGGGTTGTGGCAAGCTGACTTCGCTTAGGGCAAGATCTCATTCCATTCCGATGTCTCTTCCCTGGGCCTCTGCTGCTTAGTAACTTTTGTGAGCTGACAAAAATTTCATCAAGATCATGGGGGAGGAGGCCATATAGGAAAAAAATATATATATAAGTGAATAACAACCCATTTTCTGATATACTATGGAAACCTGGGTATTCTTTATAGTCAGATAAAACTTCCCAACGTGGAAGTCACCTCTACTCCCCCCACAGAGGCATGAACTGGGCTTTCTATAATCACATTTATAACCATGAACTTCCCATGGGCTTCAACCCACTCCATCAAATGTCGTGCTTTCTGGTTTCTTAGACCTATGTTCAATCCCTCTATCCAGTCTTCCAGACTCTCTCTACGGGGAGCCATTTTTAATCTAATGATTTCAAGATAGAACCAAGACTTGTTGGGTGCCCACACAATGATGGATGATTCTACCCCCAAAACTCTTCATTTCCTTGACTATCTGAACAGCCTAAACCTCTCCTCCTCCTCCTCCCTCCTCTTGGGAACCTTTATTCACTTCATCACTTAAAATTCTTTTCCTTCAGGCTGATAATGAGCTCGCTCTTTGTAAGGCAGTTTTGTGACAGCTCAGAATATAACTGCTACATAAAAACAAATTGCTGTGGCTTATATAATAGAGACAACAGGGGTCAATTATACTCATTAATCAACAAAGACAGAACAAGAAGTACTGAGGCTTAACTGTAGCTAGGAAAACATGTTGTAAACCCAGGAGGGAGGAAAATAACAGAGGGGGAAAGAAAAGGAAATCAAAACCCCTTGGGCTATTAAAATCTGCAACAAGCTGCCACAGGGGACCGCTGAACCATGGCCACTGGAGTTATTTAAGCTTTTATTAGTGTTTATTCTGAACGAAGTTCCAACTGTTACGGGTCCAAAAGAGAACAGGTCGATGACCCATTTCCTTATGATACAAATTAATTGGCACAGGACAGCCTCACTTACAAACATTACTATTGGGCGTGCAAGTGGGTAATTCTTGTAGAAAACAATTTGGCAGTAAAAATGTTCAAGAACTTTGACATGACAATTTCACAACAGTTTCAAAACAGTCCTGAAAACTGAAAAAGTGTCCCACGTTAAGATACATACAATGGCATTATTACTGATCAATCTGGGGATGGGGACCACTTTACACCCCCAGATTAGAACAGAAATGAAATTCATCTAAGATCCATGGAAAATCATACAGGCATGAAACTGCACACAGTTTATAAAAAAAATATGAAAACATTATTGCTATAGATTTAGATGGAAAGACTGCCTGGCATAAGCATATACAGAACTACCAAATTTATAGAAAAGTATGCAAAGAAAAAGACCCGAGGAAACGTAAGGAAAGCTTAGTAATGGTAATTAACAACACAGTTATCTGGATGGTGGGATTCATGGATATTTTTTTCTTCTGTCTCTTTGTATTTTCCAAGTCTTGATAGTGATCATAAATTATTTCAATAAAAATTACTTAAAAGTGTAGCACCTTTGCTCCATTATAAAAGATAAGGCACTAGTCAACCAACAAAGAAGTAATTCACACGTGACCTGAGCTACACCATGAGCACCTCCCAAGAGCCAACCTCCAGCTTCTCATTTGCTAACAGAATCCTGATTTTATCCAGTTCCTACAGGAAATCAGGACTCTCCTCAGCACCATGAAGTGAATCATGACAACACCATATAATCATGGCGGTCTTCTTGACCTTTGCACCAGGAAGTGAATCACCACAACCACCCCCTAAATAATCATGGTAGTCTCATGCCCTTTGCACCAGGAAGTGAACCATGACAACCATGAGATAATCATAGTAGGGTGAAGGTTAGGGTAAGGGTTTAAAAAAAGACATCCTTCTGTAATAAAAGAGACAGAGTAAGAGCTGCTCTTCTATACTGAGTGAATATGAAAAAATTATACAATCTTCAAAAATAACATCAGCAAAAAAAAAAAAATCACCTTTGCCATCTATCCAACTGGCAAAATGGAGGACAATAATAAGAATCCACCACTGTAAAGACTGTTGGGAAACAGGTGCTTTTATGCATTTCCAGTTGGCATATCACTCAAAAAACCACCACAGATGTCAACTGGGCAATGTGTCAAAACCTTTAAGAAGGTGTCTCCTCTCCACTCAAGCCATTTGCTCATGCACACAGTCAGTCATTTAAAAGCACTGATTCAGTGTACCTATTAAGGCACAGTTCTAGTACCAGGCATGCAGAAGCAAAAAAAAAAAAAAACACAACAAAAACCCACCAGGCAAGCGTACATTTCAATGAGAGGAGACACATCATGTACAAATATAAAAAGTCAGACAATCAGAAAGTTACAGAGAGAAGCAGAGAAGGGGCAGAGGGAGGGATGTAAGTCTTGAGGAAAAGCTGAAAGTCCGAGGAACTTAGGAAGGAAGCCTTGTGGCCATCTGGGGGAAGGGCAGGCCAGGGGGAGGGGCCAACAACTGTGAAATTCCAGGAGCATGCCTGGAATGTTCTAGAAAGAGCAAGAGGGGGTGTACTGCAGGGCTGGGCAGAGTGAGCTGGGGTGAGAAAAAAGCAGTAATTCCACTATGAAGCATCCTACAGAAATAATGGGATTGCTGTACAAACATTTTATGCATCAAAGCAGATGAGCCCAATACACACAAACAATGGGGACATGTTTAAATCATTTCTTTACCTGCAAATCATGGAACTTTCCAGTCAGGTAATGTAGGAGACATTTTGCCAAGTAAGTGGCAAATTGGTGTGTATAAATAAGTAAGTCGATACACAAAGTTACATATTCTGAGAAACAGAAATCTGAAAGCATATACACCAAAAGAGGTTTCTTCAGGACAGGAAGTTCTCTCCTTTTTCTCAAAAATTTAAAGAATAAATACGTTATTAAATCTATAAATTAAAAAAAAAAAGCAGTCTCTAAGCGATGTCTGGGTGGCTCTGTCAGTTAAGCATCTGCCTTTGACTCAGGTCATGATCCCAGGGAACGGGGGTCGAGTCCTGCATCGGGCTCTGTGCTCAGCAGGGGAGATCAGCCTTTCCCTCTGCCTGCTGCACCCCCTGCTTGTGTGCTCCCTCTCTCTCTCTCTCTCTGTCAAATAAATAAATAAATAAAATCTTTAAAGGAAAATCTTTAACAACAACAACAACAACAACAAAAAAACCCACAGAAGTCCTAAAAAGTAGTAACACTTTCTCAAACAAGGAAATGCATTTAATTCAATCACTTTTCCCTGAGTCTCCGGGTTGCCGGCCTCTGGTTCATTGAGGGTAAGAAGATGAAATAGGTCCAGCTGTCCCCTGGCTCCAGGAGCCACTGAGAAGGACATGCACACGGCGTGGGAACAGTGACTCCGGGATGGAGGCCAATGTGGAGAACTGGGATAGAAACCTGGGAAGACACACCACCGCACCGCTGAAGAACACACAGCCCCACAGCAAGAGGTCTACCTCAGAGCATGTTCACAGCATGAGGTATAGATGCAGGAGGCATGTCCACACCACACAGGTGAGGAAGCAGGACCACAGATGTCAGGGCGCAGGCGCAGCCCCAGGAACCAGTCTGTTGACTCCTGAGCCAGGCTTCCCAATGATCCCTCAACGCCACTCACCGTGAGTCTGCACACAGACTCATAGGCAAGAAGGCAAAGACACGCACAACTGACTAAAGCCCTTCCTCTCGCCCATGCTGTTTGCTAAAGAGCTACACGCCGCCCCCCCCAACCCCCTGAAGTCTGCCGGCTCCCTCACTTCCCCAGCTGACATTCAGTCAAGTCCCCGGGTGCAGATCTTTAAAACACACACATTCATTTCCAACTGAATTCTTCTGTGTTTACATTCATAGAATAACGCAGAGGCAAAAGAACCATGGAAAATAAGAAAAAGGGTGGAAATAAATAAGTCAAGTTAGTACAAACCCAAGCTGTGCCAACTTCCTCATCTTTTAGAATAAAAACCAATGCTGAAACGCATTTAACGTTGATAGGTGACACTATGACCCCTGATACACTTCTTTGTCACAAAATGTTAATCTGAATCATAACCATAATGTTAGGAGGTGCGGACGTGTCCCCAGGAGGGAGTCCAACATCATGAAAGTATCAGCCAATGGCAAAGCCAGGGCAAGCATCCTGAACAATGAGACTGAGGCTTAAGTGAAAGGAGGGAGGGAGTTTCCAACCACTAGAAAATTTTCAGGTATAAAAAAATGACCCAAACAGTTTTACGCCCCCAATTCTTTTCAATCAAAAGTGAATTTTTGTTCAAGAATCAATCAGAAAGCCAGAAATGAGAACAGACTTCCAAATCCAGTAACAGGATGGATGCTCTCGGATGGGGACGGATGGACGCTCTCGGATGGGGACGGCATATAGTAATAATAAAAATAATTACATAGCTCAAAAGAGAAGAAAATGTCCAGATTCCAAAAAAGTCACGAGGGCCACAAAGGCAGAGTTGACCCGTCCGGTGAACGCTCAGAGCTCACACGGGGTAGAAAACAGCCATGGGCTGGAGAGAGTGGAGCCGCAGGGGCTGAGACAATCACAAAACGCCTGGTCCCCGTCCGATGCCTGGTCTGCGACAACAGGACAATGGGACCAGACAGACTTAGGAGAGAAGGGGCAGACACAGCTGCTCCCAGCCCAGGGCTCCGAGTAAGTGGAGAAGAAAGGAGTGCCATGCTCCACCAAGCCAGAGGCCCATGTGGGCATGCTGTACCATTTTACAATTTTGTACAGCACAGGCTGAGAAATTAATGTGACATTCATTCATTCATTCATTCATTCCTTGAATATCCAGGGACACCTCCATGTACTGTTTTAGGTGCTGGGGATACAGAAGTGAATAAAACTGGTTTTTAAAATCCTTACTTTCTGGTGGGGGAGATAAAGATAGTAATAAATAAATACTTCCAGGACTTGTAAAAATCCTACAACACTGGGTAGGCCCTAACACAAAGCTAGATGGAAGGAAGTACTTTGCTCTAAGGATTCTGGAACTCCCACAGAAATCACCACCACCACTGAAAACTAGTTCACAATGGAAAATCACAACCCACATAACAGAACAAATGAACGTGAGCGTCAAAAAGGGGTTTAAAACAAAATAACCGACTAGGGATAAAGAGGGCCAACAGCAGCGAGCCCCAAAATCCCGGACTTTAATGTCCTACCATGCTTCACACATGTACACGCGCATGCACACACATGCACACATACACACACACACACACAAGCTGACAAAGCCTCAATCTCACAATGATATTTTGATGAACCTTCAAGAAAATTGTGGAACAAACAGAAAGGTAATATGTATTTTATGTAATATGTAATGGTTGAACAGTTAGTTTACCTAACAGAATACTGACAATACATTTGAAAGCACAGCTAAAACAGAAAATTCTGGGGGCACCTGGATGGCTCAGTGGGTTAAGCAACTGCCTTCGGCTTGGGTCATGATATCAGGGTCCTGGGGTCGAATCCCCACATCGGGCTCCCCGCTCAGCAGCGACCCTGCTTCTCCCTCTGCTTGCTACTCCCCTTGCTCTCCCTCTGTCAAATATATACATAAAATCTTCCAAAAAATGCAGATAATTCTGTAAATACATACACAGTACCAAAATTGTCTCAAACAGAAGTGGTAGCCATGACTAAACTTAACCACTCAAGGAAATAAATTCATAGTCAACAGAACACAAACTAGAACAGCACCAGCCAGACAGTTTTACAAGCTAGTTTTACAAAACCTTCGAGAGTCAGATTGTCCATATCCTACACACACTGCTCTGGGGGGACCCGACTTACAAAGGTGGCTGGATAGGAAATTAGCATGCAAAAACCAGTGGTGCTCCATTATACTGGCCACAGTCATCACAAAAAAACAAATGAATTAAAAAAAAAAAAAGTATTCACAACAGCAAGCAAAAGGACAATGTACCTTGGAAAAATTCTAGCAGAAGACTGGAAGTTATAAAAAAGATAATATAATGAAATGTCAATTTGTTTCAATTAATTAAGTCCAACACACTGTCAATTAAAATCCAATGGGATTTCTTATAGCGTCTTCCAAACTGATTCTTATAAAATCCAAATTGCAAAAATAACCTGCCAAAAGCAACCAAGACAATTTTGAAAAGGAAAAAAAAAGTGGAGGGATTCGCCTGATGGATATCGAGACATAAAGGAAAAAGTATTTATGCAGAGATGGACAAACAGACCAGTGAAGCAGAATAAGAACAGATAAAAGGTCCTCACCCTTTAGAGGACTCCCTGTATGCCGGCTGTGGTTTTACAGATCAGAGAGGAAATCACGGACTATTCAATTCATGACGCTGAGACAATGGGTGAATCTGAAAATTCAATTCAACTTCAGAGAAAGAATAAAATTGTTTTCTTTCTTCATGCCTTGCAAAACTTCACTCCAAGCACATTAGAAAGAGCTAAATACAGAAAATGAAACCTCAAGATTTTTAAAAAAACACAGAGGAACATCAGTAAAGAAAGATTTCCAAAGACATATAAACAAATCATAATGGAATAGGCCGGTAGTATTTGACGACATTACAATTTCATATTTCAATATAACATAAAATACCATTAGAAGCGAAGCAACATGCCACAGGATGGACTCTGATACGTGGTGAAGTGTATGGCAAAGAAAGCATTCATATTCAAATATAAATACTTCTAAAATCAACAGAGGAAGGGCAAAAAAAGTATAATCAACAATGGAAACGAAGTACAAATTGCCAACAAGCAAACGAGGAACTTCTCCACTGGGCCAGCGATTAGGGACGCCAAAGCAAAACAAGGAGACCCATTTCACAGCTGTCGGAAGGGCCATGTTCAAGCCCAATGCACTCATGATAGCGAGGAGGATGCGAAACGTGAGCCCCAGCAGCCATCCCACAGCTGGATGCATCCCCAGAGAGACCTCTCCCCCTCGGGCACATGTACGCAGAGGCACATCTGAATGTCATTCCAACACAGAAACCAGAGACGACCTGCAAAGGCCCTCAGTGAGGATCATGATCTGCTCACATAACAGGCAAAATGAATGAATCATTGATACGCGCCAACGTGGAGAAATATCTATAGGACACTACAGGGTGAGAGTCACATAGAAAGAGGCGTGGCATCCTACTGTGTGCACGTGTTGAAAAGATCTGCTGTTGAGCAAACAGCGAGAGCCTCCAAGTCATGCAGTGGAAACGCAACAGGTTTAGGAAGGTGGGTCTGGTCATGGGCGGGGGCGGGGGCACGCCGAAGGCATGGCAGAGAGGAAGGGTGGGAAGGGTCGAGCACAGAACATAGGCAGGACTTCAATTCATTCAACGCTCAACACACACTGACCAAGAGCCACGCTCTTCTAGCCGCTGGGGATGAGCACAGAACCGGAGAAAAACCTCGGCTCTCTGGATCTTTCGCTGCAGCGGAGAGACACACACAGAACAGGACAAAGAAGTAAAATCTACATGACTTGCATCTGACATGCTAAGAAGTTCTGTGCAGCAAGGCCACGCAGGGAAGGAGGTGACAAATGTTGGTGGGGGGAGATCTGTAATTGATACTCAACAAGAGAGAGAAGGAAGACCGCCCCGGGAAGGCCGCACCTCCATCGAGACTGAAGGAGGAGGAGGGAGACATGCGTAAGGGGACCGAGTGTCACGTCCCTGGAAGGACAAGGCCTGCGGTGGAGGGCATCTTAGGAAATGAGGCAGCAGGGTACTAGGGGGAGCTGGAGGCTGGGACCGTGACCTGCGCTTGCCACTGAGTGGGGCGGCAGGCTCTAGACCAGAGGGACATCTTAAAACACGGGCATCTTAACGGGTACATCGTAACAGCACCAGCCAACCATCACGCTCAAGGGTAGCCCTGGAGAGATCTGACCGTGGCCTGGACCAGGGTGATCGTGATGACACACAGTCAGATCCCCAAAATACCAAAGGGATTCACCAACAGAACAGACACTGAGTGGGAGCAACAGACAGTCAGAGGTGACCCAGTCTTCTTTACTCTATAACGCCTCATTTCATTTTTTAAAAATCCAAATCAGGGGCGCCTGGGTGGGTCAGTGGGTTAAAGCCTCTGCCTTCAGCTCAGGTCATGATCTCAGGGTCATGGGATCGAGTCCCACGTCGGGCTCTCTGCTCAGCAGGGAGCCTGCTTCCTTTCCTCTCTCTCTGCCTGCCTCTCTGCCTACTTGTGATCTCTGTCTGTCAAATGAATGAATAAAATATTTAAAATATAAATAATAAATAAATAAAATAAAATAAAAATCCAAATCAAATGCAGCCAAACGCCAGCACCTGCTTCAGGAGTGTGGGTATTTGTTACTTTCTGTCCCCTCTGGTAGGTCTGAAAGATAGCAGATCACCAAGTGGGGAAAGTTCATCAGTCAGAGTCTGAGCCTTTTCTTTACGAAAAGACTGTACCAATGAGGGGTCGCTACTCTGCGTCTCGATAAGAATGAAAGACACACCTGTACCTCTGAAGTCATGTTAACAATGTAAGCACCGATTACTAGAGGCCAAACAGCGGAGACGTGTGCTGGAATAAGCAGATTACTTCCAGCCCTTGCACACCCATGTTACAACAGACTTGCAACCAAAGAAAAGGCTTAATATTTTCTTCGAAATCCCCCTGGACGGGATGTTGGCCCCTCTCCTTCTACGCCTCATCCTTCACGTGACACGCCAACAAGGTTAAATCAAATAGTTTAAAAACAGCAAGTCACGGCTGATAACCTATATACACTTTGGCTTAGCTGATTTATCTACTCACTTGATTACCTTTTATAGTGCCTATAATATTGAATTGTCCTGTGCTGGTTTTAAGTGAATGGAGTAAAACTTGCAAGGTTCTGTCCTTTCCTTACCAGGAAAGCATCTGCTCTCCCAGAGACCTACTGAAACCTGCCTACAGGTTCTAGCTTACATGCTTTCTGTCCTTAAAGTCGGGAGACAGATTATTTTTTTTAATTAAGAAATAAAGTCAAAACAATGTAGGTATGGGTCTATGTTCTCTGCAAATCTTCCCAGACCACCAGGTATCTCTTGTTTGATCAGCTGCTTCCCACTGGGGAGCGAGTCGGCTATCTTTTCAGGACCAGGCAGTACATTGTAACCGTAAGCAGTGTTTCCATTTCTAACAGAAATCCAAACGATGTTAATATGTTCGTGGAAAACATACACACAAGAAAACAGTGAAACTCACTTCTCAACGTGTATAATAAATCCTACATACCCTATGTATAAAGCTCAGAATTTAAGTTAAAAATAACTTTTATAAGAAGAGCATCTATGTCTGTAGGTTAATAAAGCAAAGAATGGTTTGAAAAAATTCTACAGAAGGATCCCCAGCCCTGCTGTTGACATGTAACCCATGTGACAAACTACCTCATGAGGAAACCATAAAATCACCACCACAGAAACCTCCAGCAGCACCTCTCCATTTTAATTTGCTTTAATTACAAAAACAAATATATTTTACTTACGTGCATAACATATATGTAAATATCCAACAAATATATTCCCACAAAATGATAGGAGCTCAGTAATTAAAGCCAAGACTCTGCTGTAACCACAGGCACTTGAAAAGATTATACCCTAGAACTGTAATTCTCCAACTATATTTATCCAAATATCAGGGAATGCAATTATCCAATAGGCACACCCATTTTCTAAATAAGTATCCAAATTACACCAACATTCTCTTTTCCAAAACATATTTCTAACACTTAAATTTCATAATAAATATATTTAAAATATCTATAGACATTTGGTGAACATTTTGGTAAACCAAAAATCTGGGAGACATTTAACCCCTGCCTAATGGAATAATCAAGCAGCCGAAATGCATATACGAATATTTTCCCCTTTTGTTCACCCAACTCATTTTTTCTTTAAATTCTTAAATAGATCTTGTTACTACTTGGGAATTTAGAAAGTCCAACCACACAGCATTTTGGGTATCTAGAAGTCTTTCTTCAATGACAGGGACCCCTCCGTACAAACGCTCTGATTCCATTAGCCAGCACGAGGTTAGAGATGGTCCGTGGGACTTTCAAACGCAGCAAGTGACCTGTCGCTAGATTCTGCAGCAGAAAAAGACTTCCCTGATCTGTTCCCAGGAGATCATCACAGTGAAAATGCTGTAGGACCATCAGAGAGGATTATAAAGATACCTAGACTCGTGTCATTGTTTGACTCTGCAGAGCACTCGCAGGGTCCCGTTGGTGTCCCATGTGACAGTCTTGAAAACTGAAAGGCGATCTGGCCAGTCGCCCATGAGGACCAACCTGAGGCACACGCAAGGCCTCAGGAACTGGGGTTTTCACCACAGGGCCACACAGACTTGGGAGGCCAACTCCCTTGCTGCTACTTAACAGTGCTGTGATGTGGCCTCAGGTGGGTCCTGGAAGCTCTCTGCGACGGAGCCCCGTCCCAAGGCCATGCTCATTTTGAGGACAAAATGAGTTAGGCATGTTCAACAGGGTAAACCATGGTCTCTAAAAGTTCACCACACTGTGACAAGCCCACGCTCTGCCACCGCAGTCCCCTAACGAGAAGGGTCAATGGTGGAGGTGGAAACACTCAACAGGCATCCCCCAGTGGGGGTGAGCGTAGAGGATGGAGCAGAGAGAAGCCCTGCGGAGCACAGGGCAGACAAGCGAGGTGGGAGCAGCAGGAGAGGCTGCATCTGGGATGAGGCATCTGGAACCTAACCTCCCCCAGGATATTAGCCCCCCAACATGGTGAACGCTACCCATAATCCAGTCCCTGGCCAGCTGAGAAGGTCAGTGTGGAACCCCCATATTATTTGTGGGTCGCTACTGGAATCCCGCCGTAAGTTTACTCTTCCAGGGAATCGCTTCCCCTTTTCCCTTTGATTATTCTACCACTCCCTCTGTGTTCCTTCCCACCCGCTCTCCTTCCATCTGGCTGCTCTCTTCCATCACCTCGGTCAGGGATAGCACACCATGTGTGAACCCCAGGCGCAGTCCTTACAAACAGGGATGTGGTACGTGGTCCCAGTTTGAAATTATGTGCATGCAACCCGGCTCCCAACTGAATTATTTTTATGCATTATGGCATCAAATTGTTGGCTATCAGAAGAGTGACTGAGTTCTGGGGAAAATTTAAATTACTGGAAATGAAAATGTTAAGAAACGCTTCTTCAGCATATGGTTGCATTTTTTTGTTTTGTTTGGTTTGGTTTGGTTTTGGTTTTTGTATAGCGTGGAGTCCAACGCGGGGCTCGAACTCACGACTCCAAGATCAGAACCTGAGCTGAGATCAAGATGCTCAACCAACAGAGCCACCCAGGTGTCCCTTGTTGCATTTTTAAGCCCACTTCTAGACACATTTAAACGCTGAGCCAAAACTGATGACCTAGCGATGCTGTGTCCTCTGTCATGCACACGAGCAGCTCCGCACACGATAACCAACAGGGAACTGGGGTGGACAGAAGTGGACTTCTCGAGAAGCCCAAAGTCACGCACCTCACCGGGGAGGGAGCTGGGATAGACTCCTGAGTCAAGCCACCTGCGAGACACACTCTTCCCACGATGTCGAAATAGTTTGCAACCTCAACTTCTGGAGATTAACAAAGCCACGCTTCGGTGACAGTATGACGCCCCCCTCCCCCGAACCACCTGAACCATGCATATTTTCACAGAATACAAACCTTTGGGAGGCGTGAGATTGACTCCATTTTTAAGGCACCATTGTACTGGTAAAATCCCCAAAGAATCCGCATGGCACAGCATCGAGAGATTACTAGGTTCTGCCCTTAGGTCGTCAATAGTCACTTGAAAAAAATGATTGTTAAAAACCTGCAAGAAAACACAGACCACAGAGCCAAGGGTTAATTTTGTGGGATTTTCCTGAAAAGCTAGTATGAGATGCTGGCACCACTTCCAAAGGCAATAAATACATTTCATCAAAATGATTTCAGCACAAACCGGCCCCTCAGTGTGTATTATGAAATTGGTCCAGGTACGAACTGGTTGATAGGTGATCACCACGGCCATTTTAACGGCAAGAAAAGCGAATGAGTAATACTCACATAAAACAGAAAAGGAAACAACACGGGTGTCTTTAGGGAAGTCAACTGACGTCCAGGGCTGCGAGAAAACCAAACTTACGCAGGGAGACAAGGCCAGGCTTATGGCAACACCAAGGTGGGCCCTGAACGGTAAGTGTTTTCTTCTTGTCCACACTTGGGACCCACGCGCTCACACCAGATCACTCAAGAAGCTCCACTGTCGGGCTTGGGGACTTCTGGCTTCATCCTGCCTCCCAGCCCTGTAACCACAGGCTCCAGCCCAAGATCACCCCGTCCACCCCCCAGGCACATCCCTGCCAGACACCCTCCCAGCCTCAACACCCACTGTGCCAAAGCTCTTCCAAAACAGCAGTGTCTTTTTGCAAGGTGCCCCCTGAAAGTCAATGCTGCTGGAATGTTTTCCTGACCACTCCGATTCGAGTACAGGCCCCCAGAGATTCACCCTGCAAGTTCTCTCTGTCCTGGAGGTCCTCATTCCTGCCTGGGGACTGATCCCAAATCGGTCTCCCCCCACGGATCCTCTGGGGGCAGTCTCCTCTCTTCCGTGAGGAAGCAGGAACAAGGCGTACTGATGGCAAGAGCAGAACGCAAAACCGAGATGGGCCCGGCACTTTCAAGCACGATGGGGTTGAAGAATCTCGTATGTGAACCAGGCCAGGAAGAAAGACATCACTTTACGAGCTTGACAGGCATAACCCAGTCTTTCTTACAAAATCCTAACACTTACTAAAAAGCTAGGATTCCTGGCTCCTTCATTGACAAAATATCTTCCGGAAGCAGTCTGATTAAAAGCAAAGCGGCAGAGCGCACCCCTTTCTGTTCTCGATGTTAATTTTGGTAAATGGCTACCGTTGTGCTGCCCGAGGTCTGCCTTGAAAGTAGACTTGACAGAGCAAAGGACCAAACCTCACCTTCCCAGAGAGATCTTCCCTGCAGCCTGATTTAAAATCACATCCCACACGCTGGCCTTCCACCCTCCGCTAGTCCCTCCCCTGCTGCATCTCTCTCCTTAGCACCGAACATGTAACCTTCTATACAGATTTACTGATTTTGTCTCTATCCCCCTCCCATTAAAATATAAGCTCTGTAAAAGCAGGGACTTTTGTCATTCCCAGTGTCCAGAGTAGTGCCTACAAAACCCAATGGAGTGGGATTGGGTCTTGCATGTGCACGCAAGGACATACACACACACACACACACACGCACGGTCTTGCATGTTCATGAGCGCACGTGTGCGCACACACACACACACAGGCGGATAATTAAAGTGTGGGATTCTGCTGGCTGAAACTCTTAGCATCACTGGACCCCATAAGGACGCACACTAAGGAATCTCCAAAACCTAGTAAAATGCATATTCATGTGTGCGTACTTCAGAAAAAAAGCTCTATTAGTTTCTTCAAATCCATCAGGGTCATGGCCCACATGGTCCAGAACCTGCAGGTCTCAGAAAAAGACACTGCAGTTAACCAACCGGCCCAGGACTTTGCGGCTCAGAGCTAGGGACAGAAAAGGGACAGAACCAAGACTGTTGATCTAAACAACAGGACAGATTTCACACACACACATATGTCATCGTCACCATTATCTGTCAGTATCACACTGTTTTTGGATCACCGGAAACTTAATCTATAATCTCACTGTATGGTGGGACATTTCATCCCGGATCTGCTACAGTCAACCACCTCCTTGTCTATTGGCTTCAATATTATTTGTTTATTTCTTCAACGGGTGTGCCATGAAGAAAAGCCTTGAGGAAAATGAAAATGAAGTTTTCACACAGCGCAGCGTTATATGCCCAGACATAATATTCCAAAACCTTTTCCAATGTTAGGAGGAACAGGCTTAATTATAGTGACTACATTAGGAATATCCTGATATTTTACTCTCTGTAGGGAGCCCTGAACGTGGTGACGTGCCCATATGTGCTAAGGGGCCAGAGTGCACATTTCAATCCACATGTCCACAACACAGGGCCAAGAGGAGAAGAAAAAGGGATGCATGCGGGACGGAACAGAAAGACGGAGTGTGTGATCTTTGGTAAAAAGGCTAAGAAAAACTAAAATGAAAAAGAAAATGTACCTTAAAAAAAAATCAAGAGGGGCCCCTGGGTGGCTCAGTGGGTTAAGCCTCTGCCTTCGGCTCAGGTCATAATCCCAGAGTCCTGGGATCGAGCCCCGCATCGGGCTCTCTGCTCAGTGGGGAGCCTGCTTCCCCCTCTCTCTGCCTGCCTCTCTGCCTACTTGTGATCTCTGTCTGTCAAATAAATAAATAAATTCTTTAAAAAAAAATCAAGAGAAAATAGCTTCCCTGGCCCCATCCTCAATAAGACCTATTTAGAGAGAAAATTATTTATCGGGAAACCAAACTACTGTTAGTGGAAATCTATCCAACAAGATGAGGATATGTGGGCTGCGCCCAACCGTAAGGGGTGAGCCACATTCTAACACGATCACTTACAACTATTTACAGGCATGGAAGTGTGAGTTCACTGCTGACAGCACTTAGCACATCTGTTCCTCTGTTTCCTTTACTATAGAAACACCAGGCAAAGTGGACACCGTGGTCTCTTAGAATGAGGACCGGGTAATATCCATCCAGGTAAACTGGCATCTGACTTCAGTATATTGGCCACTGCCAGGACAACGGGAAAGCCTGGCCAGGCTTCAGCAAATACAACTCAACAGTTCTGGGAAAATGTGCACCTACCAGAATATGCACTCAAGAACCCCAAAGGTCAATTTAAATAAAAAGGCTTTGAATGCATGGTGTATGACTGTGAGGACATAAATTGCAACCCCAAAACCATCCTGCAAAATGTAAGTCAGTAATTTTCTTGGGCACGCAGTTATTCTGTAAATAGGTTACTGTAAGAGTTACATAAAAGTAATTTATGTTCTAAAGAAAAAATATTTGGAAAAAAGGAAAAAGGCATTTCATGATTCTAACCATTTTCCATACTCTGAAATACATTATCACCACTGTGTTTCTCAATTTTACCGATCATGAATTTAAAAAAGAGCATACAAAATGACTCCCAGACACTCATCACTGTATTAACAAATCCAGTCTTCCTTGGTAAAAGAAATTAAAATGGAATTGACTTCTGGACCGTTAATTAAGTTCTCTTGCAAAAGGCCATTAACTAAAACACACACTGGTAAGAACACTGGGTTTCTCAGTTTCCCCGCCACCTGTTAGAGGACACTTAAGGTGGAACACATACTGTAGGTGTGACTTCCACAGGTGACTTCCGTGAGCTTACCTGCATGGCCGAGGGAGATGAAAATCAAAAAGACCATCAGACCGTCATAAAAATGACTTCACGTGAAAGGTGATTTCACTTCAAATCTGCAAAACGCAGAGGCAGACTCTCCCTTTAGTGAAGGAAAGTCAATGGCAGAAAGGAAGCCGGATGTGGGGACACACACTGGAGACGGGACACGGGCGGGCATTTCCCAGATGCAGGTCAAACACGCCGAGGACGGTCAGCGGAAGAGGACCAAGTTACGACGCCAGCGATGACCACGTGTGACTGCCCGGCCGTTTGTGCTAACGAGAATGGGAACAGATGCACGCGTGGACGTGTCCCTGGCCAACCACAGAAGGTGGCACACACCCGTGGCGGAGTACACTGCTGTAAACTCAGCCGCGCACCTGCCCCTCCTTTCCGGTCACTCAAGGACACGGACAGCAACAGTCCAATCCATATTAACCCCTACCTCTGCTGCAACAGGAGGCACGTGACCAGCCTGGCTCTGCGCGACTGGGGACAAAGGGGGTGATTAGGACAGCGTTTGGCCCGGGGAGAACGCGCTCCAGCCGGTGTGCCATGCCGTTCAGCCCCGATGTGCTGTTCCCTGCACCGTGCCGCAGTCTGCCCCTGTGCCGGCACATTCCATCTGGCCCACTGTGAGCAGATCGGCAGGAGGCAGAGGTGAGGAGCAAGGGAGGGAGCTCACCTTGGTCACTGATGCAGGACAGATATGAAAGGGCTCTCTCAGATTCAGTGTTTCCAGCTTCATCCCGACTGTGAAGAAATGGCTTCGCAGATCAGCATGATCCTGCGGGGAAAAGGACAGAGATGCTGAAAGCTGACGGTATTGCAAATTAACTCGGCGCTGTCTGGACGCTTTCCTTAGACATTTTATTGGGGAACTGAAGTCGGATTGAAATAATTAACCCTCCCCGTTACAAATGTCTCATTATTGCAAGATACTGCGGATTTAATTATTTTCCGCAGGCTCCACTGCTTCTCCGGGGGGAAGAAAACAAGGCTTTGCGACCGTGCTTAAATTCACGCTACGCAAAAAAACCCGCGTGGCCCTCCTTTGATCTTCTTAGGTGCTGCTCTACATGAACCACAGCAGAGTAATGGAGGCAAGCAGTCATCCGAAACACACAGCAGGTGCGCCCTCAGGAAACGTGGCCTCTTGCTCCTGGAGCTACATCACAGGGCTTCGGGGAAACCCTGTGGCTGACACAGCTCGTCCCTGTCTCTTGTGCCCAAGAACGTACAGCTTATCAGTTACTGGAAGTGAGTGGCCAATCTTGGGGATGCGTGCACAGATCGGTCCAACCCAGCCGTGCACACCGTCAGAACCCGACTCCCGCTCAATAAAGATGCACAAAGCCCTGGGTTAATAGGCCTCCGGCAGTTTCATAACCGACTCACAGCAGCCCTCTGTGTGCCCGACAGAGCCTTCCTGCCTTCACAAGAGAACAAATTTCAGTATCCACTTTCCCTATCCGGCCGCAGGTGAGGCTGGCTGGACTCTGGATACCAGGATTCATTTTGCAGAGATGGAGATCATCACGGAACTCACAGCCTGGATAAATGCTGGTGAATAAAATCAACGTATACTTGCAGCCCGTCCCTGAGGGCGTTAACAGCTGCTAAAAAATCCTGCTGTTTCTACACACATCGGTTGGCTGGGAAGTATGTAAGTACGGAGGGATCTACTACTTTCTTTCATCTGCAAATCTAAAGTGGGTTTTTAAATAATTCAATAATGTCATTCTGCACACGCGACTCTGAGGATCGTCACACGGAGTCCTGTGGGGCTGGGATGGCTCCCCTAGCCAGAGCTGGTCGGGGCACAGAAGACCTGCTTACGAAACTCCCCATCCCTCCACTGTGTCACTGGCTTCAGACACCCCCAGAACCACAAGGACCCTGTCTCATGTCGCCACAGTCATCCGCAAAGGGATCAGTAACGTAGTGGGTGCACAATAAATCCTGGGTCTGACTGAAGCGAAGGGTGCCTCCACGTGCGGGGGCGGGGTGAGGTGGGTGACAGCCAAGAAGGGATGTGTTCGGTGTGCAACGACGTATGACAAGAAACTCATGGAGAGAGCTAGCCCATTTTCAACCTTTACGGATTCCTTAAGAACGTAACAGCTAACATTTGACAAAAATCATAAGCACAGGAGGCAAAGCACAAGAAAATATTCTTAAGGGCAAGAGATGATTTTATTGTCTTATACTTAGTACAATGGGTTTTTTAAAGATTTTATTTATTTGAGAAACAGCCAGCTAGCACAAGCAGGATTGGGGGGGGGGCAGGCAGGGGCAGAGGGAGAAGCAAACGTCCCACTGAGCAGGGAGCCCGACACCAGGCTCGATCCCAGGACCCCAAGACCATGACCCGCACCGAACCAAAGGCAGACGCTTCACCGACCGAGCCACCCAGGTGCCACGACAGTGTTGATTTTTACCGGTGGCTGGGAAGCTGGCTTAGGGAAAAAAAAAAAAAAATCAAAGAAACAGTACAGAGAATTAATGCATATTAACACACATCAAGCACAGTGCCAAGGCAGGGCCAGAAACCACAGGGGATGAGACAAAAGCGGTAAACTTGAACCAAAAAGCATGAGCTGACACCTCAATGAAAAGATGGAACGTTACAGTTCCTGTCAGACACCAGCACCCCCAGTATCTCACCAGCAGCAGGAACTGAGGCATATGAATCGGTTACGCAGATAAATACTTTTCCGTTTTTAATTCCCCTTCAGAAAGAAGGAGTTACTCCCAAACCATAATATAAACTTTGCCTGAATACAGTCAACAAGTTGAAGCAGTCATTGTTCTCCTGCCTGACACGACAGAAATGTCCTCAGGTACTAAGGACCCACGTGTAACTCCAGCCCAGCCTTGAGCGACACGGCGGTTAGGGACGCCATCCTCCCACACAGTCGAGAATCTGCACGTAACTTTGGACTTCCCCCAAAGTTACGAGTCTACCACTGACCAGAAAAGCCTTACTGATCCCATAAACAGTCGATTACCGCATATTTTATAAGTAGTCTGAATGACATACCATATTCTTAAAATAAAGTACCCTAGAGACGACGTTAGTAAGAAATTCACAGCGAGAACACATTTCCAGCACTCAACCGTATCGAGCAAAAAAAATCTGCATGTAAATGGAGTTCACATCCACGCGGTTCCAGGGTCCACTGTACGATGAACGGCCCAGATGAAGGCAAGGTTTTCTCAGAAGTTCTGCTTCTCTGTGCAATCAGATGTCCCTCCTCGCCGCCATGCTCCCTCTCATGACTCACACATGCAAGACTAAACACTTCTGAGACGCGGCTCGCCAATCCCAGGAAAGGTGTAGCTTCTGGCCGCCTCTGCCCACGGCACATTCCTTGCAACTTCGATCCCTTACCTGGCTTTGCTTCTTCTGTTTCCACCGTCTGGGGTTCCTGACCACATTCCAGGCTTCTGGTCTACCCACCGTCTTCAGCCCCTCATGATTTCAGCTCTGTGCCCGCTCTCTGCCTGAGATACTTCTGTTCCTGCCTTTGCTCTGAGCGGAGTCAGCCTTCCGAGCAGGGCTGACGCAGGGTGGCCAGACCCTCTCTACAGCCCAGGATCTCAGTTTGACCTTGACCACTGACCTGAAGTCCTTGGCCATCTTCACACCCCTCCTGGATCAATGCTCCAAGCCCTCCCAGATCTCTCCAACACAGATCCCAGTGTTGTGTTGAAACCTCTGCGGCAACAGGAGCCCTCCGCTACTGGACATCCCTTCACAGCTGCCTTATTTCATTCCCAGTTGTCGGGTGGGACCAGGCACTGGCTGCTTCCCTTAGAAATAGAGCCTCAAGGCTTAGAGCAACAATTTGCTCCTCAGATAACCTCCTTCCAGAGCTGCAGCTGGTGTGACAAGCGTTTACCATTAAGGATTTCAGTGTATTTGGCATCAGACTCCATCTCTGGGTAAAGTGGGCATCATTTCGTGCAGAAATCACAGTTTCCTCCCTCCTTCCTAGAGTGGCCCATGTGCTTGTCTGTCGACCACCGAGTGTCTCTATCTCTCTGCTCATCCGTAAAACATACCATTCACGTCAAAATCATACAAAGCCATATATGAGATGAAAATAAAGTACTAATGACATTAATATTTTTTTAAAAATTTAAATGGCGTTGACAGTGTTTTATGTCAGTGACCGTAAAATATTTTTAAGCAACTGAAGGTGGCACCTGGGTGGCTCAGTGGTTCAGCATCTGCCTTCAGCTCAGGTCATGGTCCCAGGGTCCTGGGATCGAGTCCCGTGTCGGGCTGCCTGCTCAGTGGGAGTTTGCTTCTCCCTCTCCCTCTGCCCCCCTACCTAGTCCTGCATGCTCTTTCTCTCTCTCTCAAACACATAAATAAAATCTTTTTTTTTTTTAAAGTATTTTTAAGCAATTTAAGACTAATGCTCAGTGAGCAAAGGTTCACAAAGGAGTCTTCTCATTGTTAATCGCGGCTCAGATTTCCTACATCTTAAACTACTTCTACCAGCTTTCTATTACTTGCAAGCACACGGACCTCCGCCTTGCAGAAATGCGTCTGTTTTTGTTCCAAACCACGTGACAATTTTTCAACCCTATCGTTTAATATACTGAAAAAGGAAGCCAGACATAATGCGAGGTAGCTGCATCCAAACACAGGCATTTCTATTCCGGTCTCGAATAATCCACATCCACGCAGAAGAGCCCCTTAAACGCAAACTCTCCATTCCGAAGACAAGCCCAGCAACTGTGTGACACGGGCCTGCACCCCCGTTCCCACCTCCCCCTTTCTTAAAGTCACTGTTTAATCAGTACATTAAAAAAAAAGGAAAAAAGAAAAAAAGAACAATCCTTCAATGACCACCCATGTCAAAGGCAAGTCAACACAATGAAATGTTTTAAAATCCAGGAGCAAAGACACAAGATGATCGTGAGTTCAATTATGACGGTCCATCCACTGTTCCAATTTTTCTATCCAGAAGGGTATCCACTCAGAGGGCTGGCCAGGGAAACTTCCAGCTGGCCCCTGGAGACCTCAAAACAAACAGGATAGACAGCCCCCATGTTTGGGGCAATACTTCCCAGCCAGGGCTGAACTCTCTCGTTCGTGTTCCCCGGTCATCCTATAAAGACCCCAACATGTATTTACTGGAGTTAGCTAAAGAAACGTCCAAAACGAGATGACTTCTCGATATTCATTCCAATTCCATATTCTATGGTTCAGTCAATAAGCATGCATTAAACACCACCAATGTACCCCCCCACACACACATACACACACAATCAGAGGGGGAAGGAGAAAAACAAAGAAGAGCTATCGAAGATCCAGCCTTAGAAGAAATTCCAGAAGGAACAGGTTTACCGCAGCCTATAAAAATCACTACTGCCACGACGATGGCGACCCGAGGATTTACAGGAGTGAATCTTGATTTGAAACAGGAAAGCACAAGACTTGGAAGGGTAAAGAAAAGATTATGGGAAAGTGGCTTCGTAAATTTAGCTCTGGAGGCTGGGTCTTAAAATACCAGGTTTAGGCATTTAAGTCTGATCAAAAAAGGCAAAGGGAGTCATTGACATTCTTAAAAAATAGAGTTTTTTATGATAATTAAAGAATTCGATGCCAGTAAATTTCCAAATAAAACAGTACATAGACCTTCTGAGCTCTCTCTGTGCATATAAGTACATTCATGTTCGTATACGAGGAAATGTATAGACACTCTCATTGAAAAACAAATTTAATCACCCCCCCAAGATCATTTACTTTGGGCTGCTAATGCAGTCAGAGTAAACGCATTCATTTACGCAAACACAGCTAATCATTCTCGATGTTAAAAAACAGAGTTCCTGGCCCTTGAAGATGATTTGCAAAACTGATTATCTACTGAGAGATAATAGAAAATCCACTCTGGTTTGAACGATGCATTCCTGCCTTTGCAAAGCTCTAGGCCATCATTCACACCTCACAATTACTGGATCAAGAATGATGTTATTCCTGAAATCAGGAGGGATTACTAAATCCTCAGTGCGTTCACAAACACGCCTGTCACACTCAAGAAATACTGTTTATTTAAATGTCCGGGAGTCCAGTTAAATTGCTTATAGAAAACCTTTCATTTAACAAAGACGGGCAATGTCCTTCCCATCTACACCTGTCGCTACACATTTTATTTTTGCCCTGAAGTGGTTTTATATTGATCAGAAGTAAAACGCCATTCATTTTACTGGAGGACTGTCTTACCAGCCTACCTTAATAATCGCTCTTCAGGGAACTTTATTTTTGGTGGAATGACAATGTAAGAGAGATTATGTGTACATCTACTTCTGTTCTCCATCAGCTTTGTTCTTTCCAGAACCCAGGAGCTCCTGCCCTCGCCCGTGACCACTCAGGCACTCTGCACTGAGAATAACTTGCTTTGGCGTGTGATGTCGAGCATAGCATACTGCAAATACCTGTGAGCACTTTCCTGTATTACCATCTTCCCCTCACAGCAGACTATGGGGGAGTGTCCATCCTACAGCAAGGAAACTAAGACACAGAGAGGTTAAGTTATCCAAGCAAGGACACAGAGCTCACCAGAGAAGCCAGATTCAAACCCAAGTGGTCTGACCACATCCATGCTTAGCTTCGGCTTACAGACCAGACTGGGAAGCAAAGGCCATAAAGGATGTTTTATTTACCCATCGTTAATCAGTAAACAAACAAATAAAACTTTCATAGCTGATGGGCTCCTAAAATTTTATTTCAGAGACAGATATTGCCAGATTAAAAGGCAACAGCTATTAATACTGATTATTTACTTAACCTCCAAATTTTTGCTGTTAATTCCTAATACTTTTCCAATGGCGTGTTAAAAAAAAAAGTGTCAGAGAATTGCGACACTAAAAATTACCCCCAGCATGTCCATATATGGTCTTCATCAGAAATCAACAAGTGATTGTGACTGCTTTCGCGTGTTCTTGAAGCCAACAAAGATTTAAGAACCGTGTGCAGCAAAATGACTACCGTGCCTTGTAAGCAGGCTATCCTTCATCGATACCCATCTTCTCACATTATCAACGTTAACCCAGACAGGTTAATCTGATAAACGTGGTTCAGCCAGTCCATGTTCCCGGCTGCAAAGGGCACACGCATCTCAACCCATCAGGAGTATTTTAAATACCACGGGTCACACATTAATGTACACGGAATGAAGAGCAAGCCGGGGATGTAGTCCTGATGCTGAGAAGCTTGACATTTACTTAGAAAATGACCAAGGAGGGATAAATACAAAGTGTCAGGCTGGAAAAGGAAGTGTGGACAAACCATGGTGTCTCTGGCTGTTTGGCTTCCCAGCCCCCACTGATGTCTTACTCTACTTCACCCGAGAGGCAGAGGTCAAGGAGATCGGACGACCTTGGGGCATCCCCCCCGCCCAGTGCAGGGGTCCACACCAGTCATCCACCACTGCCAACATCAGCCCCTGCTGCGGTCCCTGCCTTGGAAGGGACTGCCATGCCTGGAAAAGGTCCCAGCGGCTTCTGGAAGAATCAAACTCAGCTATTGAAGAAACACCAGTGCACAAGGTGGTCTCCCTGGTGGTCATCCGGGAGGAAGCAGCACGCCAAACGTCTCTGGCAGAGTTAGAAAGCTTCAGGGTAAGCAGCGAAGCCCTTTATAAAACAAACAAGCGGCCCTGAGTATTAATCTACAGGAGGAGATGAAGCATAGACCCAGCAGGACACAGGAGAAAGAGGAGACGGGAAAGATGGAACGCTCCACCGTTTTCGGTGCCCCTCGTGGGCCACATTCCTCCTTGAGCCTGACTCATCTCTCTGCATTTACTTTAGGGGCTGGAGGAGCAGCAGGTTATGCCCAGCAGGTTATGTGCTGTGTGGCCATCACCAACTCCTAAAATAGCTGATGCTCCTTCCCACCCTGCCTCACTGGAAAAACACACCTCGCATGATAGAACGGTATAAGAATGGGGCCCCGGGGAGAATGGGTTCAAGCTAATTAACACAATACAATTAAAATGCACTTGGTGAGAATTTCAGTGTGAGAAAAGCAGTGCTGGGGCGCCTGGGTGGCTCAGTGGGTTAAATCTGCCTTCGGCTCAAGTTATGATCCCAGGGTCATGGGATCGAGCCCCGCATTGGGCTCCCTGCTCATCAGGGAGCCTGCTTCCTCCTCTCTCTCTGTGATCTCTGTCTGTCAAATAAATAAATTAAAAAAAAAAAAAAGAAAGAAAAGAAAAGAAAAGCAGTGCTCCTCCCTCCCCCGTGTAGAAACCAGACTCCTAACCCAAGCTCCACCATCAAACGCTACAGAACATTTTCCAGGGGTGGCCATACGAGCCTCGGCCTTTAATTCTTTGCCTTCTCCTTTTTGCTTATGTTGATCTGAAATAAAATGGGCAAAAAAACCAGATAGGCAATTTGCCAAATTGCGCCCCCCCCGGCATTTTTTTAAGCACCAAAACCTTTTTTTTTTTTTTTTTAAGTAGGCTCCACGCTCAGCTTGGAGCCCAGTGGAGGCTCACACTCACCACCCCGAGATCGAGACCTGAGCTGAGATCAAGAGTCAGACGCTTGACTGAGACCCCCAGGCACCCCGAGTTCCCCCATCTCTTACTGTCTCAACAGAGATACTGCACGGTGTACTTCTACTCAGTCCCAGCAAGGCACTTTTTCAGTCCACAGGGTACTCAAACGTTGCACATGCATCGTTTCAAAGGCCTCAATTAATTTACATAATTTCTAAGAATAGGCTTCAGAGAAGTCAGAGGAAGGTTTTAATTAGTATTACATTCAAATTGATATATAATGAACTATATGCTTTAACGCCTTTACTCCTATCAGCATGAGATGTGCTTAAAAAAAAAATCTGGGGTAATTTATCATATTGTTCCTCTTTTTGCTCTACCCAAGATCTAGTGCTCATACGTTCACTAGAAAATTACTCTCATTACCTTAGTTTCATCTAAAAACGGACATGAGGATGCCAGCATTTATTAAATCAATAGCATTATTACGTTTTAATTCCACTGCCCTGAATTAAATTTAGCCAATGAAATATTTATAACGAAAATGTAATAAAAAATCTGTACGCTGAACACTAATCAGCATTTCCATTCTTTACTTACAGCTGTAAATAGTGGTTTTATCTACGAGTCACGCGGTAAATCAAGTTAAAAAATCGTAATGAGAAAATGTAGTGCCATATATACTTCAACCTGAACCACAAGATTTATAACAGGTAACTAGAGGAAGACTTATTTCACAGTAAGTCCAAAAACTGGTACAGCAGGTTTAAAAAAATAAAAACAAAAATGAAGCAGAGCACTGAGAATGCCTTTCATTGATTACCATTTAGCACATAAAAGCATTTGTAAGTGGCAAGAAATTCAGGTTTACTCACAGCAGCACTATGGGAAAAACCACGGCTGATTTCATGTGTGTGGGTAAACGGTGATTACATTCCCGCACTTAGGTCATCCTCTCCCTGATAAAGCCCGGGCATCTCTTCCCGTTTCTATGACAACGCTTGGGGGAGGGGCTGGGACGGGGCAGTCCCGGAGCCCTGGGCCTAGGAAGAGCGTGCTGGCCCCTCTGGTTGGGGAGTCCAAGCTTCATGCCCCAGGGATGGAACGCGGCTGACACACTGTTGGGTGCCCCTTCTGCTGCCAACCCCGATGCAACTCAAAGCTTGTCCCGCAAATTAGGACTACGGCCCGGATAGGTCCCCACTCGGGAGGACACCACCCTTTGGAGACAGAAAGAAAAGCGGGTAATGAGCACAACCCTTCCACAAAGCAGGCTGATTTTGTGCTCCGAGCCTTCTAGACACGGACGAGCGTTCGCTCCTCTGAACGGTGTTCTGACGCAGGTGGGGAAGATCCCGCCACTGGACAGGCCAACGGCCAAGCCGCCTAGCACGGACCTAGTAATGGTTCAAAGTCTCCAGCACCTTCCTCACAACCTTGCTGTCCCGACTGCTACGGTCCACCTGTTCCAAGGGAGGAAAGTATTCACTCGCTGGGCTAAGTCTTCTCCACCTGGCACTGCTGGCCTTTGGGGGCTGATCATTGTTTGCTGGGGGCACTGTCCTCAGCACTACGGGACGGTCCTCTGCCTCTCTGGCCTCCAGCCACGGAGGCACCCACACCCACTGCAGGCTCCCAGGTGTGGCCGCCGAACCACCTCCAGATGCTCCACACGCCCCTGACAGGCAAATCCTCCCCTCCAGAGAGGACCCCTACATGTGTGGGCTCTTCCCTCTTCACTGCCCATGAGCCTCCTTGGTCCCCTGTGCCTCTGTCTCCAACATTTAGCAAACCCGGCAGCTCTCCGCATCTCTTGGGTTTGAGGAGCCCTGCAGACCATCCCTGGAAATCCGGACAGGGCATCTGGGCCATTCTACACTGCAGACCCAGTGTCGCTACTTACCCTCCCCCAGGCCACCACGCTGAACATCCAGCGTATGACATGAGAAGATGCCGCGATGGAAGAGAAAACACACACCATACCCGCACAGATACTCTGTGTATAATACAGTGATGACAAATGACTCAGGGACTTGTTAACCTGCCTGCCTCCCCCTACAGCAGCAAGGGGACTGTTATTTTTGAGTAGTAAACTCTCACTTCAAACCCACAGACGAGTCACTTGGCGGGTACTCATCCCTGAGGCCACCTTAACATGGCCAGGCCAGAAAACCCTACTCGAACTGGCATATGCCGTAAGGAAATCTGTTATGTCCCACAACACGTTGTTCCATTCGAGGCTGCTGGTCAAGGGGGCAAGCATCCATGCCATACACGGCCCGGATTCATTCCGTCCTTCTCCATGCTCTGGGAACCTCCTCCCTCAGTCAGCTCTCCTCGGGGCCTGAAGACGGCTGTGGGGTCCCAGGGTCCTCAGCCAGGTAGGATAACGTGCAGAGGAAGAAGAGAGAGAGGCCCCTCCCCCATGCCTCCTCTGAAAAGCCAGGTCACCTATGCTACAAACCATGCAGCTGGCTTCCTCAAATACTGCTGACCTGGACTGGTCACAGGCTTCTTCCCAAGCCTGCACTCAAGGGAAACGGGGCCCCTCCTACCAGCCCACACCAGGTGCAGAGTACGGGCATTTGAAAGAAATGGGGGCACTTCTTAACTGTGACAATAAATGATCATCCTGCCCTAAAAGCCAACACAACATGGGGCACCTGGGAGGCTCAGTCAGTTAAGCACCTGCCTTCGGCTCAGGTCATGATCTCAAGGTCCTGGGATCGAGACCCCACGTTAGGCTCCCTGCTCAGCGGGGAGACGGCTGCTCCCTCTCTCCCTTCCCCTCCACCTGCTTGTGCTCTCTCCCTCTCTCTCTCTCACTTTCTCACTCTCTCAAATAAATAAAATCTTTTAAAAAAATAAAATAAAAGCCAGCCAAGCCTGTCAGAGGTGACTTAACAAGGAGGGTCACTCGGCAGACCCCAGCTGACCTGATATTCCAATAGGCAAACCCCATACACTCTTCAGATTTATTTTCTCATCCTTCATTGCAATAATACTCACTGGGCTCAGCCTCTAAACACCCGTGTTCACTTCTAAAGAAAAAGAACTCGGCCCTGGGATGCTGATAGGTCTCTGTGTGCATGCTGGGTCCACCATGGGCTCCCGGCACAGGGCAGGACAGGGGATCGACCTTGCTGAGCCTGAAGACTCCCCAAGGGTCCCCGAAGCCCAAGGACACCCACCACGTCGTGCTGTTGTGCAGATAATGTCCCAGCACGTGGAGAGGGCCCGGGACCATTTCTCCCACCTGTGGGGCTCAGTAATCAGAACTCTTATTGGGAACGAGCTCCTGATGGGGGAGCATGACGCCCCCATTCATACTTAGTCTCCCCAGCTTTACCAGCGCTTTTCATCCTGTGCCTCTGTACCGCACCCTGATGGGTCTGAAAGGATGTCTATACATTCTAGAAATACTCCAAAGTGGTGCGACTCACCACACAAGAACAAGGGTTTGTGACACTTCCTGGCCTGGCCTGGCTCCCGTCCTGGCCCCCCACAGGCACACCCGCAGCCTCTCAGAATCATCGGCAACTCAGGAACAACTGAGGTCCAGTGAACGGACCCGCGTGTACAAAATCGCCATTGAGAGGACGAAGGTTTCGGAACTCCTTTGCAGACTGGAGTTAAGTATGCACGCACATATGGAACTTTAGAAAAATCAAGATGCCAGAGGCAAGAATCAGTCCCGCTGGGACCTAGGAATCTTACTGGCAACCCCACACAGGGCATCTTGGTAGATATGAATAAGCTTTAAGCCGAGTCTCTACTATTCTAAACTTATCCTTTCCTCTTTTTTTTTTAAGTTTTTTTTTTTTTATTTGACACAGTCCTTTCCTCTTCCTCAATGTTAAATGCAGCCTTACATATTCATGTAAAAGTTTATCTGATTTGTTTATCCTGGTTCTACGTGGGGCTGGAGACAATACTAGAGGCGGATTTTCATCTTCCCCTTGATTTCATGCCATCAGGAGAGGGTGACTCAGGATGGATGGCCTCCAAGCACATGTCATCCCACCCACGATACACACAAACCCCTCCCACCGCCTTTCTCAAGGCAGGATGAAGCTCAGGGACAGCTGGGGGTTCCCGGCACTGAACCAGAAGTGTGCTGGATGCTCCTTTTCCATCAGCTCATCAACCCCCGAAGGAAAGCATTTAGACACCTCCTTACACTGGTCTCCCTTTTGGAGATACTGCAATTTGCAGGTGCCTGTTTAAAAAAGGCATGTGCAGATTAAAAATCCAATCTAACCAGGGCCTTGGCGGGGCGGCGGGGGGCGGTTCATTTGGTGGAGCGTCCGACTCTTGATTCTGGTTCAGGTCATGATCTCAGGGTCATGAGATCGAGCCCTGTGCTGGGTTCTGCCCTGAACATGGAGCCTGCTGAAGATTCTTTCTCTCGTTCTGCCCCCTCCTGCACTTGCGTGCTCCCTCTCTCAGTAAACGAATTCAAAATATTAAAAAAAAAAAAAAAGTCCAACCTAACTTACAAAGGATCTCTGTGTGTTTTTAGTGGAAAAAAAACAGCCTCTATACAATTTTATTGTGCCCCATTACCAAGTCCCTTGTAGAAGAAACAAGTAGAATCACTTCTTCATTGTTCTGATTAACAGAGAGGGACATGGAAAATCTGAACAAAATAAAAATACGACGTGACAATCACTTTGAAATGTTTCTGTCTCAGAGAGCTCCCCTGGGCCCCTGCCCCACACCCCAACCCAATCACGCTGAGTCCACGCTCGTGTCATCCTGCCTTCCCTGAAACCGCAGTGACTGGCGGGAGTGAGACTAATCAGTGGCCAACAGAAGCCATTTGGGAATGAGAACTCAGGCAGCAGGTAAGGGAAAGCTGACTCTATTCTTAAATTCTTGCTGTGCAGAGCTAACAGCGAGCGCTACCAGGCCGACCACAGGCAGCAGCGTCTGGGCCCCCGCGAGCGTGCCGTGGTTAGCCCCAACTCCGAAGACACAGGCTCTGTGCTGTTTGCAGGTACCTTTATCATCTGACCAAAGTTGCCCTCTTCGGTGTGTCTCTCCCAAGACTGTCTCCAGCGCTCATAATAAACGAGATGGCCCCCATCGTCCTCTTGCCATTACACAATTCACCCCCCATGGGCCATGAACCCGGAGCACACGAGGAACCACCACCAACGAACCCTCCCTCGCGTGTCTACACATCAGGAAGGCCTGACCTTCCCCGCCGTCCAGCACCCCGCAGAGGCTCGTCTTCAAACACCTCTCCAAAATCTTGGACACCACAGAAATGGCTACGGAGGGGCGTCGCACGTGCCAGGCAGAGCCTTCCCACCCAGGTGTGTGGTGAGCCCAGGACGGGTAGGATCCCAGGGGGTGAGCCATCCCTCTGATGCCAAAATGACCCCCCACCCCGTCAAAAACAGCCCTTCTTGAAAAAGAGCATTTGAGTTTAACTTGATGAGACCCTTTAGTTGCTAAATTGTCTGGTATCATACACCGTGCCATGTGGGACATGGAACATCATGCCAAAGAAATGAAGGGTTGGCCCCACACAGGGGGCCCACAGCAAATTTCTGTGAGAATCTAAGTATCCCCCCGAAGGCCAAACTTAGCTGTGAGGGGTTTTTGTTGCTGTTGCTGGATTTAGCCGCGGAATGAGAGGAAAAGAAATCAGTCACCATAGAAACCACATCGCCATCCACCGTCAGGGAACAGCTCCCAGGCCTTCCCACCCCTTCAGCGGCAGCAGATGGAAGAAGAAAGAAGAGCTCTTCTCCCTTTGCCACACTTAATCTTCTCTCTCCGGCCTCTCACCTAGGTCTCCGAACCTCAAACACAGAAGAGCTTCTGTCCGACGGGTTAAATCGACATTCACGCCGACAGGTACATATCTCAAAGCTGAAGGGAGCTGAAGAAATCTCAGGCCGGGGGTCTTCAAGGCAGCAGGAGTGTGCCCGGGTGCTCTTCGCGGGGAGGACGGTACGTGCCTGGAATGTCTCCCTCTCTTAGTCCATTTGCTCATGTTGGAAACACGACTACTAACTGTGGCTGCGGGTGGCACCTTTCTTGGCTCAGCGCTAACCACCAGAGAGAGCGAGCCGCAACAAAGAAATCGTGATAGGCACCACTTGAGATGGGACCAAAGCCACCCAGCTTGTCACGTGGCCATTTCGAGAGCCCTTTATGAACACCTGTGAGGGCGTCCTTTAAGGAAAATCAGTTGTATACACAGAGGCTGGGATCCTTTTAACCCAGGCTTCTGTCAAAGACAACAGACACCAGGAGACCTGGTGTTTTTTCCAAGCACTGGACCAAGGACTCTCTTCTAATCTGCTGTGAGTCCTGATGAAGGAAAAGCAGCAGCTACCACGACCTCAGCTTCCCGGGCCTCCACAGCAGCCACAGATACTGATTGGGAACTGGCAATAAGGGGACGGACTGTGACTGGAGTTTTGGGCGTCCCTCTCCCATGGAAAAACACATCCTGGGTGCCTGGGTGGCTCAGTTGGTTAGGCAACTGCCTTTGGCTCAGGTCATGATCCCGGAGTTCTAGGATCGAGTCCCACATGGGGCTCCCAGCTCCATGGAGAGTCTGCTTCTCCCTCTGACCTTCTCCTCTCTTTCAAATAAATAAAAATCTTTAAAGAAAAAGAAAAAGAAAAACACATCTCTCCTCAGCTTCTGATAAAAACGAAAATAATCCAGAATTATTGGCTGTCACCACCCAAACACATCTCATCTATGCAGTTTTGGTGTGTATCTAAGGAACGTGGATGGGACACTGGGAAAGACAAGCCCTATGGTGGAACAACAGAGACCCAGAAGGCAGAACACAGTCACTCCAGGCCAGCTCCTGGCCAACGAGACAGTGGAGGACATTCCTCGAGCTCCCGGTTATCTACACCGACCTGTTTCATGAGCCAAAGATACAGGACACGCAGCACCTTACAAAGAGATTTTGTAAGGTGAGGTAGGGAGGGCCAGACACTCTGAAAAGAAAACAAGCCCACACACAACCTGGTGAGGTCAGCAAGACACACACATGGACACGGCAACCTCACGAGCAACGGGATCCCACGGACGCGGAGATATCTCCTCGACTCCAATGCATCCCGAATATTCTCCTCGGTGCTCTCAGCAGCTTCCGCTCAGCCACAGACAGACATGAGTCATCTGAGCTGGTCACGGAAACACCAGCTCCTCAGCCCACCCACCACAGCTCACCGCATCACTGCATTATTCCGAGACACTCCCACAGGGTCCGCCCCAAGGACTAACACTTGCGACCTCGGAGTCTCCACTCTTCTGAGTCAATCTCCGTACTGACTTCTTCACTAAAACCATTCAAGAATTTTTACTGAGCACTTACACCATACCAGGCACCGTTCATGGCCCAGAGGACGGAGCTTACGCTCCAGCTAGGGGAAAGAGATCCAAAGCCGAAAAGGCAAATGAGTACAGAATACGTGTGGGGATAGGTGTTACGAGAAGCACGGTCATGGAGGAGGACAGGTGGTGGTGGGGAACGCTGCTGCTTACGGTAAGCAGAGGCCTGAACCCAGTGAGGGAAGAGGCTGGGCAGGCCTTTGGTCATATTCCAGGTGACAGAGCATGACAGCAAAGGCCAGAACAGGGGCAGCTCTGCATTGGAGGGGCAGCGTCTGCCAGAAGCAGGGGTGCCACATGGGAGGGCCTTGGGCAGCAAGCAGATGGGCTGGGAGAGCCCACAGGGAGCAGGACCGTATGGGACCTGGGACAGCACGCCCCAAGCCAGAGCAGATGCCCCTGGAGAGTTATAAGAGAAAGAGTCACAGGATCTGAATTTTGTCTCAAAAGAATCTCACTGACCACGAGAAGCAATGACCAGCAGCCAGGGAGAGAGTTCTGAAACTCACGCAGCAGTCCAGGACAGAGGGACGTCAGCTTGTCCTGGGGGCTGGGCTGATGGACCAAGAGGAGAGTGACTGAACTCGGGGCGGTCTGTGAGCCTGGAGCCACCAGGCTTTGTCGACAGATGGAACAGAGGTGCGCGGAAGAGAAGTAACAGCACAGCAGGCCAGAGACCGCAGCCCTTGCAGACGGCCTGCCTGCAGCGTTAGCCCTGGGCTGCCCCCTGGGAAGAGGCTTGTAAACAGCACTTTACACTGATACAAAGCTCCCCCCACCTACAAGAGTGGCCGCTATGCCAAGATTGTTTGCACAAACAGTAGGATTTAAATTTCCTTCTGAGAGACTAGGACTTGGGCCCATGCTAGGCAGGGGGTGCCTACATGGCCAGCCCCCAATCAAACCCCGGGCCAGGCCTCTGGTGAGCTCCCTTGGCAGACAACCGTGAGCACATGTTGTCACAGAGTTGCCCCTGGACACTCCGGAGAGGACCCTGGGAGGCTTCCGCATCAGTTTCCAGAGTGCATGCCAGGCTGCTCTTCCTTCCGCTAATTTTGCTTTACAGCCTTTTGCTGTCATGGACTAACTATGAGTGTGACCTCTTCTTAGTTCTGGGAGTCCTGGGGCTCACTAACCCTGGGGTTGAGCTGGGGACCTGAGCTCAGAGAAGGCACAGAGAAGAACCAAGCTTCGGGGACGATGCCATGGTTCTGGGCTCAAGTCTGTGTGGCTTACACTTACTGCCACTCTACCACCAATCTCTAGACAGCTTACTTGGAATTTTCAACACACTTGAGATTTTAAACTTTTTTTTCACAATGGAATGGGAAAAAAAGATATTTGAGCAAGTTCACTTCTTTAAGGGATAAAAATGGATAATGGGCTTTAGTGACATTTCCAGTAACATTCTTTCCTTGCAATTACAAGGTGTGGTCACGAATGAAGTCCGATGGGGTACGGGCTTTCTTTCCCTGGGATACACATCAGATTTCCCTTAGGGAAAAATGCTTTATTTCAATTAACTGGCAAACTGGGACTCTGGCTTCTTACTTGTAGATCCTTTTGATGTATGTAGGAGTCATCACTTAAATGTCCACAACTTAGCACTGGCAGATAAACAGGGTTAGAAATGTAGACTATGGCTTATAAGAATTGCAGAGAATGAAAAGGAACTATGATTAGAGAAGGTTTCTGAATGTCTGAATGTTACATTAATTGGAGCTACACATCTTTTCCCATCTCCCTAGACTCCATTTTTTTTTTGAAGATTTTATTTATTAGATCGCCTGGGTGGCTCAGTGGGTTAAAGCCTCTGCCTTCAGCTCAGGTCATGATCTCAGGGTCCTGGGATCGAGCCCCACATTGGGCTCTCTGCTCGGTGGGGAGCTTGCTCCCCCCCACCGCCTGTCTCTCTGCCTACTTGTGATTTCTGTCTGTCAAGTAAACAAATAAAAATCTTTAAAAAAAAGGATTTTATTTATTTATTTGACACAGAGAGAGAGAGAGCACAAGTAAGCAGAGCAGCAGGCAGAGGAAGAGAGAGAAGCAGGCTCTCCCCTAAGCAGGGAGCCTGATGTGGGGCTTGATCCCAGGACCCTGGAATCATGAGCAGAGCCAAAGTCAGCCACTTAACCACCTGAGCCACCCAGGCACCCCTCTAGGCCCCATTTTTAAGATTTAACTGAATTCCCCCAAATCCATGCATCAGATAGTCAGTGCAACTGAAAACTGAAACAGAACAGAAACTGCTGGCTGCTTTCTCCTAGTCTCATCACTTGGACAGTGGGACTTGTCAACAATCAAACGATGGGTTGCAAAGATTGCCTAATGAGTGAAAAAGGAAGCCACAAGACGCCATGCTGATATGCACCATGGTTACCTCTGTAATCTTACCTTTCTTCAGGCATAAACAAGTAGTAATATACGGATTGTCTTAGCAAATCTATCAGGTCCCTTAATAACGAGGCTGGCTTGCAAACAAAAAATTTCTTTTCATTATTTGTTTTCCAATATAATGCATTTTTCTCTTCACTTTCACTTTGTTTGGTACCCATTTCACTAGATTGTCTTCTTTCAAATGAATGGACACTTCTGAAAATCATCTGCATTTTCCAAATTAGGGAAATCAGAATTCCCACTAAACCATGGTACCCAAAAGCCATTCCAAGTGTTCTCTCAAATCAAGGGTAAATCACAGCAGGAATACTAACGACAAGCTTGTTTTTACATCATTACTGTCCATATTCCTGCACGATGAGGAATCCTGCATGTTAATGCTAGCGGACTGTGTTTCTAGACACAGATACACAGATACCAAAGCACATGTTTGAAAACAACCCCAGAGTGAAAAACGCCACAGCTTAATGAGATTCATTCTGTCAAAATACCCACTTTGTCTACTATGTAAAAATAAAAAAAAAAGAACTGCTTTGAAATACTGCTCACCTCCAGCCATTAAACGTGCATATCTGTCTTGCAACAGCTGAACACTGTGGAAATTTCCATAACAACACACATCTAGAAGGATTCGTGGCTGAATGCAAGCATATATACCTTTTACCATAATGAAAATAATAGAAATAAGTTTGCCTGCAGAGAAACAGTGATGATCAAACAGTGATAACAGAGGGGGGGGAGAAAAAAAACCACCTTAGTTCTATTTTTGTACCCTGCAGAATGCTGTTCAAAAACTTCCAAAAATTTGAGAAAAAAAAAAACTTGTTTTTTTATTAACATGAAGCAACTATTAAGACCATCTGAACCTCATCCCGCGCCCCCATGCAATTTCTCTGAGCTTAATTACTCCTGTGTAAGTAGGATAACTCAGTAGAAGGTACTATTATAGTATTTCTTAAATTACTGGACATTCAGGGAATGCGGTTGTACTGAGTTGCATAACGTTCACATCCACTCAGAACCTGGGAATGTGACCTTATTGAGAAACAAGGCCTTTGCAGGTGCAGTGGAGTTAAACTGAGGTCTACTAGCACAAGCACAGGCTGCAGCCTGTGATGGCTGTCCCCATAAGCAGAGGGAAACTGGGACAGGCAAAGAGCAGAGAGAAGGCCACACGGAGGCACAGACTGGAAGTAAGCTGCCACAACCCAAGAGATCCTAAGGACAGTGGGCCACCACCAGAACCAGGACACACTCCCGGGAAGGCCTCTGCCCTGGAGGCTTGGGAGGGAGCACGGCCCTACTGACGGCCCCATTTCCACTTCTAGCCTCCAAAACTATGACCCGGTAAATTCCCATTGCTCTGAGCCACACAGTTTGTGGTTATTTATTACAACAGCCTCAGGATGGTGGTTGTTCTCACGATTCCAAAATTCAGCGTGTAAACGTCCACGCTCTCCGACGCTCCAACGCGTGGTTATGGTTAAGAGAGTGAAACTGCCCACTTCTTTCCCACTGAATTGAAATAAGAGAGAACATTCATCAAAGTCCCTCACGAGCTTTAAGAACACGTACTTTCCAACTCGACCCATTTTTATTTATGACATGCCCATTCCATCCGTCCTGCAAAAACCAGGAAATAGTCAGTATCGACTCTTAGAGCAACTACTGATTATGAACGAAACACTGAGCGCCGGGAGAACTCTCAGCAGCCTGCCCAAAGAACAGTCAGAATTCTAACAGGAAAACCCAAAAGTGAGGGAAGAAGGTCACATTTTGAAAAATGCAGATGAATGACGAGATCTTGTCAACAGCCTTTTACAGAGAGTAGCTGTTCAATAATGTTTAACGAACTAGTAAATTATTAATTAAAACTGTATCGTGGGGGCACCTGGGTGGCTCAGTGGGTTAAGCCTCTGCCTTTGGCTTGAGTCATGATCTCAAGGTTCTGGGATCGAGCCCCACATCGGGCTCTCTGCTCGGCAGGGAGCCTGCTTCCTCCTCTCTCTCTCTCTGCCTGCCTCTCTGCTTACTTGTGATCTCTGTCAAATAAATAAATTTTAAAAAAAAAGCTGTATCGGGATTGTTAGCCTCTCTACCTTTTCTATTGTAGTATTCCCGGTTCTGAACAGTAAGTCTGTATATCCAGTAACCCACAACTATATTAACTCAAAATATTTTACATCAATGAGTTAAATACACCTAAACAAATCACACATTTGACAGGATTTCTGGCTGCTGCTATGGAGTCTGGTTGAATGGATTCAACACTGATCACAAAAGACGCAGTCCTTGCCCTCCTGAAACTTCAGTTAGGCAAGAAGACATGGACAGTCTGGCTAAATCAGCTAAAGAAGAAACACCACCTTAACAAAGAAGTGGCTCTCCAAGGTTGTCTACACTGACCAGCTCTGCTCTTAGCTTTCTAACCCCGCCTAGTACTCAACAGCCATGGGCAAGGATTTTCAGCCTCTAATAAGAACAACAGGAACCAAAGCAACATGGAGGGAACAAGTTATTCAGGGAAAAAAAGAGAAGACTTTCAAAAATCAGTAATTCCAACAAGACAAACTCATGCGTCCCTGTGGTAAGAAGAGGAGGCTGTGAACAGCATTCAGCAAAAACACACCGAAAACACAACCGCACAAATAAGTTGAGAAAACTTCTTGTAGTGGTGCCAACAGACAAGGAAACAAAAAGCAGAACTGAAAGAGAATTTGAAAAAAAAAAAAAAAAAAAGTAAAAAGCCAGTCTAGGAATAGCACGTCTACATACTCACTGATCAAGAAAGTGATGGTGGAAGCCATCATTTAAAAAAAAGAAACATCCCCAAATTAAAGGCATGAGCTACAGACACCGGAGTGGTCAGTACTGTGGAAGAAAACTGATGTCCAACCACGGCCATCCACTGCCAACCCGCAGAACAATGGAGGAAGATGCGAGAGTCCGGAGAAGAGAGGGGAAAATGTGGAGTGATACCTCCAAATTCTTGAGAAAAGTGACAGCGAGCCTAGAATTCTCTACCCAAACCATCAGTGAAGCATGAAGAGAGAACAAAGACAGTCTCACTCGCTCAACATGAGAAGGATCTTGGAGGCTGCCATCTTGAAGATGGCTTCTGCCTTGTACCATCTTCACGACCTGAGGGGAGAACACCAAGGCAAGGCCGACGGAGACTGTGGCCAGTATTTGTCTCATTCTGATCAAATACCAAACAAGGTTCCAGTCCCTGCTCTAGGCCCAGCTGCCTGGAGCCAAGGAGAACACTCCACAGAAGATGGTGCCTACTCGTGGAACAGAGGAAGCTATGAAAGCAGAAAATAGCAGGAACCAACTGGTTCCTACCTGTATTTCTCAGGACGTCCAGTACTTGGAGTTCAGGCTGCAGCTCCGGCAGACAGGTCAACTCTGATAAACCCTAATTCTCTTAAGACCAGCTCATGACTTGGCTGACTCTAGTCAACTGAGGAAAAGCAAAGCCCGCTTATTACCCAAACATCACACAGCTATTTTCCCCTCCAAAGAGCGGGAAAAGGCCTCTTCCTCTTCTTTTTTTTTCTTTTTTAAGATTTTTTTATCCTAAGTCATCTCTACACCCAGTGTGGGGCTCGAACCCACAACCCAGAGACCAATAGTCAGATGTTCCACTGACGGAGCCAGCCAGGCGCCTCAGGAAATGGCCTCTTCTGAAATAACTAGGCTTATACCTGCTTCTTACGTCGTCAAAAGCAAATACACAACACTTTGGAGGACAGACACCGGCCGTAACAGTACAAAGAGAAGTAGGGAGTTGATCCCCACAAAAGTGAGGGTGCGGGGTCCCCTCACAGGGGCAGGAGAGCATGTCAGGGAGGGACACGCTTCTGGGGGCAACTCCCAGGTCTAGACGAGAGGTACAAATTTACGCTTTCATCTGTCACTCGTCGAGCTCCTCACGGAATATCCTTCCAAAGAAAATCTATTTTTTCGAGAGTGAGGGACGTGATCTGGTGTACACACTTCAAATACTATGAAGGCCACCACGGAGAGAGTGGACCCCAACTGTCGGGGTCCCCGGCGGGGGGGGCGGGGGGAGGGACGCACAGACACCATGGAACTGAGTAGGTTATGGAAAACTAAAAGCTGGTTTTATTATTTTTATCTTTTCCAGGGGAGGATGTTATCAGGAAAGCAAGAAAGGTAGGAAAGAAGGAAGGAAGGGATGGAGGGAGGAAGGGAGAGAGGAGGAAAGAAGTATTGATTGGTCAGCCAAAAAAAAAAAAAAATTCCCCAGACCTCGTGTTGTTGCCTGCGATCACTACCCCTAGCCGCCCGTCCCATCTAGGCTGTTCCTCAAATTCAGGAGGGTCAAAATGCTGTAAAAGTCACTTACTTGGTAACTTCAGAACATGATTTTATCCCTAGTTGCAAAAACCATCTTTTTAAGTCCAATTTTGCAAACAAGGACAGTGCAGCTCAAGAAAGTTCACAATTTGCCATGATGGGCTTCAATTCTGAGGGAGGCCTTCGGGGTAACTGGAATTCAGGAAGCCCATGTCTGCACCCAGACCCTAAACTCTTGCTCCCCGTGGCACATCACACCATCGGCATTTCAGTCCCCGTGGGGACATATGGGGTGGAAACAGGCTCCTTCGGGCCTGGAAAGCCTCTTTCCGCCAGCTGACAGCAACCCCGATTGAACGGCCCAAGGACTCGGGGTCCAGGGAGGCAGAGGACATTTCGGGACTCCCTCTGGCCCACAAGGATCATCCCTGCCCACGGCTTCCATCTACACACAAGTGTCAGGCATCATTTTCAAGTATTAAGAACCCAGTGATCTGCTTCAGCTGCGTCCCCCCCTTTCTGTTGGCGCCTCCCCAGGCCTACAGCCCATCACATACTCACCCCAGCCTCCTGGACCATCCAGGAAACCGAACCATCAAGAGGAGCATCATTTTCTATTATTTTTACCAAACCAGTACCCGAAATAGACTTGCTACGTGTCCTGTTCCCTTCGTAAGGGGTGAGGGAGTACAAAGGAGGTGTTTTTATTCTGTAATAACACAACGTGCAGAAAAATGGTGAAGCCACGCATTCGTCAGGATCCTGTGATATGAGGAACTCGTGGACATGACAAAACAGAGCAAATGCACAGAGAGAACATTTTAAACATGTGCAGTGCGAGTGGGCAGGTAGCTGTCCCAACAGCGGGAAACGACGGGCTGCGAGACCCTCTCCACGGGAGATCGGGGAGTGTGGAAAAGAGCACGAGTCGCCACGAGCCGACATCTTACCTTAAATACTTCCATCGGAAGAGGAAACTGGGCGGCATCAGCGAGAGATTTTTCCAGAGCACATTTCCACTCAGATGCCATCTTCAAAGGATAGATTTCTGTATCAACAGCAAACCACATAAGCGTTTAAGGACCAAAATGTTCTGCGGGGATGGTTCTCCCTTGAATTTTATCTTCCGAGTTCTCAGAGTTGCTCGGCACCGTCGGCGACCGCAAGGATTCGCACCCCGCCCCAGGAAAGGCCGCCTGCGGACGGGGTTTTCTGATGGGAAAGAGCAAGTTGAGACTCTGCGATCAGAAATGAGGAAGAAAGTTCATGGGGCCCTTCCGGAAACATGTGCGTGCATTCTGGGGGCTTCCGTCAGTAATTTATTGGCATAAGCCACATCAGCCCCATCTTCAGTCGTCCGCGGCCCCAAACTCCACGCATCACCTGGGAAGCAATATCCCCTGATGAAGAACTTATCAGCGGATAAACTTCTAAGCTAGAAATGACTCTCGTCTGGCATTTTCAGTGATCACGGCCTGTTTCTCACTAAATCTCTGAGCGCTCGTAGGCTAAAAATAGCCCGTGTAAGCCAGAAAATTATTAAAAGGTAAATTAAAATTTACCAACCAGGTTTAATATTTACACTTGAAATGTTGCTAACATGCCACATGTTGTCCATATTTCCCGCCCCGACCTCCACCCGACCCAGGCGGTGGGGTGCAGGGAGAGGGGGGCGGGCAGAGGGATTGAGGGAGGGAGGTTACTCTGGCTGAATGCAAAACGGAAAGAAAAAAAAATTGTGGGGCGCTGTTTCCATTGCCTGCTGCGACTGCAGGGGATTTTATGATCTGATCTCAGCGGATTTAAGACCTTATCAAAATAGGATTTGCAGAAGCACTCACTTGAAGGAGATATGTTTATACCTTCCCTTTATCAACCCAGGCTCTTTCAGACAGACAGTCGGGACATGAATATGAATTTAACCACAGTTAAAAGGCAACATTAAACCTCTGGGGCTATATTTTTAATTTCTTGCATGTCTGCTTTTCAGCACACGGCTGTATATTCTGATGCCCACGGCTTCCGAACTCACCTTGAGCCTGAAGCTCCTATGTTCCAAGCAGTTTAGGGGTGTTTCCAGACCCCCGTAATTATGATACAGAGAGATGCTGCTGGAAGGAGTCAGGTAATCAAGGTGCGGCCCCCTGCCGCCCGTGGCCAGCTATGCAAAGTCCCGTAAAGGGTTATTCATGACAAGGGAGGCTCTACTGCGGATGTCGTCTATGATGCTTTTCATCCTTTTATTTACACTCTTCTACCTCGGGGGAGTTTTTTTCTTTTCCAATTTGGCATTTCTGTATCAGAACAAGCATGGCATGTGACTTCTCTTAGTAGTTTCTGACACATTTGGGGGAACCCAGTGAGGCCCCGGTTAACAGCTGTACAGAAAATGGATGAATGGTCCCTCTGACATCCACAGGGGGCAGGGGTGCCGAGGGAGAAATCGCTGATCACGGGGTCCCACAAAGGAGGGAAAGGGACCTGTTCACAAATTGTCCCAGGAGTATGGGGGGTGGGTTTCAGCTCAGGGTCCCTGGACCAGAATCTCAGTGGAGGACCTGAGGAGGCAAAGCCCTGTCACCCCGAGGGCAGCAGGTCACAAGAGCCTGGGCTCAGGACAGAAACAATGCCCAAGAGCCTAGAGTTCCCAGGTAGGTGAGAACAAATTCACCTTCCCAGGAATCTGGAAGCTGTTCAACGGGGAGTTCAGCCTTGGCGTGGTAGCAAAAGGGGAAGCAAGCCACCAGAAAGGACGACGATTGCCAAGGACAAGACAGGAAAGGTGGGTCAAGGCAGGAGAAGGTGCACAGAGCTGGTGCTGAATTCCCGCGGTCTGGGGGCAGGGGAGCCCCTGAGACAGAGAGGAGGCCAAGAGAAGGGTGGTTCACGAAAACTACACAAGACCAGAGCGAAAGCAAGACCAGCTGGCCAGAGCTGGAGCCGGACTCCCAGAACCGAGCCAGGTGACTCAGTGACATACAGAGCCCCATAGGGACACTCGCTGCCCTTCCTGACACCTGTGTCTACAAGCACCTGGCAGGGCAGGCCTGGGGGTCCTCTGTATCATCCCCGAAAGGCGAGCCCCCATCCTCCAGGTGCCATCTCCCTCCCAGCTAACCAGAAGCTCGGGGCTACAGATGAACACTGCTGTCCCCCCAAAGTCATTAAGTTGAAATCCTAACCCCCAAAGTGATGCTTAGGAGCGGGGGGCTTTGGGAGGTCATGAGCGGGGAGTCCCCATGATAGGATTACTGCCCTTACAAAGGAGAGCACAGAGAGTTCCCTCGCCCCACACCATGTGAAGACACTGCAAGAAGGCGGCCGTGTGCGGCCCAGGAAGGCGGCCGGGCCCTCAGCAGACATCGGATCTGTGGGAGCCCGCATCTCAGATCTCCAGGCTCCACAGCTGCGTGAGGGAGAAATGCCACAGGTCAGAAGCTGCCAGGTCTGTGCTATTGATTCCCTGGAGCAGCCTGAAAAGACCAAGAAGCCCAG
This sequence comes from Lontra canadensis, assembly GCF_010015895.1. NCBI lineage: Eukaryota > Metazoa > Chordata > Mammalia > Carnivora > Mustelidae > Lontra > Lontra canadensis. The sequence continues at coordinate 4,498,856 of NW_022631070.1, read as the reverse complement.
GTTCCACAGGATTTGGATCTCTGTCCTACAATCTTAAGATCCTCTGTCTTCTTTCTGGGGCCATAAAGCCCTGATAATGAATACAACCCCACGGCAAGGCCCCCCTCTCCTAGAAGGTGAAAATCAAAAGCAGGTTTTTCAGGACACTCGGGCACCTGCGAAAGCTAAACACCTAACGTTTCCAATAAGCGGAGAACAACATTCCATGTGTGCGTTTCATTAGCCAGAGAGGCGCCTGGTTACACCGGCAAGTTTATGGACAATAAACAGCGCCATTAAAAGAACATAAACCATTTTCTTAAAATGATTGTGTTGTAGGTAATTTAATAGAGTGTATCATGTTGATTTCTGTTTGTGGGCAAGTAATAAGCAATTAAAATCGGCCCCGATCCGTCTTTAACTAGAAGCCTCGGTGAGCGTGGGGTGATCCCCCTCTGAGCAAGCATTTGGAGGGCTCTTGCAAAGGCGAGAGCTGCAGAGAGCAGGAGAGGGGCCTGAGACCACCAGCTCGCAGCCTCAGGCTAAATGAAGCCTGGAGGGGCGATCCCCTTTCTTCATGCACCCTACACCGACCACTCCCTCCTTCTCTCCCCGGTGAGCAAAGGCTGGTCTATGGTTGTTAACAGATGGTGGGAAGGCTGTGAACAGAAATGTTTATGTCTCCCCACAAGTAATATGCTGAAGCTCTAAAGTCCAAAGGGATACTATCTGGAGATGGGGACTTTGGGGGGGCGTGGTAATCAGTGTTAGATGGGATCACAAGGGTGGGGGCCCCATCCTAGGATTAGTGTCCTTATAAAGAGACCCCAGACCTCTCGGTCTCTCTCTCCTCATGTGCACATGAAAGACACCATCCACCAAGTAGGAAGCGGGCCCTCCCCAGAACTCAACCCTAGTGACACCCTTATCTGAGTCTCCCATCCTCCAGAACTATGACAAAATCACCTGTGTCGTCTGAACCCCCTATCGTGGATATTTCTTTACAGCCACCTGCACTAACTGATACAGAATTCATTTCTGGACTGTTTCTTGACTAAGACATAGTTCACAAACTTCCTGACTCCAGGTACTATCTAAAAGAAAAAGAAATAGAAACAGGCAAAGAAAAAGAAAAAGGAAACACTGACATAAAGATTGCAAAGGCAAAAAATAATACACACACACACACACACACACACACACACACATACACACATACATATGGAGAAGCATCTAGAGATGAGAAAAACTCAAAAAGTTTTGTGTCCTTAGTTTCTGCAAAAACATGTAAGACTCTACCTTGCTTTCCAAGCACCCAGAAATATGAAAGCAGGCGGGGTCTCTAAAAAACTCCTGACCTCAACGATCTACTTACATTTCTTAGGAAACCAAATATAACCATGAAACTCTGCTTACAGACTGAAGACCCAGAAAACGCCCATCACTTGCGGAAACTTGGAGCGCTCAGCAGCACAGCAAATGCAGAGTTAGACCCATTTCACAGAGGAGGAAAGGCAAGGGACTGCCCAGGGCTCTGTAGTGAGGAACAGACGTGCAAGGAGAAGCCAACTTGGACCTTGGCTCCAAGTCCCTGTTTTCCCTACTCTGACGGCTTCCTCTAGCTGGAGGCAAAGGTGAACTCTTCTAGAGGAACAAAAATGATCAGGACGTGCACAGGCCACATTCCTGAGCATGGAGTAGGTCCCAGAGCTCTGCTGGGTGCTCACCAGCAGGGCATCTCTGCTTGATCGGACGCTGTCTTCAAAAGCTCCCCCTCCCCACATCAGGCGCAAAGAGGACAGCCCAGCCCTGGCCATGCTGGGGGGTGTCTTCACTCCAGGCCCTCCCCTCCAGGTTGGCTTCCAAAGCCCCATCCATCATTTGGCTCCTGGAAGGTGGACTTGGCTGGTTCCTGCCCTCCCTGCAGACATACCCAACCTTTTGGTCAGTCGATCCATTTGACGACTATTTGCTGAGCACCTACTCTGTGCCATGCACCGGGGAAACCGTAGAGACACAGACCCAGATGTTCAGTGTTCAAGGAGCCACTAAAACCTCCCTGGTGGGAACAGCGCCCGGGGATGGGCCACGCTACATCTAGAAGAACAGCACCCCGAAGATGGGGTACGCGGGGCATGCCATAGGGTCACAGGGGAGGCCAGTGTGCCAGAAAATCCTGCCACGAGTGTAGTTTGCCTTCCGTTTGATGCGGAAGGAAAGGGGCTCCTCCACATGTGCCTGACTTTTAAAGCTAATTTAATTTATGAAAACATCTCCCTTCCTCTTTCCCCGTTCTCTGTGCAACTCGCAATGTCAGGGTGGCGTCCGAGGAGAAGACTCGGGCTGGGAGCTCAGACCAGACGCCAGCGTTCTAGTTGCAGTTCTGCTTTGGTGGGGTGACCTTGAACCACACATCACTTGACCTCAAGGCTTCCGACTCACTAGTGTAAGACAAAAGGGCTGGAACGATGCCTGAAATCATGCCAGTGAGAATTCTGACCTGACGACTTCATCCTGCAGGTACAAGGCAAGATGGCTGGGATAGAACATTCTGCCTGATTCTTGCACCGTGCTGTCTTTCTTGCCTTCATTAAAGTTCCCTCAAGCAAAAAACAAACAAACAAACAAAAGCAAAGAACAAAAACAAGAATCTTCACTCTAGAGAACACACTGCGGGTCCCCAGCGGGGAGGTGGGTGGGGCAGGGGGACACAGGTGACGGGGATGGAGGAGTGCAGCTGTCGTGATGAGCACTGGGTGACGTTTGGAGAGCTGACTCACTGTACTGTACATGTCTTGGTAAAGCCTGGACCACTAAGGACCTCAGCTACTGGCCCCCTTCCCTGATCACCTGACATCTCACCACTGCCTGCTCGCTCAGCATTCGTCATGGAAGCTGGAGTCGACCTACACCACCAGCACCGGCCTGCGCTCCCTGCCACCACCCTGGGAGCCCTGGATGAGAAGCCCTGACCTATGTTCTCCAATCTGGGCCAGAAATGAAAAGGCGCAGTGACCTTAAGCCTCTCTGGTGGATGGCATCAAAGCAGCCCCTTTTTTCTGAGGTTCTAAAAAAGAGCTACTTCCTATTTCCCATTTCTACCTCTCTTGGTACTGAATGGTTGGGAAAGATTGTGCCCTTTAAAAAGTAGGAAGATTAAGTAAACTGCAGGCAGAGCCGTGGTTTGTTTCTGTAATGGTGGCAGTCCATGGGGTCGCCCAGCCCAGCGGGCAGGCAGGCTAGGGGGTCGCAGGGCTTCCTCTCACAGTGCACCAGAAACAGCCGTCCCCTCCACCCCCACACCTCCAAATCTCCCTCTCCCACCACTTAACACCTGGGAGTAAGAACAACATCTAATATCTTTATGCAAGCATGAGATTTTATTCCCACCTATATTTCAGTTGAGGAAGGAGCACTACCATATAAGTTTTAAATGACTCTGGGTCTTGAAATTAATTTACACAAACCCAAAGTAACAAGTATTATAATTATATATAATAATTATGATATATTACTGTCAATAACAGCCCAATTTTGGAAACAGCCTGAGTGTCCACTGACTGATGAATGGATAAAGAAGAGGGTGGGGTGGGTATATGTAATGGAATATTACGCAGCCATCACAAAGGATGAATCTCGCCATTTGCAATGACATGAATGGAGCTAGAGAGTATAATGCTAAGCGAAGTAAGTCAGTCAGAGAAAGGCAAATACCGTGATTTCACTCATGTGGAATTTTAAAAACAGAACAAATAAGCAAAAGGAAAACAAGAGAGAGAAACAGACCAAGAAACGAAGTCTTCATTCTAGAGAACACACTGCTGGTCACCAGTGGAGAGGTGGGTGGGGGATGGGGGAGCACAGGGGATGGGGATGGAGGAGAGCAGCTGTTGTGAGGAGCACCCACCATGGTACGGAAGTGCTGATCCACTGTGGGCTTATCTAACCCTGCATGTCAACTAACCAGGATTTAAATAAAAACTTAAAAAAAAATAACAAAACACACAGGTCATAATCACAGCCCCGTATGTTGTTCTGCTAAATGAGGCAAGAGAATCCAGTTTTCGTCTTGCAACTGCTTCATCTGAAGAACTGAAGGCCACATAGGGAATACCCTTTTGCCTTTTACGTTCCTCTTCCCGTGCAAAACTCCTCTTGCCAACAATTCCAATGTTGGGAAAATGACTTCTTAATGATGAATGCCTTCCAAGTTCTTTAAGGACACCCATGAATTCCCCCATGAAATGGACAATTCATGCCCAAAAAACTACTAAGACAAGTAAACACAATCTATTCTCATCTTATAAAGACATTAAATTATCTGCAAAAGAGAAAGCACTCTCCTATGCAAATATTTCCCAAGTTTCTATGGTGACACTTTCCATTCTTGCTTTTGAGGATGAGTCCCATGACTTCACAGCAAAGGAACACTGAAGAGAACCTAAGAAGCCACTAATAATCCATCGCTTTGCTATAAACGTTCACACCGGCAAATATAGGGATCTCCTAAAATTTATAAAGCAATTAGATACTAAGCTAAGATTTATACACCCGACTTTTCCCACACAAAGTAAATTTCTCCTGCTAGGTTATGAATCCCAAGGCAAATGTGAGCTTAGATCTTTTCTCAACACTGACAGGCCCTTTGTTTGTCATCATAGTCCAAAATTACTCAGGGTATATAAATGGATTTCCTGGCTGCTTCTCAAAATGTTGACAACAATACTACTGATAAAATACCATGTTACGTGTCTATATGTCTGTCAAATTCAACAAATGCAAAATACATGACATACAGAACCAAGATTTTTTTTCTTTTTCAATTAAAGCCGCTGAGTGACAGAAAGGAAAAATGTTAAGTCTTTGGTTTCATGTACTCGAGACAAGCACTGGCAACTAATAGGGGAGGAAAAAAATCTCTGGCAACTTTAACAAAGCATTTGGCTCTTCACTTCCGATATACCTGGTGAAATCCCAGCAATCTCTGGGAGAAATTAATATTTCTACCTTGGCATCTTTAATTCCATAAGGACCCAACTTTTTTATTTTCCCCTGAGGATACCTATCAAAAGGTGGGTAAGGCCAGTATGGGCAGCAGGAGGAATGGGAAGAAATGAGCAAAGGGCCTAGGAATTTGAACTACGGTATATTCCCCTCTCTCCAAGCTAGATGACCCTGGACAAGTAGCTTAATGTCAGTCTCAAATTTTCTCCACTGGAAAAGGAAATATTCACACCACACATGTAGCTTCTTTTTGTAATCAAAACAAACAACACAGCAGATGTAAAATCACCTGGCACATAGTAAACATTCAAGAATGGTTAGTTTGTAAACAAGATTTTGGCCCGGTGGGGTATGTCAGGAAGCAGGATGCATTCTTCTATCCAATGAAGTCTGTGGAAAGTCATTTGACAGGGCATTTGGAGCTAATTAAAATCCATGATGTGCCAGAAAAAAAAGTATGATGATCTTCTGTTTGCTATTTCCAGGTCAGGACAGATTATATAATGATAAGCATTTGGTTGGACAGTCGGATGGATGACTGGCTGGCTTGCTGAATAGCTAGTTAGACAGATGATGGGTAGATGGATGGATGGATAGATGGACGGATGGATGGGTGGGTGGATGATGGATGGATGGGTGGGTGGATGGATGGATAAAGGATGGATGGATGGATGGATGGATGGGTGGGTGGGTGGATGGATGGATGAAGGATGGGTGGGTGGATGGATGAGTGGGTGGATAAAGGATGGATAGGGGGCAAATGGGTGGGAGGCTGGGAGGTTGGAGGGATGGGTAAGTAGATGGATAGGTGGGTAAACAGATGGGTGGTGGATGGGTAGATAGAGGGAAGTATATGGATGAATGGAGACGGATGGACAAATGAATGGAATGAGTGAGTGGGTGGATGACTGGAGGATGTATGGGCAGACAGAGATTTTAGAACCTACTTCCAAGACTATCAAAATTCCTAAAGAAAAAGGGAGAAAATGACCAAGTCACAGTCCCATGTGTCTTTCATTAGTGAATCAGTGATTCCAGAGGAATAAGATCAGCTTCACCACAGCCTCCACCACTTTCTCCTTCCAGAACACTACTGAGGTCTTGAATTCTGTTTTCCATAGAAGAGTTTTCTGCAGTCAAAATGCTTAATGTTCACATATGCACGTGTAAAAGATACCACGGAGCTAACAAACTCTCCAGAGACACATCCAGGAAAATATCACATCCTTTACCAAATACTTCGCAGCAGCAAAAGCTTTGGCCCTTACCTGAAGGTGGGTCCATTCTGTATTTATTCTCTTGACACCAACCAACTGGTCGAAGTCTGTAATCCAAGTAAAACAACCACTGGTCATAGGATTCAGTGTCCTCCAATCCCACATAGCGAAGGCGTAATCTTCCTCCAACATTTTCAATCACACTAACTATCCAGTACTGAAAAGGGCTCTGAGAATCCTGAAGTTCTATTAAGGAATCAACTGTAATGAGGTCTATAGGGCCTTTCCCTCGCAGAGGCTGTTTAAACAGAAGCAAAACTCCTTATTTTAAACTTTATTTTAAGGTTCTCATGGAAACAGATGACAGCAGAAGATAATATTTTTTCACACCATCATCCAAGCTACTGGCAAACAGTCTGGTGTTTCCCTCCACCCCCAACCCCTTCCCGCTCCTTCCACACACACGTTCATTCCCCCGGCCCTCTGTCCAACAACAAGAATCACAAGTAAACAGAACATAACAGTTTGCGCTCGGCTCTCACCAAACAAATCACCCTTCCCAGATAAAACGGCATTTGTTAGAAATAAGCATGCTTTTAAGAAGACTTACACCAAATTGTCCTCCCACTAGAAAATATGTGGTAGCTCAATGTCTCTTTTCCCAGACCATGGGGCTATCAACGTACCCCACAACTCAACAGACATTCATCTTATCACGGCTACCAAGTGATTGATTAAGATGCTCACATACTTTTAAGTGAGCAAAGCATGAACATGTATCAAGGACGTGTCTAACACACGTGAATGATCAGCTACATTAGACAATTAATGTAGTTATTTCTACACTTGGTTCCATTGTTGGTTTAGAGAATGTCTATATATACATTTATTTATATAATTAGTGCCCCATATAAGCAAAATTCTCAGCATACGTTGGCACATGAAAAGGGTGTTTGTTCAGTCTTGTAGGCAAATATGTTAAAAAAAAAAAAAGAATGAACAAAGTAAGATAATTCGTCCTTCTGAAAGGGTGAAGAATCATCATTTTGATTTGCTAACCAAACAAATTAGGAGCCGTTAAGATAAGCAAATACACCAGGCAAAATCTTCACAGAATAAAACCAGATAACCGTGTCTTAGACAGCAGTGCTCCATAAGTCAATGTCATTTATGAGAGGAGGGAAATTCATCATTAACGTTAAGAGAATAATGATATCGTCAAGATCCACATCATATTCTTGTTATTTAGTTTCCCCTTTTCGAGGGGCATTCCCTAAACAGATGTGGTGACTCAATAATTACGTATGACAGTATGGCACTCCCTCCGTTCTACCATATATAGTAAAGATCAAAGTGCTTTATCATACAGTTATTGTCAAACAAACCATCACAACGGCAGATCAATTGTTTTTTTCTTCGGCACCTTAAGCATACCTTAACCACACAGAAGTAGGATTAGCCAATCCTCCTGTGGTTTTCAGAAGGGAGGCTGATTATTACTCAACACGCGTGCATTGCTGGCATGCGTTTACTCAACCAGAATGGAAGAGTCAATGGGACCATTTGTCAGCACGCTCCAAGACTCTAACAGGGCATGCTCATGCTTCGTGGTCACGTCTACGGAAGAGGTCTTCTCCAGGATTTTATTTACATTCATGAATACAGGACAGAGGCTCCCATGTAGAGGATAGTGGAAAGATATCCTAACAATAGCATTATTTAAAAATCGTTCACACAGAAGCCAGTTTTCCGCTTATTGATTGTACCACAGGTGCAGAAGCTTTGGTGCCATGAGAATCATGACCTTAAACAATTCGGGGGGAAAACAGGAAGTTAGGCTATCTGGACAGAATATCCACACGTACACGTGTACCCTCTGAAGGATATAGGCAAAGGTGCTCATGCAACCGTGAGGCTTCAGACACAGACTAGCTGAGTAACAACAATACATACACCTTCCAGGAGGTTGGCCGGCGCCGTCCGAGAACCAGTCAAGTCACGAATGAGGAATTCTGTCCAGTCTGCGTACTTCTCTTTGATTGCTGGCAAGACAAAAGAAGAAGAAGAAAAAACACACCTCAGCACAGCAGGCGAGTATCAGGTTAAGTTTAAAATCAAAGCACTTTTCTTTTTTTTCGTTTTTTTAAGATTTTAGTTTTTATTTATTTGACAGACAGAGATCACACGCAGGCAGAGAGACAGGCAAGAGAGAGAGGGGGAAGCAGGCTCCCTGCCAAGGAGAGAGCCCGATGTGGAGCTCTACCCCAGGACCCTAGGATCATGACCCGAGCCAAAGGCAGAGGCTTAAACCCACTGAGCCACCCAGGCACCCCTCAAAGCACTTTTCTGTACACATGTGTTGTTTTGATACTTTTCTTCATTTTAAGCATCACACTGGAGAGCTAACACGGCGACAAGAAATCTGCCCACAGCGGGTGACCTCATGCCCGTGGCATGCTCACGCTTGCTGGGCATCCGGGGGATTAAAGAAGGGGGGCCCTGATGTTTGAGGAGAATGTACTCGGGCATTTCTGTGAGAGAAAAGCAGATATCGTGAAGCACGGAATTCGGGGATAGGGAGGGGGATTCCAAGAAGGAAGAGACCAGGGAGGGACAGAAGTCAGAGTTCCTTCCCCAGGTGGAAAAACAGCAGCGGGCTCTGAATGACACAGAAGGATTCTGCAGGTGGAGACAAGGAAGAAGGGGCTTTCCGACGGAGCGGCCTGGGGAGGGAGGACGTGGACGAAGGCCGCACAGTCGGTGACCGACTCTGGCCCAGTCTGAGCACAGGGCGCGGGGAAAAACATCGATCAACAGCCCAGAAAGCAGGCACATTAAGTCAACAGGAAATCTCTGCCTAAAACGTATCTGAAAATAACACAGAGGCTTGAAGGGAAACAAAAGAGGCCAACGGCAGAGAAACCCAGGTAAGGAGTCGCTACAGCTCTCCAAGGACAAAAGCGAGGGGGCTGCAAACTGTGGGGACCACGTTGAGAGTAAGGAAGGAATGTAGCTGAGACATCTTGAAGAACGACATTTCAGACGTTGGAAGCCAACCATCTCCGAGCGCTTAGAACCCGAGACTAGAGGAACGGGACATTCCTGGCACATCTCCCAAAGTACAGATCTCCAAAGGCTTCACCCGGTGACATCCACACCCAGGAGAGGCCCAGAGCCTTCCCGGGGCCTCACGGGCTTCATGAATCAGCAACACAGGAGAAGCATGGCCCAGATTCCCGCCTACCCACTCTGTGGATCACGTGGAGAGCCAGCAGGCCAGGGAGCACTGCCTAGAATACATCCAGTACTTAGCCTCTGTGGAAGGTTCCAGATGCTAGTGGTTTGCACGTTGCCTGTGTTCTGCGAAGGCACAATGCAACAATTTCTTGCTCACACCTCAAGGAACAGAGTTATCACAGAAGGCAGCAAGGCCGTAACAGTGCAGGAGGGAACAGCGAAGTCGTGGCAGGGGAACTGGGCTCCATAGCAGGCTCTGCCCTCACTGGCTACAACTTTGCGTAATTTACCCCACTTACCTTACGCTCTTTCCTCGTCAGTGTAAGGGTGCTAACAACATTTTAGCCTATGGGCTGCTAGCAGTTTTAGAGAAGATACACACATCAGTAAAACCTAACCATACCGGCACACACCAGGCAATTAGTAAGTAGCAGCTCGTCTTGTTGTAAGTGTATATTAAAGTATGACACACTCTCACCAAGTATTTACTGTTCATTCCCACAAATGCCAGGCTGAAGCTGCACACGTGTGCTGGCCTGATCGCCAACAGAAGCGGGGACAGCAGCGATTGCCATCACTAACCAGCATCCCAGTCAATATCCCTCCCTCACACTCTAAAGATACTAAGACAAGAGCAGAACCAAAATGGAAGAATTCAGGCAACATAAAGGGGATCCAGACAAGGCTGCAAAGTCCGGCTTTCCCCCGTACAATGCCCCAACCACAGCTTTGTTCATCAACATCTACCCCTAGACTTTGCTCAAATAAAATACCATCTTCCTCATTTTCTACATACACACTCATAAGGTAAGGCATCTATTTGGAGCAGGAACTGTTACGGTGTCCTTTTCTGTCATTAGAAACTGTAGCCATCATTATTCAATGCTGTACCCATTTCTAAATTAGCCCCCTGCTGTGTACTAAATGATTTGTGTCCCCCCCATATTCCTACTGAATCCTCCAATGTGACTACATTAGGAAGTGGGACCCTTGGGAGGTAATGTAATTAGGTTTAGAGGAGGTCATGAGTGTGGAGCCCTCCTGATGGGATCAGTGCCCTCATACATGAGACCCCAAGATCCTCGACCCTCCCACCACATGAAATTCCAACAGAAGGAAGCAACTCTGAACCAGGAAGTAGAATTTGCTGGTGCCTTACCTTGAACCTCCAGCCTCTGGAACTGTGAGAAATAAATTTCTGTGGTTTACAAGGCCCAAAGAGTACCGTATTTCCGTTACAGCAGCCTGAATAGACAGACAGCCCTCCTGCATGCCCATGGTTACCGAGAAGACCAAAAGGAATTGGCATACAAGACAATGGAATGAAAATTTGCATTTCCCTTATACTTTCCAAGCATAACTTTAACTTCCTCTGGGTCTTGGGATCATCATGACAGTGCTCTGAGGGTGATGTTTCTAACTAACTTTTCCCAAGTTCATAGAAAAAGCAAGGGTCACCCCCAACTTCAAACTCAAGTATGCAGACGTCAATCCTACCAGGAGTCTTTCCATGGGAATCCACGACTCTCAAAGCTTCTGCATACAGATAAATCAGTAATTTGTAGGCATGATAGAGATAATATGAAAATTACTGTCTAACCAAAGGTTTCAAGATGAGGACAATATACAAATGCGCCCAGCAAATATGCATTCCTTATTTTTTTACCAAAAAATGACAATCAGCATAGCTGGGTGAAATATGGTCCCATACTCGACAGACTTTATGTCCATATCCACTACAAGAAGAAAGGTTAATTGCTTACTTAAGGGGTGGGTTTTTTTAATTTAATTTTATTTTTTATAAACATATATTTTTATCCCCAGGGGTATAGGTCTGTGAATCGCCAGGTTTACACATTTCACAGCACTCACCATAGCACATACCCTCCCCAATGTCCACAATTAAGGGGTGGTTCTAACATCCACATAATCCAAGTGAACATTGAAATTAAAAATTTTTAAATATGCCATCACCTTATGAAGACATCGTGTAATGTTGAAATTGAAGTGGGTTGGGCCATAGTAAGAGAAGAGTAGAGATGCTTCTGAAATTATACCTTGTGAGCCCTCCAGCTCAGAGTCCCTATAACTATCCATTAATGTCTCTACACAAGGCTCTGAAGCAATCTTTCATAGGCTACACAGTATCTGGACAAATTACTCTCACTAAAAAAAATGGATCTTAGCTATAAAGATACACTAACAACTTTTGATTAAGAAGTAGAAAGGAAACAGTTCTCGGAAATACTGTGACTTTTTTTAAAAAATATTTTAATTATTTATTTGGCAGAGAGAGAGAGAGAGCACAAGCAGGGGGAGCGGCAGGCAGAGGGAGAGGTAGGCTCCCAGCTAAGCAGGGAGCCCAGTGCAGGACTTGATCCTGGGACTCTCAGACATGACCTGAGCCAAAGGCAGGTGCTTAACTGAATGGGCTGCCCAGCTGTTAACAGAGCTACCCAAACACTGCGACTTTTAAAAGAAAAACTGTTCTGGTCAACATTTAGTTCTCAAAACTCAATATTCAAATTTAAAAATCTATTAGAGAAAATACCACCATCTGTATTTAAAAAAAAAAAACTATGAAAAACAAGTCTACAATTCGCAGTCAATGGACTTATTTTGAGTAATACTGAATTCAGTTAAATTTTAGTACAATAAAAATTGCCTAGAAATCCCTTAGAATTCATTGCAACAGAAGCTGACCTGTACGTTTCTGGGTGTCCACATAAGTTTCTAATTAGAAGTTCTAAGATTATAAATTTTCATTAATACAGAATGCCTCTCTTCAAAGACTCAATCAACTAGCATGGCTATAAGAACCATCTTTCTCAAATAGGAAAAAAAATCCTTGCCCTCTGGTCATTCTTTTCCATCGGATGATCCAGGCATTAAATTTCGGAAGACCTACAACATAGCAGACACCCAAAGACATCGAATGATTAAAATGAAAACAAAATAGATGGATAAAAGTTTGTCCATAACATTGTAATCATTTCCACATGCTGTTAGCTTATACAGAGACACTCCTGAGAGTTCAAAAGATTCTCTATTCATAAGAGTAAAATCAGGATCCTTGTACCACCGTCTCATGAACATGCTTCCAAAGTTCTATTCAGTTTTAACATTTTATAAACTTTGCATAGAAAATATATATACTTTAGTCAACTTTGCTTTTTAAGAAATTCAGGTTACACTCGTCATTTTAACACCCCGTGTGGGGAGGCACGCCTCTCTCACTGCAGGATGCGATCATGAACATGAGTTTCAGAAAGAGAAAACACACACACACACACACACACACACACACACACACACCCCTATGCTTCTTTGCAAAGACATTCAGAGATGGCCCTCAAGTTCCACAACAGCATTATGGGGATTACAGAGCTACCTATAAAAAGGATTCCAAACAGGGGTGCCTGGCTGGCTCAGTCCATAGAACATGTGACTCTTGATCTCTGGGTCATGAGTTCAAGTCCCACATTGGGTGTAGAGAGAACTTTGGAGGAAAAAAAAAAAAAAGGTTCCAAATAAAAATCAAGTCACCATCTCCCCCCACCCCAGGATGTGGGAAGACACCAGTCCTGTTGGACTTCCAGGCCCAACAAGCATATGTAAACACATTCAATGATTCCTCGCTTCTCAAGGAGGCCGTCTGCTGGGGACACTGGTCTGCGGTTCAGAGCTGCCCCTTCAGGGAGACCCTGAACACGGAGATCTGGGCTGAAGTCAGAGGGACATACTCCCCCCCTCTCTGTCCCTGTCAGCAGGTTGAACAGACAGGTCCACGGGGAGGACAGGCTGCGTCATACCTTTCCACTCACCGGGAAGATGGGCAGAGTAATTCCAATGGGCAGTGAGCCGCTTTCTGCTGAGCCACTCAGATCTACTCTAGCTGGAAGAAAAGCCAAGGATTCCTGCATCTTAAGAGTCTAGACACACAGAGGCTAATTTTTGTTCACGGCAATTTTCTCCACTCACTGCCAACCAAAGCTTCTTTGAATTTATTGTGTCGCTTGTATTTTTGGTTCTGTCTTGCTCTTTGGTTGTTCCCTTCTTCTAGAGCTTTTTCTGCCATTTTCAAAACCTCTTGACACAGTAAAGCAGAGCATTTTCTCCTGCTGCATGCCCGGCATCCTCTGACTTGGAGGGTTGTTTCGGGGTTATCTCCCTCCTTTTCTCTCCTATCAGGTGTTCTCCTGGGGTGTCTGGTGGCCCGTGGTCATGCGTCACACGTCAACTAGAGCCCACAGAAAAGCTGAAGGGGAACCTTTGTCCCGGAGTAGAGGCTTGTGACTCAGGACGGGTGTTTGGTAACTCCCATCTGAGAATGAAACCCCCGACCTAGTCTCTCCGTTCTCCCCAAACGGTTCTGTCCATTTCTTCAGAGATGAACCCAGAGGATACACAGGGTCTCTAGTCCTTGGTTGTCCCAATATGGTAGGGGACATAGAGCCTGGGAAGTGTTCTGACCCCATTAAGCCCTGCCATTCCTAGCCTCACCCGGGACTCCCGCTCACCCAGCACTGCAGGGACTCCAAGCCCCCCCGCCACAACCAAGTGTGAGGTTGCAACGGCCCCCGCCCATCTTTGGCAGTTACCAACCCTTCATGAGCTCTCAAGCTACAGGAACATTTTTGAAATATCTTTTCTGCACGGGTCTCTCTTCAATTCTCTCTGTGGGTTCATGTAATTTTTCCTTCCTTCACTATCATTTTAAAGTAGCCTCTGGAGGAAGAAGAGATAAATAAAAATGCTCCATCCACAGAAACTCCTGGCTCACAACAGAACTGGTCTTTACCATACGGTGTCAGGCAGCAGCCTTTGAGGTATCAGGAAACTATTCTTTAACACTGACTTCGCTAAAGAAAAGAAGTGCAACAGTGAATCCTGAATTATAAATGGAAGCGTTTACACTTACTATGAAGAAGAAAAGACTATAAAGTTCCTTCCCTTGCGGTTTTTTAAAGGAAAGCACCTACCTTAATTTTTCATACAGTTTCAAATTAAATTGTTCCCACAAACAGAAGGACAGGTCACAAAATGATTCAGCAGGTCGACAAGATTGATAAGCTCCTACTGTGCGACGGGTTCAGATCCAAGCATTCCTATCTCCAGTAAGTAATGAGATGAAGATGGTAACTCGTGAAAAATGCTGCAAAAATTATCTCTACACAAAGATACACACACATACTCCTTAGTACTCACTATCCATAGATTGGAGGGAAAGTCTAAATTCAGTCTCCCAGGATTCTTTCAGTTATGTAAATATACTTGAACAATTACAAAAAGTAGTATTACTATTTTGCTCTGAAGATCGGGATTTCGCAAAAACACAACCTGAGCACTGTTGGAAGGAACCAACAGAGAGTGACGACTTTCAGCTGAAACAGAGACAATGAGTGGTATGGACGTCAGAACAGTCCACATCACTGAAACACAGACTCTTAAGGCCATTATAATCCTTAAAACCTTGGTCAGTGTGTACACAGACTCTTAACAAGAAAGCCCTCGGCTACTTAACATTCTACACATTGCTCAGAATTTTCCTCAATATTGGGAATGAGCACAAGAGAGTTCCTCCATGTTGAGATTAGCTTCTTATGGGGTCATACGTGACTTTGCGTGGAGACGGCTTCATTGGCTGGTTATAAGCCTTAAACGACAAAAGGCTTCCTGGCAGTTTTCACGCTGATGGCTCAGTATCCTTGGATGAATCTCTCTGTCGCTCCCTCTTTAACGCATTCCAACGTTTATATAAACACACTCCATCTCCCTTTAGAAGATCGTACATGAAATATTGCAAAACGTTGCTTTAATTATACACGAACAAATTTCCAACAATCCAAATTTAACTTTTAATAAACCTGTACCTCAGATCACGGATACGAAATGACAGCTATGGGCATAAAAACCACATGGTTAATATTTTATTAATTTCAGAAATTATAAGGAGATGAAAAATGTCTTCCGGAGTGGGATGATACTTTTTAGCTTTCTAATCCCTTAACTGCCTCTCCCTATGTTGAATATTAATGCTAATTAATGCCAATGACCACATCTTCAAACACTGACAAACTGGTACCAAAAAAGGAAATCTACCTTCCGGAGAATAATTCCTTGTGTAAACCAATTCATTTTTAGTTTCTGTTCCTGCTTCCTTGCACTGTTATAAAACTGATCACCTGCTACATAGTGGCAAAATGTCAACCTCTCTTGTTACACTTTGCAAGAATAGTCTTAACGCAACAGGATCCATCGTGCACAAAGACAGTGACTTGCTGAAGGTTTTCAGGAGAACAAGATCAATAGTGAATAGATGAGACACGAGGCTTACATTAATACAAATGTTGACACACGCAGCTACGTATTTTTTAATTGACACTACAGAACACACTGGAGTTCCCATTGTCTGAACGTCTCTCACATCCAAATCCAACGTCTGTCCTTTGTGTTACGCACCCAAGCACATACAGACAAGAAAACGAGCACACTTGAGATCTCCCTAAAACTCAGGATTCAAACCCGATTTCTGCACACCGACACGCCAATCCAGCATCAACAGCTTCCCAACTTCCCTTTGCTAGTAGTTAAGTTATTCCTACAATTCATGCAAGTCACGGCTCCCTGGAAAAGGAATGTATTCTAATAAGCTCTGACAGTGTTTTATCTGCCTGTTTAAATAAGGCAAGTACATCAGTACATATCTATTTGCTGTGATGCCTTGTTGAGGGGATCTGGGAGGATCACAGAATGCTTTCTTGACAGTTCCTGGAAATGGCACGAGGTCCGTCCATCTGGGGCAGGAGCAGCAGGGAATGCCTCCCTCAGTGACACGCAGATTCAGGGGTTCTGTTGGAAGGAGACACCCCCACAACCATGCTTGTTCTCCTTACTTAAAACCACCCCCTTCCCATCCTGTACCCAGTGAACTCTGAGTCCATCATCCTCTCCATGCCTGCCTCCCTCTGACCACCGTCCCCAGCCCCCCTCTGCACTAGAATGACCAGGCTTATCACTACAGCATAAAGAAAAAGACTGAGCCAAATCATTCCCTGTAAGTCCTAGAACCACCCAACCTTGTATAAACCTATTTCTCTGCTCCCCTCCAAAACCAAACGTAAGCAAAGACGACTAAACTCACTCACTATCCCATCCATTCAACTTCCTTCCCCTCGAGAACAAAGCCACCCACTGAACTGCACTACTGATGACTTCCTCCCTGAAACAAAGTCCTCTCTGGGCTTCCAGGACTGGGATTTTCTTTCTTCCTTCTCCAGCCATGCCTTCTCCGTCCATCCCCTTTAACTTCCAATGATTAGGGGTTACTTAGAAACTGGTCCTAGGCTGGCTTGTTTTTCCTCTCACTCTGTGGTCCTCTTGTGGACAGTCTCATCCACGCCCATGACTTTAATCACTGTGATGCCAACAGTTGTCAAATTCATCCCTACAGACCAGACCTCTTTTCTGAGCCATAGGATAAGAGAGTCCTGCCTGCTTCCCAAATGTCCATGGGTATCTGGGAGTCCTCTCACACCTGTTATCTATAAAAATCAAGCTTTAATCTTTTGAAAAACACATTGATTTGTATGTAGGAGCTCTTTATATATGTTAGATATTAATTCTTTGCTAGATATCTCATAGCTCCCGACCTTGAATATTGTATTCAACACAAGATTTTTAAAACAAGACAGGAGATCATTTCACACAGCCAATGAATCTCAGAGTAAACTTCAAACTCCCCCAACCTGTCCCAATTTCCTGCAGGACTGGGTCTCTCCCTAATCTTCCTCCCTTTGCTCTCCACACTGGCTTTCTCTAAACTCTTCCCCCCCAGCAGCTTCATTATTGGCCTGGATATCCCCCTCCCTTGGTGTAGAAACACTTCCTCCACTGTGTCACCAGTAAACCCAGCACCTCAACCATCCCTTTTTTGGGAATCCTTCCTAACTTCCAGGATCAGCAATATTCCTTCCTGGAGTCCCAGAGTCATTCCATTCATGGCCTGAACATAATGTATAATTAATTACACGTCTGTACTCATCCACCTCACGACAGTCCACACCTTACTCTCCACTCCAGCCACGCCCCTTGCATGACTACAAGATGCCCAGGACCCATGATAAACACACACAGCAGGCGTTTGGTACATTTCTGTCACAGGGGAAAGGACAGATCTAATGGCTCTGCACCTTGTGTCTGTTTTACGAATCTTCTGTTGAAACACAACTTGTGGGATTCAGACGAAGAATCATTGTTACCATGGATATATATACAGACCTTTCAATAAAATACGATATAACTCAACAGCACATCACAAGCATTCACAAATGAGCTTCCACATCTTTCCTTTGCCTGGCTTATAACTGCTCCCACGTGATACGAGGAGACATTTCAGATTATGGCTGCAGCGCATCTAACCCAAAAAGCGAGAGATCCCACCAGTTCACTGAGTGGGCATCAAAAACATCTTAAGAGTTGGGACAGACTGTATTTCTCCGGAGTTCTCCTTCTGAAGAACAATGCACAACTGTCCCATCAGGCAACACGGATACCGTTCATTTCAGACGAGGGCATCCCCCAGAAATGAAGGAAACACAAGGTACTACACGTCTTTGAGGGGCCAACTGCTTCTGTGAAGTTCTCTGAGGTTCCTAAAAACCTCTTAGTGCTATAAACAACCAAGATTTACAAAACAAAACCAAGAAAGATAAAAAGTACTTATGATACTCTCAATGTGTCACTCCTAGTACTGTGCATCCAATCTTTATGAGCCTAGAGGATGAATAACAGCCCCTAAAACTGTTAGGAGAAAGTTAAAACCTGATCACTGTTCTCTGGCTGGAGATTTTTATCCAATAAAATAATGGAATTTCTCCTATTCTAGCACCTTCTCTCCCATTCTTCTCTAGTTGCCAATATCTCACCTTGCAGGCATTTCTGTTATTGCTTTAAACCTGTTCCTGCTTTAAAAAAAAAAAAAACCCTTCCAAAGAGTCAGAGACTTTTCTTTTTCTCTCCACTAAGAAAAACTTCCTACAGGTCTTTCATTAGCTGACTCTGCAGAGAAACTGTCAAGTCTGAACGGACATATCACAAAGTTCCAAGGCTCCAAGTTCAATGGAATAGGACACTTTCTTGTTAAAGATTTTATTCTCACAGGTCTCTCTCTCACACATACTTCTTTCTTCCTGTGAAGTTACTTTCTTTGCTGTGGCAAAATAGCTTCCATTCAAAATTTTCCCTTAGGTGCAAGTTTTGAAAAGAAAGAAAAAAACAAGCTTGCCCAAAAAAAAAAAAAAAAAAAAAAAAGCTTGCATAAAACTTACATTAACATGCCCTCAGTATATATCTAATTACATGAGTCAGCCTATCTTTTAATGGTTTTCACAGTTGCTGTCTATAATGGCATATGCTGTGTATGAACAGACCTAGGACACAAGTGCCCAGACATTTGATCAAACATGCCTCCAGATTCTTCTGTGAGGATATTTTTGGATGAAATCTGCACTGCAATCAGTGGGCTTTGAGTGAAGCAAACTGCTCTCCCCAGTGTGGCTGGGCTTCACTGAATCAGGGGAATGCTTGAATAGAACAAAAGACTGACCTAATCAGAGCACTTAAGAATCATGATGAAATCAAAGAAGAAGTGAATAAAGAGATATTCCACGTTCATGGATAGGGAGACCGAATATTGTCAAGATGTCAGCTCTTCCCATCTTGCTCTGTTGATTCCGTGCAATTCACAATCCTAGCAACTTATTCTGCAAATATTAGCAAAATGATTCCAAAGTTTTTATAAAAAGGAAAAAAGTCCATGGGGCACCTGGGTGGCTCAGTGGGTTAAGCCTCTGCCTTTGGCTCAGGTCATGATCTCAGGGTCCTGGGATCAAGGCCGGCATCGGGCTCTCTGCTCAGCCGGGAGCCTGCTTCCCCCTCTCCCTCTGCCTGTCTCTCTGCCTACTTGTGATCTCTCTCTCTGTGTCAAATTAAAAAAAAAAAAAAAAGAGGAAAAAATTCCAGAACAGTCAAGACAATATTGAAGGAGAACAAAGTGGGAGGATTGACACTACCTGACTTCCAGATTTACCATAAAGCCACAATAACCAAGACAGTGAGGTACTGATGAAAGAAAGAACATATAGATCAGTGGAACAAGAGAGAGCCCAAAACAGACATACGTATTTTCAGTCAACTGATCTTCGACAAAGGAGCAAAGACAATGTATAAGAGCAAAGATAGTATCTAGTTTCTTCAATAAACAGTATAGAAACAATGGGACATCCACATGCCAAAAAAAAATGAACTTAAACACAGACTTTGCAATTATGAATAATTACAAAAATTACCCTTCACAAAAATTAATTCAAAACAGATCATAAATCTAAATGTAAAATGTAAAACTTTAAAACTCCTAGCAGATAGTATAAGAGAAAACCTAGATCATCTTGGGTATAGCGACGCATTTTTAGATACAACAGCAAAGACATAATGCATGAAGAAAACAAATGAGCTGACCCTTGTTAAAATGGAAATCTTTGGCTCTGCAAAATACATTGTCAAGAGAATGAGAAGACAAGCCAGCGATTAGGAGAAAATATTAATACAAGACACATCTGATAAAGAACTGCTATGCAAAATATACAAAGTACTCTTAGAACTCAACAATCAGATAACACACCTGATCATAAAATGGGCAAATCACCTCAGCAGATCCCTCGTCAGGAAAGATACACAGATGGCAAATGGCATATGACAAAATGCTCCACATCATATGTCTTCACAGAAATGCAAATTAAAACAAGAATGGGATACCAAGATATACCATTAGAATGCCAAAAATCCAGACCACTGACAACAGCAAATGCTTAGGATGATGTGGAACAACAGGAACTCTCGTTCACTGCTGGTCAAAATGCAAAACGGTGCAGCCACTTCTGAAGACATCTTGGTGGCTTCTTACAAAACTAAATGTATTCGTACCGTACGATCCAGCAATTACATTCCTTGGAACTGAAACACGTCCAAAGGAACTGAAAACACGTCCACACAAAAACCTGCACACAAATGTTTCTAGCAACTTTGTTCATGATGGCCAAAACCTGGAGGCGACCAAGATATTGTCTGCCAGGTCAACGGAGAACAGACTGGTCCATCCAGACAATGGAATATTATGCAGCACTAAAAGGACATGAGCTATCAAGCAACAGAGAGACATGCAAGAACTTTAAATGCACATTACAAGCAAAAGCAGCCACTGTGATAAGGCTCCCTACTGTGGGATACCAACTCTATGGCCATCTGGACAAGCACAACAATGGAGGAAGTAAAAGGTCCATGTCCGCCAGGATTGCTGGGAAGGGGTGCACAGGTGGCGCACAGAGCAATTTCAGGGCAGTGAAATGACTCTGTATGATGACAATAACGATGGAATGTACAATACCAAGAGGGAACTCTACCACAAAATGCGGACTCTGGGTGGTGAGAATGTGTCAGTGTAGGCTCACCCACTGTAACAACGGTCCCACTCTGGCAGGGGATGCTGATAATGGGGGAGAGGCTGGACGTGTATGGAGGCAGGGGGTAGGGAAAACTGTACCTTTGCCTTAATTTTGCTGTGGACCTTAAACTGCTCTAAAAAGTTTCAATCTGAAAGAAAAGAGAGGAGATTCTCTAACAGACTGTCTTGGGACTCCATCTGTGACCCAGGCTCCTTCCAGTTCTGTGGAAACATCTTTGGACTCAAACTGCAATGTTTTCCCGAGTCTCCTCCTCCCTCAGGTTCTGGACTCCCCACATCTCCACAACCATGTGAGCCAATCCCTTAAAATATACCTCTTCTCATAGCTCTACACATGTCCTATCGGTCTCTTTCTCTGGAGAACCCTAACCAATACATTATCATATTACCATCCTAAAGGGTCGGTAGACCAAAAGGAAAGAACAAAAACACTCACAGAAAAGGGGGAAATGATAATGAATCAATCCTTAGACTTTCTTGCGGGCTGTAGCTTCCAGAAGCCCGAGATGACCTGAACCCCGCTGAGGAAGCCATGCCACACTGGAAATGAGAGGCTCTAAGTGGTGCTGAGTGGAATCCCAGGTGCACCCTGTTTTGCTGTATAATATCAGAAAATGACCCAGCCTCTCTGGTCAGGTTTTCTTACCTGTAAAAAGCAGCCTCCTCACAGTACTCACCTGGCAGAGCCTTAGGACCAAGAAGTGAGAGAACCCTCATGAAGCTCTTGGCACAGGGCTTTGCAGGGGTAAGTACTAAATGAAGGATGTGGGGGCGCGGTTTGAAGGAGGGGAAGGAGGAGGGTCAAATGCACCTTCAGGCATGTTGCTAATAGGACCACGCCCACTCTGACGGGCTTTTTGCAGGGAAACAAACCAATCTTTAACCAGGTCCTGGGTGGCTCAGTGGTTAAAGCCTCTGCCTTCGGCTCAGGTCATGATCTCAGAGTCCTGGGATCGAGTCCCGCGTCGGGCTCTCTGCTCAGCAGGGAGCCTGCCTCCTCTTCCTGTCTCTCTCTGCCTGCCTCTCTGCCTACTTGTGATCTGTCAAATAAATAAATTTAAAAAAAAAATCTTAAAAAAACAAACAAACAAACAAAACAAAAAACTAACCAGGTCATGATCCCAGGGTCCTGGGATCGAGCAGCACATCGGGCTCTCTGCTGAGCGGGGAGCCTGCTTCCCCCTCTCTCTCTCTGCCTGCCTCTCTGCCTACTTGTGATCTCTCTCTCTCTGTCAAATAAATAAATAAAATCTTTAAAAACATTTTTTAACTAAAAAAACTAATCAGGAAATTGTCATTTAGAAGTTAGATTTTTAAATTTCGAAACTAAAACCAGACAATGATCAAGGATCATATAATTGCCTCAAATACGAACAAAAAAATGAATTAAATTTAAATCAAGTATGATTTTAGAGTTTTCACAAGCTTGACCATTGTTACAAGCACAGTCAAGGGACTAAAGGGTATGACCTTGTTAAGAGGATACAGACAGAGGCAGTGTTTGCCAACCATTTCTGCCACAAAACACACTCCACCCCGCACACACCCCACCATGTCTACACTCCGAGCTGCACAGACCGGTACTTTCTCTCTCAGGCACTGTCATTTTAGTCCAGTGGTTCAATCCAGGCTAAGTGAGGCTGGCAGGTGAAGTCTGGGGTTGGTGTTGAGGCTGCTGGTCACACGCCCTGTGTCCAAAGGCCTTTACTCACAATAAACTGAAGTCTGCTTTCACCACGTGGCCATCAGAGTTCTGCTTCAGAAAACAATCAGAGCTCCAAGCCACCTGGAGAGACCCAGTCTCTCACCATCAACCTAGCCGCTGTCCTCTTCCGGAAGTTTTTACAGGAACTAAACCATAAACATCCTCCGTGCTCCTGGCTTCTCCTCAGTCTTGCTCCAAAGCCTGAACACTGTGTTTCCATCACCTTTCTGAAGCACCCACCACCCGCCACGAGCAAAAGACAAGCCGGAGATTAAGAACCTGCCCTTTGCATCTGACTTGAATCTAACTCACGTTTGGTCTTTCCAACTCTTTGGCCACCATACTTGGACGGCTAGAAGTTTCTCTAAACCACACCTCACAAAACTGACCAACTGCAGGTCAGTTTCCTAATCCCAGACAGGCCCATCCCTCCAGTTTCGGTTTGAGCAGTTATTATATCCCTTACTGCAAAGATTCTTAACTTGTCGCCCATAAAATCCAAAATGAAATTGTGAGCACACATGGGCTCCTCCCAAGAGGGCCCCTCCCAAGAAGTTTCACTACTCCATCAGATTCTCAAAGGACTCTAGGACCCCAAGAAGATTAAGAATGATGCAGAAATAATATAACTGTATTAAAATGTGGCTATGATGTATGTCACTAGACGAGAAGAGTGTTGAGGATGACCTGCTCTACCTTCCAAAAGAGAAGCAATTGATCTACCCTCTTTCCTCAGCCCAACAGACACGAGGCTTGGCAATTCTGATAATAAAACATCTCCCAAGTCTTTGCTACATACCAAACACATTCGTGCACAGCACCTCAACTGGTGCCTCCAGAAAATCCGATGAACTACTTGTTCTTGTCCCTGTTCAACAAGTAACACTCAGAGCAACTAGGCAGACCTACAATCAGTACAGAGCATTTGCAACAGACACCCTTCACTGAATTTACAAGCTATGTATACTAAGTCAATTTTAGAATAACTCTTCCAAACACACGTGTTGTATCACTGAGAAAATAAAACCAATGCAAAACAAATTATTTTAGGAGTCTAGCACGTAAACACAACTACTCAATAAAACCTTGGGTTCTGGGTCACATTTCTCAAAACTCCTTCTTGTGGGTCTACTTTCAAAGATTTATAGTGCCGGGTAAGTCGATTTCAAATGAGTGATTTAAAACAGAAGTTCCCATTTACCCAAACAACCACATCTCATGAAATATTAATTCCCTTAGAATGAAATATTGAAAAAGAGTAATACTTTGGGAAAACATGTAACCATCGAAGATTACTTTCTTCATGTGCAGATCTGATTAACATGCTGATTACAATAATTAAAGACAGCTTTAATCACACCTCACTGGAAGTGTGTTAGCACTGAATATGAACCAGAGCATGAGAAAAGGAACGGAATGGTTCTGTCGGTAAGCATCCAACACAAGATCTGACGTATTTAGGACAAGCAGTGAAATCCCTCTAGCTGAAGTGTAGGTGAGGAAGATCAGAACATGTTCTTCAAGAGAAGAGGCACGTTTCATACATAATCAGTTAGGTCCAAGCGTAAGGACCAAGAGCCTGCGGGTGTTCTGCCACTGATGGATGAAACCTGTGACCTACCCGTCATGGCTCCAGATGTGGTTCAATTCTTAAAACCTGTCATTTTTGTGAATACTAACGAAACTCGAACTCTGTCCTACCACCAAGACCTCTCAAGACACTGAATTACCCCAAAGCAGAACTTTTTGGCAAAACACAGACTCCAGCATATGCGCTCTTAACGATAGGATTTATTATCCAGTTATGGTAGATTGAAATCCTTCCCATCACTATATTATATGAGGACACTTTTATTGACTGTACATTTTTTAAATATGCTAGTGAAAAATTATTAGCGACAGAAATTTGTTTTGTTTTGTTTTTTCCCCTAATCAAAACACAGGGCACCTGGGTGTCTCAGTTGGCAAAGTGTCTGCCTTAGGCTCAGGTCATGATCCCAGTGTTCTGGGATCAAGTCCTGAGTCAGCTCCCTGCTCAGTGGGGAGTCTGCTTCTCTCTCCCTCTGCTACTCCTCCTGCTCGTGCTCTCTCTCACTCTCTCTCAAAAACATAAAATCTTTAAAAATAAGAAATTTAAAAAATTGAAAATCAAAACACATTCTGCATGTCTAAATTACAATAGTCACTAGCAATTCAAAATTCTGGGGTGGAATGATGTCTACGTTACAGGTCTGCAGACTGGAAAGTAATCCCACCATAATCTCACTCTTTCACACATTTCTTCTCTTAGGAACTTTTTTGCTCTGACAACTCTATATGGCACAATTCACAGATCGATTTCTCACCTGTCAAACCCAAGGGCAACGGTTGTAATAGGCTGGCAGAGTACGACTATTTGGAAGTGAGCTCAGCAAGAACCAAGAACCAGGCAGGTGGGGACAAACTTACAGGGCACAAAGATAGACTGGGAAAGATGAAGTAGTTAGGAGGGTAAGATCACCGGTGATTTCCAGATTGCCAAATCTATGGTCAATTCTCGGTCTTCTGCTTACTTGACATAATGAACAGCATTCCATGGGTCTGATCACCTCTCCCCTCCTAAAAACATTCTTCTCTTAGTGTTACAGATTCAATTTTTCTGTCTCTCCAAAATTCTTACGTTGAAATCCTAACCCCCAATGTGACGGTATTTGAGGGTGGGGCCTTGGGGAAGGGATTAGGTACTGAACGGAGAGCCCTTACAAATGGGAGTAGTGCCCTTATAAAAGAGACCCCCAGAGAGCTCCCACACCCTTTCAATCAAGCAGGGACACAAGGAGAAGCTGGCTGTCCGCAGCCCAGGGGAGAGCTGTCACCAGAGCCCAAGCAGGCCGGCACCCTGATCTCAGAATTCCAGCCTCCATATCCGTGCAGGGCACATTTCTGTTCCTGATAAGCCGCCCGGCCTGGGGTACATTGCTACGTCCACCAAGCTGACCAAGACACTTGGCCTTGGAGCCATCAAGCTCTCTTGGCCTACCTTACTGGTCATCACTCCTCAGTCTCCTTTGCTACTGCTTCTTGTCAGCCAACCTCTGGAATGTCCCAGAACCCAGTCCACCAGGACATCCTCTCCACCCCTCACTCACTGATGTCATCCAAGCTTGTGGCCTCAGACACCAACTATATGCTGACGGCATCCACTTCCTGCACCGACCAGGACCGCCCTTACCCCAGACACATGTCCACCATCCACCTTGACATTTCTGCCAACACCTCAACAGAACACAGCCAACCACACTCGGTTCGCTCCCACGGGATTCCTGGACTCTGGGACAAGTGTGCCTCTCCAGGTGCTCAGGCTGAAGGCTCTGGACCCAGCGCTGGCTCAAACATGCTCTCTCTCCTATCCTCCCACCACATCCTCCGTCCCCTACCAGACACACAAGCACACCTCATATCCCATCCGTTGGCAAACCCTGGCAGGTCCACCATCAGAATACCTCCAGAATCCAGTCGTTCTGCTACAAAACCCACAACCAGCACCCTGATACAAGCCACTGCTATTGCCTGCCTGGATCACTGCAGCCACAGAGCAGTCCGAATGACGCATTCAGAACGCAGCTTGTGCCCGAGTTATTCTGTTATTCAAAATCCTCTGAGGAAGAAAAGCTGAAACCTTCAACACAGCCCATGCAGCACTATGGGCCACTGCCCACTCTGATCTGCCCCCTACTGCTCTCCCCAGTACGCACTCCTGTCCCACTCTGCTGGCTTCCATGGCTCTCTTCTAATATATCCAGGATGCTCCTGCCCCAGGACATTTGCATGTACTGTTCCCACTGCCCAGAACACTCTTCCCCCAGATATATCGACGGCTTGGTCTTTCACTTCATTCAGGTCTCTGCTCAGATGTCGTTTTATTCAGGAGGGCTGAATAAATACCTGCTATATTTCATAGTTTAAAAATAATTGTTACTAGTGAAACTTCATTTTTACAAACATAATTTGATCTGACACAATTGAGAGGAAAATATTCAGGGACTTTGTCCAGGCGCCTCTTAGGCTCCCTCAAAGTTAACTAGCATCTCGGTCATGCCCTCCCTCTTTCCCAGGAGTCCTGACCCCTGCTTCTTTCTGAGGCTACCCAATAAGAAGAGAATATTATGACGAGGCTCTACATTATCAAAGAGAAACAATTTACTTATTTAAAATTGTTTTAAGAATCAGGCAAAGGGGGCCTCCTGGGTGGCTTAGTCGGTTAAGCATCTGCCTCCAGCTCAGGTCATGACCCCAGGGTCCCAGGATCGAGCCCCACATCAGGCTCCGTGCAGAGTGGGGAGTCTGCTTCTCCTTCTCTCTCTATCCCTACCTCCTGGTCCTGCTTTCTCTCTCTGTCCTCTCTATCTCTGTCTCTCTGTCAAATAAATAAAATACTTAAAAAAAAAAAAAAGAGTCAGTCTGAGAGTAGAGGGTTTTAAGAATGAGCCCAGTATAGTTACATGGACTAGAACTCCACAGGCCACAAGGACTAGGAGAAAGAAAGTGGGGAGGGGAGAGGACATAGAGCTTTGGTCCCCAGGAGACAGCTCCAAGTCAGAAAATATATGGTCACCCAAAATTAAGGACTCCAGACACCTTCCCTCTTCTACTCATGCAGTTGAACTATTTCAGTAATAAAATCAGTTTCTACAGTTTGAATTCGTCTTCAAAATTTAAAATGACCCGAGTCATAGAACTTCCTTCCACATGAATGTGGTGGGAACTGATTACCACTGGTTAGTTAACCACAGGCGAAGTAGCTGAGAAGGAGCTCACCTTAACAATGTTGGCCGTGACACGGAACCTTGATCCTGGGTGTCACCCAGGTCAAGTTCCTGAGCATGACCAACAGGAGTTTTCAGTGACTATTCGAAAAACAGAGATACCTAGGCAATTAGCTGGCTTGGTTTTTGTTGTCACAACTAAAAAAGTCTAATGAAAGTGATTAATTGTAAGGAACATGCCATAATTTCTGGAATCATGAATCAAAACCATTTATCAACTTGTAATTAAAAGAAAACCCTCCAGAAAGAACCAAAATTATGGCATGGCTTCCCCTCTCCAGTGAAGGAAACGCTGAGCACCTAAAACAATAGATTCATTGGTCTGCAGGCAGGAGAAGCACAGAAAGGAGGAATATTTTAGTGTATATCTGATCTTTTCCCCTTCACTCTGTAACTGAACAGGAGGTTTCAAATAAATCCCTAAGGTTTTGTCCTCTGTGATTCTTCAAACAAACCAACCAAACAAAAATACTAGGGTTATATATCACAAAATATTTCAATTTTGCAAAAGGACCAGAATATGTAAAAATAAATAAATACATATGTATTTATTTATTTTTACATATATATGTATATATGTATACATATATATATACAGCAACATATATATGTATATATATGTTGCTTCTGTAGCTGTTGGTAATCCATTCTGAGTGCTCACTATAAATTCTGCCTGCCTTATTATATAAACAGAACTCATTTGGATTATTGCATGTGGCAGTTCCTGAAAAAATCAGCTGTAAACAGAGCCTGGACAAATTCCGTGAATTTTCTCCTATCAATTACACAAGATCAAATTATGTTTGTGAAAATGAAGTTTTACTAGTAACGATTATTTTTAAGCAATGAAATCTAACAGATATTAACTTACGGTTTTCTTCCTGTTATCACGAAGACTGTATTAGATGAGATTTATAGCTGTTTAACAAAACAGAAACTATCACATCAACCTTGGAAGCAGCAATTCATCAACTTACCTGGGACAAACAATTCATACCAGATGAGTGGAGAGGAATAAATTTCCTGCTCATTTTGCAACCATTATTTTTTCTACCAGGAGAAGTTCGGATAATTTGGGATTTTAAAAGAGGGGAGTCTATAATGCAACAGAACCTTATTTAGGTATCTACTCTCACCACAGCCTGGAATTAACTTATCAAAAAATCAAAAGCTCTAGGTGTTTTTGTCACTTTACCCAGGATTTCAATAATCCCAACAAAACAAACTGCTAGGATTTTTTTTTAAGACTTATGTATTTATTTATTTGAAAGTGAGAGAGAGAAGAGAATGAGCAGAAGGCAGGGGGAAGAAGCAGATGGAGAGGGAGAAGCAGACTCCCCACTTTGAGTCTCAGGCAGGACTCAATCCCAGGACCCTGGGATCATGACCCTTAAGGTCCAAGACCTTAAGCAGATGCTTAATAACTGAGCCACCCAGGCGCCCCAAACTGCTGGGATTTAAAACCAGCCCCAAAGGGCATTAATGTGGAAATATGTCTCTTCTAGTAACCATTGCTAGTGACCAATTCTTCTTCTTTTTCAGAATATTTCTTCAGGAATCAAAAGAGAAAAGGAATCTTTTTACTGCCATCATCTTTGGGTGATTTTACGAGCAGTTACATAAACACAGGCACGGAGAAGAGCTGGACAGGAACCTATCTTGTGTGACCTCAGTAGGACGAGTAAGATTACACAGGAATGCAGAGAGTCGAAATCATGACATTCTTCCTACCTCCTGGCTCTCTTTTCTGCGTGTTAGTTAAAGGTCCTGCCTGGACTGAGAGAAAGTGCTGGAGAAACACAGACAGACTGTCATCCGTGGGACCTTCTGCCACAGATGCGTGGAGGCCGTATCACGGTTCTTCCACCCCGGATGGTCCTTGAGCAGAAGCATGAGCACATCACTAATTGAAGGACTTGGTGTCCTTGTGAGAGTTACAGGGAGACCCCAAATTGCCAACTGGTTTTGCATCAAGGGTCTATTAAAAAATCACTAACACATTCTGAGAAATAGCAATGAGATGGCGAGGAATGGCTTACCAGGGCCATGTAAGAGCCTGCCTCTACAAAAAACACT
Organism: Lontra canadensis; assembly: GCF_010015895.1. Classification (NCBI taxonomy): domain Eukaryota; kingdom Metazoa; phylum Chordata; class Mammalia; order Carnivora; family Mustelidae; genus Lontra; species Lontra canadensis. Next base: position 4,469,312 of record NW_022631070.1, on the reverse strand, counting down.
GAGCAGTTCTTAAACTATTCCTAAATATCAGGTAAGCGTCAGCTGCCATTAACAACACTGAGTTAAAAACAGAGCTTCCCTATGACCCGGCAATTGCACAACTGTGTATTTACCCCAAAGATACAGTTGTAGTGAAAAGAAGAGCCATATGCACCCCAATGTTCATAGCAGCAATGGTCACAATAGCAAAACTGTGGAAGAAGCTGAGATGTCCTTCAAGAGATAAATGGATAAAGAAGATGTGTTTCATATCTACAATGGAATATTACTCAGCCATCAAAAAGGACGAAACCCCAACTTTTATATCAACTTGGACGGGACTAAAGAAGATTACGCTGGGTGAAATAAGTCAAGCAGAGAGAGTCAATTATCATATGGTTTCACTTACTTGTGGAGCATAAGGAAAAACACGGAGGACATTAGGGGAAGGAACGGAAAAGGGAATTAGGGGAAATTGGAGGGGGAGACAAACCATGAGAGACTGTAGACTCAGAAACAAAGTGAAGGTTTTAGAGGGGAGGAGGTGGGAGGATGAGTGAGCCTCGTGGTCAGTATTAAGGAGGGCACAGATTGCATGGAGCACTGGGTGTTATATACAAACAATGAATCATAGAACACTGCTAACGTAATAAATAATAATTATATTATTATATTATTATAATATAGTAATAATAATAAATAAAAATAATAATAAACATTGCAATTCCATTCATTCATGTCAAAAACAAATTTTAGAAAGGATAGGGATGGAGAAGCGAAAGGGAACAATTGCCAAGGGCCGTGCAGTTATCAAAACACACGATTCTCGGTAGAGTCTAAATGAAAGTGGCCTTCACTATTATTTACATTTGATACTTTTCATTTATTTACGAGACTGCAAGTATCCCAGATCAACTTAAAAGTGATGCATTTCCCAACTGACTTAGCCTATGTAAATTAAAATTTGTAATTAATAAAAATTGGCATTTTCATGAAGGGCACTAGAACTTTTATTAAAACATACTTATATCTTAATGTTATAAAGATACACATTATGATCAATGGGGGTCAACAAGAAGCCAGTAAAAGCACGTAAGTCCATGACATAAGAGGCGCACAGAGGATGTCACGAAGCAGGGCGAGAGAAGTAGGGCTCCCGGCCCACATCCTTCCCCCACCAGTATATTCACTGCCCACAAACCAAGAATAATTTCTATCCTTTAAATGGTTAGGAAAATCAATAGTTCATGACATGTGAAAATTATATGAAATTCAAATGTGTGTGTCCATCAGTTAGGGGTACTATGGAACACAGCCATGCCCGTGCTGATGGCCAGACAGCCCATGGCTCTCAGGAGCAACAGAGCACAGCTGGACCTCAACGCCGACCAGATGGCCCACCAAGCCTACACACTGCCTCCCTTTCACAGAGCACACCTGCTGAAGAAGCAGGTCCTCATGGGGTGGCCAAGAAAAAACGTGTGCTTCATTACGTTAAGAAATGCTTGAAAATAAGTAACACCATGATGAACAATAACCCTCTACCCAAACAGGTTACTAATAGTGACAGAAAAGTAATTAAGGAAAGTTCCCAAAAGTGAAGCAGGGAGGGGGGAAAAAAGAAGGAGGAACAGGAAGAGAGAACAGTGACAAAGGACAAAGGAGGAAAAAAGAGAACAATGTGACCACTTTGGGACATTTTGTGCAATGCTCTCAACGGCCAGATTATGGCTGAGAGTGCTGTTATGCTGGTGACAGCTAGAAGAGCAGGTCACTTTTACCAAGTACAGTGGGGGAGGGAACACCTCCCCCATGAAAATGGCCCACCCCGTGTCCTCCTCCTAAAGCCCCCCACTCTTCACAAGTAGTGAGCAGAGCCTACTCTAGGGCAACCCTTCCTCAAACTCTCACAACGTAGACTAAAAATACTCTTGAAAACCTCACTTACAACTTCATTACAGGTCTAAATCTGTCTTCATAGAATATAAAAATAATGCTTTAAATTATCTATTATCCTTCCAGGCAGAGGCTCCAGAAAGGCCCATGGCATCTGTAGAAAAGCCTGGAGCACGACTGTTACCCAGTTTTGTCCAGTCGGAGAAATTCAACAAACCTCAAAAGAGCCGGCCGCTCTCATTTAAAGGCTGATTTACACACTCAAAAAAAAAAAAAAAGTCACAAACATCTATCTACAATGGTCTGGAGAAGATAATCTGACTGTTGTGTGGAAATAACTAAAAATGCTTTTTGTCAAACATGAGTTAAAGGGATTAATGAGCTAGCAAAGGGTAAAGACTACACAGAACCCAAATATTATCTGGAAGGAAGGATCTAGAATGGTAAAGCTTAGCAGGGAAACCATCAATTCTTCACAGGGCATTTGCCCAAACCCTTGGAACAGCTCCACAGTGGTACCAGACAGTGGACAAACACCAAAGCCCACACATCAGGCAGCGTGTAAAGCAGACTCTCCCCGTGAAGCTGAGACCCAAGCACTCACCTCCATGGGCTACATCTTGAGTAGAAGGGGGAAGTGGAAATAGCCACCTCACCCCCAAGGGCCTGAGGGAAGCCATCTTTGGTGAAACCTTGGCAGTAACTTGGATGGCGGGTGTGTGTGAGGGGGCTGGGGGGAAGATGAAGAAACAGTCCCTGAGAATTCATAACTACACGCAATCGTCCAAAACCACCTCGAGCTGAACATTCAATTAAAGTGTGTCATTTGGCCACAGCTGTCTAACAGAAGCAAACTACAAATCTGTCTTGAGAGACTCCATCTTTAACCCGGCGTTTAAAAAGATCTCACAAAGTTTAAAAAAAGAAAAACAAAAACAAAAACAGGAGTACACTATCAATAATCACTAGCCAATAATCATATTGCTATTTTTAGTAGTATTGTTACAATGGGTAACATTTATTAAGAGCTTATTATGAACCACTCACCAAAGTGTATGATGTATAATCACTTGGTTAGTCCTGACAACAATATTTTTTTAAAGATTTTATTTATTTATTTATTTGACAGAGAGAGAGAGAGAGAGCAATCACAAGTAGGCAGAGAGGCAGGCAGAGAGAGAAGGGAAAGTGGGCTCCTTGCCGAGCAGAGAGCCTGATGTGGGACTCCATCCCAGGACCCTGAGATCATGACCTGAGCCGAAGGCAGAGGCTTAATCCACTGAGCCACCCAGGCACCCCTGACAACAATATTTTAAGGACAGCACCATTACTGCTTCTATTTGGTCAGAAAAGAGACACAATATACAAGGTCCATTAGTAAGAAAAAATCAGAACTTAAAGATTTTAGAACTTAAAGATTTCTAATACCGGTATATAGCCGACTCTTGAATAAAACAGGTTTGAGAGCACACATCTGCTCATAGGCAGATTTTTTTTTTTACAGTTTATAATATGCAAAACACACAAAATTTGTGTTCATCGACTTTATGTTGTCAGGGAGGCTCCTGGTCCACAGTAGGCTATCAGTAGTTCAGCGGTGGGGGCAATCAAAAGTTATCTGTGTATTTTCAACCACATGGGGGCAAGGGGTGTTGGTGCTCCTACTCCCACGTGGTTCAAGAGTCAACTCTACTTAATATATTAAAGAAAATAAAAGAGGAAATTCAAATTCTATAAGGAACACAAGCAACAACAAAGGACCCCCCAAAAAAATGACCAAGAAAATTTTCAGCACAGACAAAAGTATGAAAATACGGGAGAAAAATTAAGAAACATGGAGCACACGGTCTACAAGAAGTCTGTCTGGAATGCTAAAAAAAGCAAAGGGGAATAGGGAAGAGGCACGAACTAAAGACAGAATAACTGAGAATTTTTCAGAACTGATAACATGCAGTAATCTACAACCTCAGTAAGCCCAATAAACCCCAAATGGAGTCAATAAAAAGAAATCTCTTTTAGAAACATTCCAGTGGACCTGCAGAACACCAAAAATAAGGAGAATTTTATAAGGAGCTAGAGGGGGAAAGACTGTTGAGCGTTAAAAGAATGACGGGCTGACAACAGATGTCTCAGCAACAATTAAAAAGCCAAAGAGTAGAGAATCATATTGTCAGTGTGATACTACAAATGTCCATCCAGCGTTACAGACACAGCAGAAATACCTCTCAATAGTAGGAGAGAAATAAAGACATTCTGAGACACAGGAGAACGGAGTTTTTCAACAACGGTCCTCCCCTCCCAAATGTAGGAAATTCTGAAGAATATACTTCTTTCTAAAGAGGAGGGATCCCAGAAGGAAGATCTAAAACGTAAACTGAATTACAAGAAAATAAAGTGGTAATATATGAGTAAATCTAAGTGAACACTGACCATACATAATAATCACACCTGAAATTAGAAAACATGTAGAATGTTGGGATGATGAAAACAACTTTCATATTAAAATGTGAGCAATTCACAACCTGAAATGACTATGTTAAAGAAAGGCTGAAAAATAATGAGCTAATAAGACTCAATTTGAGAAATCAGAAAAACAAAAAATAAACCATCTCAAAAAGAGAACAAAAACACAGAGGGCATTCACAAAGCCAGAAATTGTTTTTAAAAGCTAATAAAATTGACAATCCCCTGAAAAGAACACTTTTTTAAAAAGGAAGATTATCAGAAATAAAAAAAAATTACATTTACAAATGATAAAGAACTTAAATAAGGTAATAGGAGAATATGAGTACCTTTTGCCAATAGTCTTAAAATACAGATGAAACAAATTCCCAAAAGCCCAAGAGTGAGTAAAACTGACTCAAGAAGAAAGAGAAAACCAGAATAGTCCTATAACCTCTAAAGATGCTGAGTGCCTAAAGACGCTTACCCTTACCACTACATTTCCTTCTTCATTGAGCCTGATTTTTGTATCCAAAATCATAAATAATAATAGAAAATTTGGTAATCATGTATCTTACTTTGGGAAGAAATAAAGTCATCAGCTCAACACTCAATGACACTCTTATGAAGGAAAAAAACTTTCTACAAATATTTGGAAGAAGAAAATGTATGCTATCCATTCAAAAATTAAGAGACTTCATAAATAGTCATTTACCAGCCAAAGCCTAGTAATGTATGACATACCTGGCCCTGTTCTATAGAGACATGATTTTATCAGCTGTATAGTATTCAATAAACATTGAACTGCAATAGAATTCATTTCCCTAGGGGTCCAGTGACCTAGCCAGACTCAGACCCCTGCATGCAGTGCACAGCCCCCACTGTTCCCTGTGGTCAAGAGCCAGCCCTCACTGTCTGTTCTCTCTTTGCTTATTAGGTCTCCTGCATCTGTGTTGGGGCCATATAACTCATTCCAGCCAATAAAAAGTGAGGCTATGCCTTCTCTAGGCTCTTTCGTTTCCATCTACCCACAGAATGCAGTAGAGCGTGTGACCTTATGAAAACAGCAGAGCCACATGATGGAAAATGCCCAGGTCCATGAACGGGGCATATGGCAAAGGCTGCCTGCCAATCCACACTGGACCGTGAGGAATGCAGTACAGTTAAGCTGAGCAGTGTCGGGCCTCCAAGACCACATTTACCCGTCACAGCAGCTCACTATGCACCCTACAGACTCACCTTGATTTCAATATATTTTTATGAAAGAATGTAGATCCTCATGTTATTCTAATATTGTAATAATAATTCCTTAAACTTCCCACAGCTTCTTCCATCCATCATCAACATTTCAACAAAGGTGACAGGTCTGTACCAATGACGAACCAAAGACAGTTCAGCTAGGAAACTTGGTAAAGACCCAGAGGCTGAAATTTGCCATTAGTAAAAGGAAAGAGCTCAGCAGTTTGCACCAGGGCTTCCTGACTTCAGCACTACTGACATTTGGGAACAGATCATTCTTTGTTGGGGGGCAGAGCTGGGGGACCGTTGCTCTGTACAATGTCGGGTATTTAGCAGTATCCTTGGACCTTACGCACTAACGCTAGTACTACCCAAGAGGTGCTGGGTTGCGACAACAAGAATCTGTCCCACCCCCACTATGACAATAAACGTTTTCTCCAGGCACTGTCAAACATCCCCCAGGGGGGCAATCTTCCCCAGTTAAGAGCCACCGGTTCAGACAAAACAACTGGTAAACAGTTTCAATCAAATTTGTTTAACAACGTCTTTGCTGTCTAGACACATACCACAAGTTCATTTGACGCATGCAAACGCCCCCCAAACACGTACACATCATGCTACTCCAGACCCGAGAGAAACACCCAAGTGGGGACAAGTACAAAATCTGGCATAAATGCCAGGAGTTCAGAACCCAAGGCCCTGAGATGCTTCCTCCCACGGCTGGTACGACCCGGGCCCATTCCACCGCGTGCCTTACCTTTCCAACCTCAAAGGAGAACATTATCACTGTCCAATCTCCCCAAGCTACAAATGGGTAGAAGTTACAAAGGATAATTTACTAGCATAATATTTTATCCGCTAAATATTTTAATAAGGTAGCCCATTCCCAGTCCGTTCTCATGACCAACACAGTGGTGCAAACGATGAAAAGGACAGATCATCCAGGGATCACTGGCATTTACTCCGGGAAGCGTCTGAGTCTTCTTTTCATAACTGCACCTTCCTCAGAATTTTCTTTTATTAAGGTTGCTATTAAGTGGCTATGCATTTCCTGACGACCTACCGAACCCTGGAGAGGAAAACCATAGGTCACAGGCAGGCTTGGCATCAGAAGGATGTCAGCCTGGATTACAAAGTGCTCCCTGGGGGGAAAAAAAGAAAACAATGTTTCACCCTAAATTAAAAAAAAATAAAACTGCATGACACTCCCTAGGTAGTCAGACACAGGATAAACCTCTCCTTCTTAGCCTACCGCACACCTGGAAGCCCTAAAAATTACTAAGAATTAAGTAAGTGCCCTCTCTGCACTGAAGAGGATGAATCCGGAGCAAAACATTTCCACTGGCTATCTCATGGCAGTTTGTCTTTTACTGCGACATTTCAACCGGCTGCACTCTACTTGGCCAACGAACAGAATCTTCCATCAATGGTGACTCATAATTTTTCCATTCACAAACCCACCTGCTAAGAATGTGAAGTGATTTTTTAACAGAGAATTTGGCTAATAAATCCGTCACGTCGTCCGCCGTCATCCGAGAGTGACTGACCCACCTGGGTTTATCCTGATTGACTTGAGGCTCTACCGGCAGTCAGTCAGCCACACGGAGCAATAAGCGATCTCTCCTCAAGCTGTTATGATTAATCACCACCCTTCAGTTAAAGCCAATATCCCGCTCACATCATGTTGACAACAAGAAAAATTCGGTAATAAGAAATGGCTCTGCTTTATCTAGGCTGAAGATATATAAATTACAATCAGATTATGTAGATGAAATACAGGAGCTAAATTTATCCACAGTAACTACACTTGTCACAGCACTTTTTAATGCCCCTAAAAAAGGATTTATGTGCATGCTAGAGCCAGCGGACAGTCGAAGAAAGACTTCAGCGGCTTTCCCATTCAGATTACTTCTTTTCACTGTAGAAATCATTAGCAAAACTCTTTTCATTTCGCCAGCCCGGAATGTGTTTATTAAATCACTTACAAAAGCTGGACTGTCCGTAAGGCATACACCGTGAAGCAAACTACGCTCTTTCCTTCAGGCCACTGAAGTATTAACCACAAATTTGTGGTTAAAGCAGCCAGCCTGCTCTTGGGGCTGAACACAAGCCCTTGAGGAAGTCAGGAGACCACGGTCTGCCCTGTCGCAAGATACAAAGGACAACAGAGCAGCAAAGATCGGGATGGATGGGAGTGTTTGAGCGAGAAGTAAAACAGATGAAATAAAGCAAAGAAGAATGTGGGAACCTGGAAACTTTGCCCTAGATTCCACATACTGGACAACAGGCCAAAAACAGCCTCATGCTTCGGCGGTATGTCCTTACGTAAATACCCAGCAATAATTAGCAAATGAGTGCACTGGAAGTGCTTTGATACTTCTGTTTGCAGCTTAATGGTCTGCTGAGTTTATAGCTGGCAGCTGTCTCCATATGGGGCTGTCAACATATCAGAATGATATTTATTGAACCTCACAGACTAGAAAGTCAGACTGGGCTTATGTTCTCTCCATGGCTAATTATAAAGCCCAGAAACGGATTTGAATTACTTGCCAGGTAAACGTGCTAAAGAACCCAATTTCAGAAGAAGAGAGCCTCAACACGATAGGAGTGAAAATGGCATAGACCCACCAACACTTGGGGTACGGTCCTGTGTTGGCCACCTCACGCGGCTGAAAGGGGACCATGCGAAGCGTTCAGTCCACCTTTGAGAACCAACCGAAGCAAAATACTGATTTCTGTTCCCAGACATACCCTGAAGCCCATCAACCCATCCACACCTCGTCCCTGTGAGGGGAGGTCTTAGACGTCATTATGAAAATGAACTTTACAGTGCGGTGGGTACAATACAGCTGTTCTCCCTGCAGCATGGTGGATGACAGAGAAAAACCTAGCGCAGATATGAGACACCCACTAAATAAATTACACGCCCCACCCACACTGCCCGAGAGCAACAAAGAGAAATGAGCTCACAGTGTAAGGTGTGAATCAATACGCCACAATTCAGTGAAAAGAGTCTCAGAATGGTGTGTATGATGAAGCCAGTTTCATCACTTAGGTTTCTAACTTAAAATACCATCATAAGAATATCTAACTCAAAACAGAACAGTATTTAGAAAAATGTACACCTTTCAGCAGCTCTTTATGAGAAGCGACTTCAGAGAAAGTTCACTTTTTACTTTACATACTGATCTACCGTCTTAATTTTTATTACTTTTGTTATTTTTTTAAAAAATGAGAAATTCCACTGAGCTCTATTAAAATTACTACATGATTAAAACATACGGATGTCAGAACATTAGTAAAAGCCTAATGCATACTCACTGTCCATTTGGTTTTATTCTCTATTCCAAACGAGTATTTACTTTCAACAGAAAAAAATTAGGGATACGTTGTTAAATGGGAGGCAGATAACATAGGGCTACCCAATTATACTACCACGGAGCAGTTTCTAGAAGTTTCCATTTGCTTGGTTGCAAAATAACCTAATCTGCTAGCCTATGCACGGTTGAAGAAAAGTCCATCCAACATTAACAGCAACAAGCCTGCCCCACTGCATTGCTGCTACATAGCAGCAAACCCGTAACATTTATTACCCCCCAGCCAGCTATGCAAACAAAACAAGAAATCCTTCTTAAAAATGAACAAACACTGCCGCTTGGATCTCTTAATGATTACATGATCTCAAGGATTTACATCTATCTCAAGCACACTTGGCGTAAAATGTGAGTTTATTGTCCCAGCCTTTCTGTGACATGAGCCCTTTGAAAAAGCAGGGGCATTTTACCTAAACAATGCTTTTTTTACCTAAACAATGCAGAAATAACCAGACCCAATTTACCAGCACGGGTAAGTAAAACATCATAATATACTGTGATGGTTAGTTTCATGTGTCAGTCTGACCAGGTCCCAGGGTACCCAGACATTTGGTCCAACATTATTCTGGGTGTGTCCGGGATGTTGTTTCTACGTGAGATTAACATTCAAATCAGTGGTCTCTGAATGAAGCAGACTGCCCTCCTCAACAGTGGGTACGCCTCATCCCATCAACTACAGATCTGATGGAACAGAAAGGCTGAGTGAGATGGCACCCCTTCCATCTGGTGGTGGGAGCTGGGACAAGGCTTGTCCAACCTTCACATGTGAATGGAAACATCCCCTCCTGGGCTCATAAGAAAATGCAATAACCCCCCTAAGGGTTAAGTCCTGCTTTGTGAAACATCTGTGTTATCTCTGAGAGTGGCTGGGCGCTGAGTCATGGTCAAAAAAACCCCTCAAAGTCATTAATCTACTAGATTAGCCATCCATTTTGACATTTACTTCTGATAACCCAACCTCTACTTCAACAATCAGCGTAACTGGAAATGCACTGCTCTCATTCTTCTTAACCACTAAAAAGTTCTTACTTAACATCGCCCCCAAATGTGACTCCCAGTAACTTCTAGTCATTGGCCCAAATTCTACCCTTTGAAGTCCTACAGATGCCCAAGCAGTTAGGACACCTCAGCTAATTTCTTCCATAATCATATTATTACATATCCAATCTAATTATTATAACCTGGTTATGTGTATTGGGCAGGGGACGGGGAGGTTGTTTGGGGTGCCTTTGAAGGACTGTCTGGAAGGGAATATGTCTCATATGTGATTCTAAAACCTTCCCATCCCATCCCTTCCTTGAAACGACAGCTGTAGATCCTATCCTTCCTCATGCTAAGAATACACAGTATTTAAACCTTTATCCTTAATACAGAGCCATTGACCAGAGTCCTGCCAATTCTCATGAATACAGATTTTCTTGTCCAGAAAAGTTAATCATTTCAAAATCAGGGGTGCCTGGGTGGCTAGTCGGTTGGGCACCTGCCTCTGACTCAGGTTATGATCTTAGGGTCCTGGGACCGAGTCCCACATTGGGCTCCCTGTTCATCAGGGAACCGGCTTCTCCCTCTACCTGCTGCTCCCCCTTCTTGTGCTCTCTTATCAAATAAATAAATGAAAAAAATCGAAGAAGATGAGAAACAGAATACGGAGGAGCAGCAGTTGCTAGAAGTCTTTTCCTCACAGAGCAGCCTCGCGCTGTGGAAAGCGGAGAAAGCGGCAATCACTCCCCAGTCATCTGGAAACACAAGAAATTCCAGGACCTCCACACTGCAACAGCAAAGCCTTGGCTGATGGAGCCAGAGCAGGCTCAGAGCAGAGCCTCCAGACAGAGTTGAAACAAACAAGCACTCAGGGGGACAGTCTCATGACCCCGCCCCTGGAAACCAAAATAAAAACGTACATATCCGTGATACGTAATAACACGGCCAAACAGATGTGGTCAACAGAGGAGGACACAACAACCTGCTGAAGAAAAATACTTAATTTACAAATCAAAATTACATCAAATACTAAGTTTCAAATTCTATTAAATTAAAAAGAAGATGCATGAAGGACCCTGGTGTAGAAGACAAAAATGGATCTCTGGATAAAAAGACACTTGATTTTGGTATCAATTCCTGAGGAACAATAGCCAAGTTGAAGGACACCACAATGCATTATTATCATCACGGAATTTTAAAACAAGTATACTACAGGGGCACCTGGGTGGCTCAGTGGGTTAAAGCCTATGCCTTCAGCTCAGGTCTTGATTCCAGGGTCCTGGGATCGAGCCCCGCATCTGGCTCTCTGCTCAGCAGGGAACCTGCTTCCCTTCCTCTCTCTCTGCCTGCCTTTCTGCCTACTTGTGATCTCTTTCAAATAAATAATAAAAAATCTTTAAAAAAAATAAATTAAATAAATAAATAAATAAAACAAGTATACTACATATCTACTCAGGTATCTGTAAGTGTATCTGTGCTTTACACGTTTTGAAAAGTATTGTCATTTTTCCCCCACTTCGAAATGCCTCAATCCTCAGGACAGCCAATGGCCAAGTTGTTAGACTGTAAGTAGGCATGAACTTTATGACTTGAATCAGCTACACAACGTTTACTTTTCATTAGGAGATGTTTAACACAAGGACTCTGTTAAATAGATCTCAAGCCATAATGCAACATACCAGTCCAAGAACATCTAGTCAGTCTTTCTCCAGGTAAACACACAGCCTAGATGCTGAGGGGAAATGCAGCAAGCAAAACCACGGATGTTCTTGCTCTCACGCTCCTACACTCTGGGCTGGGGGCGGGGCACGGTCAGCTGGCCAGTATGTTGTATGTCAGACAATGATACGTACTAAAAAGGAAATCAATCTGCCAAGGCGGGCTGGATGATACTTGTCCACTGTGAGGAAGGGCTCGCTGAAAGGCTGACATTTTAGCAGCGACTTAAGGGCAGTGAGACTCAGCAATTATCTGGGGGAACGGTGTTCCAGGAAGAAGGCACAGCCTTTGTGGGATGTAAATGAATTGGGCACATTTGAGGGATGGTGAGGAAGCCAAACCAGCCAAAACAGAGTCATGATGGGGGCACCTGGGTGGCTCAGTGGGTTAAAGCCTCTGCCTTCAGCTCCGGTCATGGTCCCGGGGTCCTGGGATCGATCCCCGCATTGGGCTCTCTGCTCAGAGGGGAGCCTGCTTCCCTTCTTCTCTCTCTGCCTGCCTCTCTGCCTACCTGTGATCTCGGTCTGTCAAATAAAAAATAATAAAAAAAAAACCCCAGAGTCATGACGACACATGGTAGAAGACAAAATCATAGGAGGTGGGAAGAAGAGTGCCTATGCATGGATCCACTGATAGTGTGCACAGGAAGACACTTTTAAACCCTGTGCTTCAGGAAATCTATAGATGTCTTTGGGTAATACAGGCATTTTAATATTGGCCCATAAACATGGGATAGCTTTCCATTTGTTTGTGTCTTCTTCAATTTCTTTCATCAAGCTCTTGTAGCTTTCACTCCCTGGGTTAGATTTATTCCTAAGTATCTTATTTCGGATGCTACTATGAATGGGATTTTTTTTTCAAATGTTTTGTTTGTGGTGTACAGAAACACAACCCGTTTGGGTATGTTGATTTTGTATTCTGCCACTTTACCAAATTCACAGATTATTTGCAGGAGATTTTTGTGATTGGCGTCTTTAGGGTTTTCTATATATACAATCACATTATCTGCCAACAACAACAATTTTACTTCTTCCTTTCCTGTGTGGATGCTTTTTATTTCTTTTTTCTTGCCTCATTGCTCTGACTAGGACTTCCAGTTGTACTCCTGATCTTAGGGGAAAAGGTTTCATCCTTTCACCACTGAATATGATGTTGGCTCTGCGTTTGTCATATATGGCCTTTATTAGGTGGAGGCATGTTATTTCTACACCCAACTTGCTGAGTGTTGTGTTTCATGAAAGGGTATTATATTTTGTCAAGTGCTTTTCCTACATCTACTGAGATCGTGATTTTTTAATCTCTTGTTCCATGAATGTGGCATATCACATTTCCTGATTTGCATATATTGAACCATCCTTGGAACTCTGTGCCACAGGAATTTTAGGCAAAGTAATTAATATGTGAATGGAAAATGTAAGTCTGTTTGTAAAGTTACTAAACCCAAATCACCAAGTTCATGGCAGACCTGAGAAGAGAACGCAGAGCTAGAAACTCTACAAATGACCTTTCATCAAAATCTAGCAGCAGTTACTTCCCCTGTGTCTGCAAATGCATTATTTTCACTCGTTCAGGTGAGCCAGGTCCAAAATATAAAACTAATCCCTGTTACAATGCTGCTAACGCCCCAAGAGTTTCAAGTATCTGGTTAAGGTATGTCCTACAGTTTTGTTTTGTTTTTTTGTTGTTGGGTTTTTTAAATTTTATTTTATTTTAATTCAGTTAACTAACATATACTGTATTACTAGTTTCAGATGTAGAGTTCAGTGATTCATCCGTTGCATAAAGACTAAGTGCTCATCACATCACGTGCCCTCCTTAATGCCCATCCCCCAGTTACCCCACCCCCCACCTCCCCTCCAGCAACTCTCAGTTTGTTTCCTAGGATTAAGAATGTTTTATGGTTTGTCTCCCTCTCTGACATCGTCTTGTTTTATTTTTCCCTCCCTTCCCCTATGATCCTCTGTTTTGTTTCTTAAATTCCACATATGAGGCTGTAATATATAAAGTATAGGAATTAGAACTAGATGCTGAGTGAGAGAGAGAGAGAGAGAGAGAGAGAGTGGGGGGAGCCAAAGCTTGACAACTCCAGGCTGGCAAGATGAATTGCCCTCATTACTCTAATATGCTGTCATACATGCCAGGCAATTTAAAACTCACTGAATTTGTTTTCCTTTCCCATCACACTAGATGCCTAATGTGCAGCTGCTGACTCTTCACAATTAATTAATGGCTCACTTCTTTTACAGTTCTTCCTCAAAGGACTTGAAACACTTTTTGTAAGTATTCTCCAGGATCTTGCCCCCGTGGTTTAAATGGAACCCGCTGATGGGCCCGAGGGCTGCAGCCACTCATCCCCGCCCCATCAGACCATTCATCAAGAGAGAATTAATCTTCAGTGATCGAAGAAAAGAGCTTACACTCTGAAACCTTCTTTCCTGAGATGCTTTTTTTCCCCAGGATAACCACTCAGGGAACCACCTCGCTACCAGAAACAGGACACACCATCCCAGAGGAAAGAAGAGCCACGCTCGCTGGTAGGCAAGTCCATCACCATGCGGGGACGTCTTTTCATGGTCACCACCAGATTCTGAAGGGTCATTAACATCATCCCCGTTTTCCAGATGAGGATAGTCTGTCCTGGAGTCCACTCCTTCTATGGTGAGGGGCTGAAGCAGGGATTTCAAAAGGGGTCTTTCTGGCCCCCAAATCCACAGTCTTTACTACATCATGCTAAGTCCAAATGCCACTCTTCGTTGGGAGATGAAAAGGACTGATTTTGTAAATGCAAACTGCCCTCTAATTCAAGTCAGCCAGCCCGCCTCGCTGGCACAGCAGACCTAGCCAAGCGCCCACTTCCGCTACCGGTTGCAACAGTCAAGAGAATGAATAAATTGCCCAAAAGACATTCCTACTTGAAATTTCACTACACGCTCTTCTCCGTAAAACTGATTTCCCTCAGGACCCAGCATGTGTTCTTTTTAATTAATAATATGACAAGTTTTATTACAGGATTACTCATATATAAAACAAATTAATGATCTCTCCAAAAGGAAAGAGAAAGGACGCTCTCATTTAAAAAAGAAAATGTGTATCTCTCCTTTAAAAACCCAAAGTCCCACCTAAAGCATTTATCAGCACTGTAGTAGCAACTGAGGGTGAACGGTGTCCAAGACAAAATGTGTAGTCATAAGGGGTGTCATGGGGATAGGATCTCTTCTCCAGAAGCTCTCTGTTCAACACAGAGTCTGTACGTTTCTTAGGATAATCACAATATCCTACCCTCAATGTTTTGTTGCCTTGTTTTGTCCACTTCCAAAGAGGCTAACTGCTTGAGGGTAGGGCTTTACTACTCATCTGGATGCTTTGAGATGCTTGAAACTATGTCCTTGACAATTAAAGTAGAAATGCTTCCATGTGCAATGCACTTCTTTTTTTCAGAAAATGCAAACAGAACTCCACAGCAAAAGGATTCCAATTCCTCAACTACTAATATATTCTGTGCAACTCCAGTCAACATTCCAATAGGAGTTTCCAGAGAACTTGACAAATACGACCTCTAAATTGACATGGAATGTCAAGGAAGTATGGATGGCCAGGACTAGTACTCCCCAAACCTTTACACCTCATGGTCCACGTGGAAGAAAGTCACACAGTACTACAGATGGAAGCTTCCAAGTACAAACAACCAGCCCTGCACTCTACCGCCCTAGGTCACCCTCGGCATTCCCACAGCTCAGTGGACCCTCAGACTGCCTGTGACACAAACTGAGAACGTGTTTCCTGAGACAACTGTGACAAGGAAAAAGTCAGGGGCGCGGTATGAAGGACTTTGTCCAGAAAGCAGTAGTGCTTAAGACATGTGGACAGCTGTAGGGAAAGGAAAAGAGACCAAGGGAACAGAAGAGGCCACCTAAAAAGCCACCTCCACACACACAGAGAGAGAAACTATGACAGAGAAGGCAGCGCCCACCATGCGGGAACAGAAGAAAGTCAGGGGATAGTCCTGTGTATGACAACACTGGTTATCATCACAGAGAGAAGTAACAGAACATCACTTCCCAGCCTACCCTGGCATCAATTCCAGAGGAGTGGCCTTTAATACATTAGAAATTCTAGAAGTACACAAGAATGATTTGGAATGAAAAAGAATGCTTATGGAAGACGCAGAGAAGCAAGAACAACAAAGGAAATGTCTGATGAACAGACTGAAAATGGTGGAGAGGGGTCAGTGGAAAATGGGTGAAAGAAACCCTCACAGCCAATAAACATATGAAGACAAAACCATACTAGTCCAGGGAGATACAGATAAAAGCCGTAAGAAGACAGCATTTCACGCCTACCACAACAGCAAAGCTTTGGCTGTGGGAAAACGCCATGTTCACGGGCTGCTGTGACCAGAGACCCACTACAACAAGACTTGCGTTATCACTGGAGAAATTCTCACATGGAAACCAGGGCGCTTGGCCAAGGCAGTTCTTTGCAGGACTGTGGTTCATCGTTGTGAGAATTTGGGGAAAACGTAACGTCTACTGTGAGGAAAACTGAGAAGTTGTGGTAGAGGCATAAAAGGCAAATGGAAGTATGATGCCATCTGTGTCGAGTCTGAACATGTGTAAAAATGTTGTGTTATTAACGGAGAAACTAACATGCATGTAAAGCATGGATGGGAAAAATGAAACCCCACTTCACGAGAGTGGTCAGCCCTGGAGAGAAAGGAAACAGACAGACCCGGGGTTGCACCAATTTATTTTTTCAATCTGAAGTATGTCGAACGTGAGAATTTGACAGGGCTATCTCAGGACGGTGCGGGTCTTTTTTATTTTAATCTCTGTGCTTTTTCTGTATGTTCGGTATGTCCCAAAAAAAGGTTTTTAAAAGGAAAGCACAGATTGATGGAGAGTCCCCTAAAACAGAAAGATTTGTACCAAGAACTTTGCATGGAATGCTGTTTCTTTTTAGCAAAAATATATACATTATATTTGGAGATAGATATATATACCAAAAAAAAAAAAAAAAAAAAAAGCCCATCAGGTAGGAACTTGTTATCTCCATCAGAGAACAGGCATATAATGGAACTCTACCGGGTTATTTAAGTTGCTACATATCCATCCATATTTACTGCCGAAGACATCCAAGAAAAACCATTAAAAAGCAATTTATGGAACAGCAGATAGGCAGGCCCCCACAAACATAAAATTGTAAGCCTGATATTGTAAATACAGGCATGTAGAGGGGAGGTGACCTGTGCATTTGCAGGAAGCTTTGTGGAAAAAGAACTCCAAAATGTTAATAGTGGGTATCTTTACATAATGATATTTCATGAACATTTTCATTTTCTTCTGTCCTTTCCCAAACCGACGGAACGTGTCACAGCAAGTAGGAATCATTAATACAATCACACACACAAAGAAGGCCATCAGGTTATTTTGTGTTTGTGGGGGCAAAGTTCTCTCCATAGCATCTTCAGTAGCTTAGAGAATGGAGGTCTGCCGACCGCTGTGGTTCAGGTCACGATGCTGTGTTGACAACTAACAGAATCAGGACAGTAAGAGGTGACACTGGAGAGGAAGCAGGAGTGGAAAAGAGGGGGCCATTCAGGAACTCCTGGAACCAAGAGGCTAAGCTCAGACCTCTGGTCTGGATTCTCACGATCCTGGCTTCCTTCCCATATTCAATGCCAAGTGTACCCGAAGGCAGGTAATGGCCATACTCACTTTTCACTAACACCCCCCTGGAGGTGGTGATTTGTATCAGCTGGAAGAAACCTACAGTACAGTATTCTGCTTGGGCTGCCATAACAAAACGCCAGCGAGAGCAGCTGAACGCACAGACACGTACTTCTCCGACTTCTGGAGGCTGGACATCCAAGAGCAAGGTGTCCACAAGGTAGGTGTCATTCTGAGTCCTCTTCTTAGCATTAGGCAGCTTCCTCCCTGCTGTGTGCTCACACCACCTCTTCTTTTAGTGAGAAGAGAGAGCCATCAAGCTCTCTGGTATGTCTTCGAATAAGGACACAAATCCTGTGGGATCAGGGTCCCACTCTTCTGACCTCATTTAACCTCAATTATGTCCTTAGAGGCCTCATCTCCAAATACACCCCTACTCGGGGTTAGGGCTTCAACATATGAATTTGGAGAAAAACAAACATTCATCTGGTAATATATGGTAAAAATAGAGCATAAATGAAATAATGAAGTTGCACCTGGAGAAGTATAAAATACTTCCATTAGTCAAGGTCTCGGTGCTGAACCATGCGTGTGTAACCTCTCTTCATACGAACATTTCACAACATTCCTTTTATTATTCTGGTATGATACCCACTTCACATATATTTTTTTTTAATTTTAAAAATACCCAAATTTTGACATAAAAGAATAATAAGTGAAAAGCAATTTATACCAAAATAAAGTGTGCTTCAGTAGGTAAACACTCGGGTACAGCCCTCCCAGAAGGCAGAAGGTGGTTGTCCAAGCTTTTATCTACTTAGAACAAATCAACGGGGATTTAAAAGAAGAACGTATCAAGCCGAGTACTGCCGGCCCTCTTTTCTAGGGGATACCTTGAAAGAAGGACAAGTACCCTCATCTGTGTTCGCATATGTGGGACTGTCCTGAATGCAAAGCGCAGACACGCACGGAATCTTGCGTGCTGCCCGTTGCTCAACTATCACCAAGAACATGGGAGCCGGTGAAGACTGTCTCCTACAATTGAACGACTCTTGTTAAGGTCCCAGACAAAACAACTATAACCTTCTTTCCATTTACTGGGTGCTCACATGCCTGAGAAATTCAGACGATTGCAGAACTACACAAAGCAGACAAAAACAGCTTGGGAGTTGGAATCGGGTTCCAGGCTCTGTGAATGATGTATAGGTGTTTCCCCTCCACTGTCCAGCAGGACATTCCAAGTCATGGGAACAATTCTCCATGATACAGACGGCCCCATATGCTGCAGGACACTTGGGGTCATTGGCTCCTTCCCTTCGGTAACTGCCCTGCTAATTCCCCAAGGTTCCCAAGCTACAAGAGAGCATTCCTGGGGATCACAGTTCACTCTTGTTCCATAACTTCAGCTCTGAATTCTGCTCTGAAATCATCGCAGGCAGCTACAGAACACTTCTGACATCCCATGTGAGCATTAGTAGTAGTACAAATACCAATGATAACCCTTCATGTTGTCTCGAAATAAATCTTTCTTCAGCTCACACAAGAGTATCAAGTTTACTCTTTAATTTTCTAAGCAGTACATGCCAATTAGCCTCAATTTTGAATTATGCAGTTAAATCTCTACCCAGTACACTGAGAAACAAAAATTTAAAATCCCTGGTTCTTCATAATCATTCTTCCTGATCCCAAAGCAATTCCTCTTTCTCTTCCAAATTTCCTTTTAAAACCCAATCAAATTCCATTATTTATGTGTGTGTAGGTGAGAGGTGGGGGCATTCCAATCCCTCCATGCATCTCTTTGGGTAATACCTCAGGAGGTCAACATTAAAAAGAAGACAAGCCTGGGGGTGTCACCAGGCCCCCGACAACTACCAGGAAGAGAAGTCCTTCTTGCTGCCATCTTCACATGAGGGAGTTTTGCCAGTCAATGCTCTTCTTTACCTCTCTCATTTGGGCAGCCAGCTGCCAGAGAGAAACCAGATTTTCTTGACAAGGAGATGTTCTCTCATGCCTCGCTTGCATCAACAAAAGTTATAAGAATTGTTTCTTTATTTTTTTTTTCTATCACATGGGCAAACTGACCTTTGTTGGGTGTACAGTTCTAGGAGTCTTAACACACGAAAAAATTCACAATACCACCACCACAATCAGGATACAGGACAGTTCCATCATTCTCCCCAACCCCCAAAATAAAAGTTCTCTCCTTTATCCCTTTACAAGCATACCTTCCCTCTGTCCCAAGCCCCTGGCATACACGAATGTTCTCCATCACTGTAGTTTTTTGCTTTTTAAAGAATGTCCTATAGATGGAATCAGACAGTTCATACCCTTTGAGACTAGTATCTTCCACCAAGCCTAATGCCTTTGAGATTGTTTCAAGTGGCTACGTGGATCAATCAGTAGTCCATTCCATTAACTGCTAGACAATATTCCATGACATGGACATGCCTATGTGTTTACTCATTCACTTTCTGAAAAACATCCAGATTGTTTCCAGTTGGGACAACTACAAACAGAGTGCCATAAACGTTTATACACAGATGTTACGTGAACCTAAGTTTTCATTTCCACAGGGTAGATACTTAGGAGTATGATTGCTGGGTCATTATGGTAAACCTATATTTAAATTTATTTTTTTTAAAAAACCTATCAAACTGTTTCCAGAATGGATTTCCCATTTGACTTTCTCTCCAACAATGTACGAGAGTTCCAGTTGCTCCATATCCTTGCCAACACTTGGTACTATCAGTGATTTTTTTTTTTCCATTTTAGAATTCCAACAAGAGTATTGTAGTACCTTGGTGCAGTTTTAATTTGCATTTCTCTAATGGCCAATGACACTGTACACCTGCATGGGCTTGTCTGCCATCTCTGTGTCTCTTTGGTGTAATGTCTTTTTAAGCCTTTTGCCCATTTTCTAATTGGGTTATTTTTTTTCTCCATGTTGAATTTTGAGAGTCCTTTTGATTCTGAACACAAATCCTTTGCCAGGCATGTGATTTGAAAATGTTTTTCTCCAGGGAGCAGCTTGTCTTCATATTCTTTCAACAGAGTCCTTCACACTGGAGAAATTTGTTTTTGTTTTTGTTTTTTAGAGGAGGGGGAAGGGGCAGAGGGGGAGAGAGAGAGAGAGAGAATCTGAAGCAGGCTAAACACCCAGCAAGGAGCCCGACTCAGGGCTCGATCTCACAACCCTGAGATCGTGACTGGAGCTAAAATCAAGAGGCAGACACTCAATCAACTGAGCCACCCAAGTGCCCCCATACAACAGAAGTTTTTAACTTTCATGAAATCAAATTTGCCAACTGTTTTCTGGTTTTACCTCTACACACTCTTTGTCTAACCCCAGGTCATGAAGATTTTGCCCCATGGCTTGTTCTAGAAGTTTCATAGTTTTACATCTTACATTTAGACCTATAATATGTATTGAGTTATATTTATGTAATTTTTGTGTATGGTTTACAACCACTTTCAAGGTTCTGCACATGGCTATGCTATTCTGAACAAAACACTTTCCTCTTTGGCGAAGTAAACACCGAAATCCTAAGAGTCCCAGATAGAACTCACTTCCAGAGATCATCTTTCTTTCACACCTGCAAGACTAATGTTTCCCCTCTTTGTACAAAAATATTTGTATCTTTAAAAAATTATTTGTTTATAAGTTTTATAATTATTTGTTTATAAATTATTTCCTACAAGGAAACTGTTAAGAGTTCAAATTTGTAGCCCTCGAACCTCTTGTCCATTTCTGTTGAACAGGAGACCAAGACTACCTTCTCTGATGGTTGGAACCCAGGAATTACCTCTCCTTGTTGACTTATAACCAATCAAGCAATGTCCTTCCAAGTTTGTAATGGCAGATCATGCCCTTTTGGATGATTTCTGAAGTATCTCGACCATCACACACATCTACCATGATAAGACTCAACAGCCATGAGCCTTGGAAACCCTGACAGCTTGCCTCATCTCTCCTTCTTCTCCCAAACTCAGCCTTCCTGGGAACACATGAGAGGCTACCAAGCATCTAGCATTCACTGGCTAGGACACAAAGATGTGGCTCTTTTTCTCAGCAGGGTCAAAACTCTTCCCACTTCCACATGGACACAGCGAGGTTATAAATCCACGACATGACCTCCAACACCGGTACCATCACAGCAGCCTTCCACAGACCAGCAAACATTCACAGCAGAGGTTGAGAAGACCGTGGACAGACGCGTTTCCACCCAAGTCCATAAACAGAAAGAAGAGCCTCTGCTCAGATGCCAGGTGTCCGGGTTACAGAGAGCTTCTCATGAACCGTGCTGCGTGCTGGCAAGTCTAGTCCGAGGAGCCGCCAGCGACCACAGAGCAGGCGGAGTGAGAATGGGAGTGCATGCAGGATGAGCCCCATCGAGCGCAAGCTTGAGAAGCGCCGAGGGGAGCAGCACTGTGGTACTGCCGCATAACAAATGAGCCCAGCATGGAGTAGCCTCAAACACCGGTCCAGGCACCGAGGGCTGGCTTGCCTCTGCTCCACAAATACCAGGGCCTTGGCTGGGAGACTCCAAGGCCGGGGGGGTAACCCCTGGCTGGCATCCTCACAGCGTTAAGGGCATCAGTCCGTGGTGGCACAGGCTCCCAAGGGCTCCTGTTCCAGCCGATACGGTAGCCGTCACATGGCCTTTTGTGACTTGGCCTCAGAAGAAGAGACCAGACTCCACCCTCAATGAGAGACATGGAGTTCTATTTAAAACCACCATAGCTGGCAAACCCGCAGGGGTCTGACAAGCCTCTGAAGATGTGCCTCAGGGTTTTTGGAAAGGGAGGAAGTTTCCCTATGGTCAGTCTGGCCCCAGGGACCACCCTCAGTCCGCATCTAGAAATCTCTTCATCCTCTGCCTCAAGAATGGCTGGTGAAGGCTTTTTCATGTGGGGAGCTCTCTCTATTCTCTGACAACTGTGTTGCAGCCTACTTCTCAAGATTCCGCTACCGAACACCCTGAAAGAAATCAGTACTTGCGGTTAACTTTACAACAATTCCCACCGTTTTCCAAAGTAACTAGACCAGCTATTTCCAATGCCGCTGTTGGGAGACTCCCATCAGGTCGCCGTGTAGGCCTACTCCCTCTCCGGCTCGCCCCAGAATTCACTTGAGTCACATCCCCTGACTTGTTATGATCGAACGTAATTAATGCCTTTTGTCCCATTTGGAGGATGCATGTCAGCTGAGTACATCAGCACCCCGTGGCCTCATGGACAGACATCACACAGCCTTTGAACCCTTCCTCAGGCAGCTGCGGTGAGCCCGCCCCCCCCAGGAGGTGTGTCAGCTAGAAGCTGCACTTAGTAATTGGTAATCACCATAATTACCTAATCAAGAAAACACCATCGAGCTAGGCCACCCTAGCCAAAGCGTATCGCTCCCTCTCCCTTCCTCCTCCTCCCCACTGCCCCCGCTCTGTCCCTGTCCGTCTGTCTCTTGTCTCACCTACAGCCTGCTCTTCCCCCAGTCACGTGTGCTTATTTAATTTTTGTTGCTTCTATAAAACCCGTCTCTGATCAGAACACCTCTTTGTTGTGGCAGGAAGCAGAGGAAAAGAGACTCCTGGTGCCTTTTTCCTCCCTCTGATTCATTCTGTTGAAAATGCAGGGTGAGTGTCTGGAGTCTGACATCGTTTTCCAGCGTGGTTCCATCCAACTCAGGGGCAGCAGGCCTGGGAGAGAGCCAGGCATCCGCCCCTGCTCTCCACGCCCTGACACGGCACAAGGGGAGGGTGTTTTTGTTTCTGTTTTCTTTAAAAGCCATGCCCACTGATCTCCTGCTGTGACTTCTTTCCTACATCCCATCCTGACATGAGCACTCCAGCCTATCAGACCTTCCTCACCCATCACGTTACTGTACAGAAATAAGAATCTCATTGTGAGCCATGTCTAGTAAATCTCCCACCTGCTAAGATCTCTTCTCCCCCTTCCATCACTCCGCAGCACATATAACGAGGCCTGACACACCATCTCACTGGGAGCCTGTGAATTTTTTTCAAAAGGGAAAGAATTCTCGCTGTGTATTTGGACAAGAAAACCAGGTCAAAATTGACCATTACAAGAATCTCAAATAACAACCTTTAAGTGTCCGTATCCCACTATGCTCCTGAATCCAACAGTCTTCGCCTTATAAACACCGAATGTCATTTTCCCAGGAGGAATGAGCGACCAAAGTGCGCTCCCGCATGGAGAGCTTTTCCAGAATAGTGTTTGTCTCTTACACCCCTCCTCCTCTAGCCCAGCCGCTTGGGAGGTATCTCTCTAAAACATCGTCCGTCTCCTCCTAGCCCCCATCCTGCAGCCAACACTGAGCACTCTGATCTGGCCTCATGCTCCCACTTCACAGATGAAGTGACAAAGACCCCAAGAGGCACGGCTTCCGTGCTATGTCTGACCCACATGCATCCTTGAGCCAAACAACGGAGAATCGTTACAGCTCCTCCGGGAACCACAGCTTTATACTCCGTTCTGTTTCTTTGGAGTTTTTCCAATGAAGGTTCTCGACTAAGGTAAGAAAGGGTAGCCAAGAAGGCATTGAGTCTACATTCCGGGGACCAAGAAGGATGCTCCAGATATTCTTGGTGAGACAACAACGGTGTTAATGTCACTGGGCAGAGGGACGCCCAGACAGCTGCAAAGCATGATTCCTGGGTTCGTGTGAGGGTGTCTCCAGAAGAGATGAGCATTTGACCAGTGAACTGACTAAAGAAGATCTCTTTACCAGTGTGGGTGGGTGGGCGTCATCCCATCCACTGAGGTCCTGAGCAGAGCAAAATGCAGAGGAAGGGCAAATCCGCTCTCTGTACAAGCTGGGACCGCCCGTCTCCTTCTGCCCTCAGACATCGCTGCTTCTGCTTCTTGGCCCTTCAGACGCAGACTCAGGACTTAGACCATCAGCCCCTGGTTCCCAGGCTCTTGGACTGGGGCTGACTCACCCCACTGGCCCTCCTGGTCCCCAGCCTCCACACGGAGGTCACGGGACCACTCAGCCTCCATAACCCTGTGAGCCGGTTCCTACAGTAAACCTGCTTTTATAGTTCTCTCTCTGTCTACATCCATCCAACGTGTTCTGTTCTCTGAAGAACCCCACAGTTTACCCAGTGGCATGACAAGATAAAAGGAACATGAACAGCACTAATTCACGTTGATCTAAGTAACAGGGCTACCATTGGTGCTTATTCCTAACAGTGTGCTTTAACCGGGGAAGAAAGGTATGGACAAGGTGAGGAATCCTTCAGTAAGTTCACTGTTTATATTAAACTAACATATACTTATTTATCCTCATAAAAGAAAAAGAGGCTTGACAAATTTTAACAACTTTCAGTCCCCTCTACTTATAAAATGCTTTAATGAGAAGCCAGCTGGAAACAAGTCCAGTGGGCCATTTGCTTTAACTCCCCTCGGGGGGGGGAAAGAAAAGTGTTTCATTAAAACGTGGGTATTTCTGTGAAGGTGCGTCAAAGGAATGCAGAAACACACAAACGGAGAACCGAGGAATCTGGTATCACCGCTCATGACTGCACGTCCTGCTTCTGTCCCTGAGACGCCTCAGTAATGCCATGAGCCTAAGAGAAATAACTTCCTCTGGCCACAATTTAGCTTTGTGACTTGCTATCCACTTGCAATAGGGAAAAATAGAAAAAAGGCACCAACAAAAAAAATATGGAGAGAACAATTCAAATATCTTTCAAGACCAAACACTGCATCCAATAAAGCTTGTAGGGCTTACTGTAATGCCTGCCAAACAGCGGCGCCTAGCGACTCAGTACCCCGGGCACAAGTGGACACTGACTCAGTGCCTGTGGACACCTGTGGGTACCGATGCAGCACCTGTGGGTATTACCCCTGTGGGGAAGAGAACTCTGGAGGGTTTCCAACGTGCAGGTGTCCGGAGTTCTCAAGGGTCAAAGTGTCTTCAGAGGCTTGTTATAGAACATTCTGAACATCTCTGCTAAGGAGAACATTGGCAAACTGGATGCTTATGATATCGCATTCAGCCCAGGCTGCTTCTAGAAACTTCTCCGCAGCACCAACTGTCCCCTTTGGTGCAACAGGAAAGAAAGATACGTCCTCTCCCTCCCCGGACCTTCCTTCCTGCTTTCCCTCCTGTCTTATTTCTTCTTTCCCTTTTGTTTTAACCTCATCTGCCTTTAAGACTGACAACATAGAGCGCTGGTGTTAAGGAAACACATGAAGGAGAGAAACGCAGAAGCAGCTGTGGAATGGTAAGTAGGGAAAGCACGGACCTGAAGGACTCTGTGCACGTCGCAGCTTACCTGGGAAATGCCTCGTGTCTGGGAAGACCGCACCGCTGAGCGGTCCCAGCAAGGGGCAGGAGGAACTCTCCGTGCATCCTAACCCCACGCTGCCCTCGGAGCCCAGGGACACACAGTTTACTTCCAGCAACAAAACCTTCAGTTGCTGACAACGGGATCAAATCATCAAATACTGACATAGAAGGAGAAAAAAGTCAAGTGCACCCCGCGGCTGCCCAGTGGCTCACTGTCCCGGCCACCTGCCCGGATAACAGGATGGAGACTCCTTCTGAGATCTCTGGGTCTCGCTCCCTCCTTTTACAAAGACAGAACCAGAGCACAGCCAGAAGCCGGGCCCTGGGACCCGCCCTGGGGCTCACACTTTGTGCTGCCACACATTTCACAGTAGCTGGGCTTTTTCATTAGCTCCAACTCAGACCTAAAAACAAAACTTCTGTTTGGAATTACTTCCCTCTCTTGACCATACCAAAGTGGAATCAGAAGCTAACAGAGAAGTGCCATTAAAATCCCAGGCCCAGGACCCACACCACGTGTTCCCAATCATGTGCGGACCACAGCGAGAACCGAGACCTAGACCGACAGCGACCTGAGGTGAGAGCATTGTTCTGTCGCCAGGAAGATAAGAGGATTTTCCACAGCTCTTCATAAATACAGCAATAACCCCTCAGCTTCCCCTAATAAGTTCTGTCCCGAGGCCAGTGCTTCTGGGCTGACCTGCGGAATTCAGTCTCATTTGCTGACCGCCTCACTCAGCCCTGGACTACATCCCCCTCTCTGAAGCTCCAGGAACCGGGAAAGCACAATCTAGAACCTGGCTTCAAGGAATTTACCAGCAGAGATAAGCAGACAGGGGGCGCCAGACAGTTAAGCGTCTGCCTTCTGCTCAGGTCATGGTCCCAGGGTCCTGGGATCGAGTCCCACATTGGGCTCCCTGCTCAGCGGGGAACCTGCATCTTCCTCTGCCTGCCATAACCCTGCTTGTGCTCAAGAAAGAAAGAAACAAAGAAAGAAAGGCAGACAGATAAAAATTCAAAATAGTGTAGAAGGGTTACCAAAAGCTATGCCAGGTGTGGGGTCGGGGCAGGAGTTAAGAGGGAGTGAGGGTTTAATGGGGACAGAGTTCCAGCCTGGGAAGATGAGAAAGTTCTAGATGGTGACGATGGTTGCACAACAGTGGGAACGAACTTGATGCCAAAATTATACACTGAGAAATGATCCAATGTAAATTTTATAGGATGTATATTTTACAGTTAAAAAAAAATCAGAAAAATAAAAACATGACCCAATGTCTTGCAATCCAACCATATTACACTACCTTAGGAAGCATGAAATAAAAACATAGCTTGGAGCGCCTGGGTGGCTCGGTCAAGGAAGCATCTGACTCTTGGTTTCAGCTCAGGTCGTGATCTCAGGGTCCTCAGACGGAGACCCACGTCAGACTCCATGCTGGGCATGAGGTCTGCTTGAGATTCTCTCCCTCTCTTAACCTCTCTTGCTCGTGCTCCCCACCCCATCTTATATAAATTAATAAACTAAAAAAAAAAACCATAGCTCAGTGGTGAAACCTGTAAGCAGCACTGCCCGCTGACCCCACCCGCCACATGCTTCTGGATAAAGCCTGCCCTCCTGGTTGCTACAAAGATCTTGCACAAGCAAACTTCATATAAACATCTCTTTTCTCAAAAAAGGAACAGCCTTGAAAGCATGTTTAGGAATACAGAGATATATATAAACTGCACAGAACATTCCACATTTGCTTAGAAAGGGAATCCATCCGCTCTGGTGTGTAGGACGTGTGGTACCCTACAAATGAGCTCAATTTGGGTTCAAATCAGAAATAATGCTTTTAGCATAATAGGAAAAAGATACTACATTCTTAGTACTAGACACTAACAAGGGATTAAACCTGAAAGTGATGGGCTAGTGATTCCGTGCTACAACCTTCTAACGGGATTGTTTTAGTGACTACATCTGTACTCAAAGCATTTGTGGCCATCGTGCCTTATGGCGTGACGCATAACTAGCCCTTTTCTGAGAACCCCTCGATCACTACAAAGAAAACACCTCGAAGGGAAAACAAACACTTCCTTAATGAGTATTGCACCTGCTGGTGTGAAATATCAGGCAAACACATACGAAAATTAAAGTACTTAATTCGACCCATCTTAATTCACTCAGTTCCAACAGTTCTAAAAATCCTAAATCATTTGCAAATGAAATATTGCCTTGAAATAATAAAAGTGTAAAATATGCTCATGGAGTCATTAAATTAGCCTATTTTCCCACATAATTATGTTTTACTTTTCTCCTCACTAATTTCTTTACACTAGAATTAGCGAGAATTCTATCTGAATACAATAGCAGTTCCTGGCTCACGACAAGAGTTTTACAAATGGGAGAAGCACAGAGCTGAACGCGAGCAGGAACCCGCCTGGCCGGGGAAAGCCTCATCGGTGCTTGGAGGCCAGAAGGGCAGAGCCGCAGACACACGCTCCAAAGCCACTTTGGCAGAAGGTTGTGGTTTATCTTGTCTTGTATCAGCAAATTAAAATGGTGTCGTCATTAGGCAGGAAAGTAAGGGGTAGCTGGAAATCAGACGGAAAGAACTAACAGGAGAGTGATGATCACATGAAAGGAGGTAGTCGAGAGAAAAAGGAGCCACCGAATGAGAAATGCAATCATTCACGACAAGTCCCCAGGAAGAGACACCTGAATTAGGTGACAGGAGGGTTTCTGAGACCAGAAATTGCACCATTACAACAGGGGACAGAAGCCGAAGCCTTGGGATGGACGGGGTGGGAAGGACACAAGACAGAGAATATCAGATGAGGAAAACTCCAGGAACAAAGACCACGCACTAGTAGTGTCAACTGTTTGCAGTGCCGACGTCGGGAGTACTTTCTCTATCCTGCTCGATTAATCCAGTGAAAAAGAGAAGAGTCCTGGTTCTTTTCCGCTGATAATATGCACCATGACAACATGTACAATGAAGTAATATGTGCACTGATTTAGACAGGCAGCTCTTCTCTCTGTTTCATTAACAGTTTATTGGAAAGCTTGCAAATATTCCAAATGACTCAAGCGTCCCGTGGTGTGGGCACCTGTGATGAGGCCCAAGGATAGAAAACGTAGACTGTCTGCTTTCAGAAGAAAAGCTATCTTTGCCAGGTCATCTGTTTTAAGGTCTGGGTTCCCAGGCCCTCAGAGCTCCAGCACCCCCTCCAGCATGACGGGGTCCCTGTATCTATCCTGAGGACAAGGGGTGGTGACTTTCACACCGAGAATCCCAATCACTCGGGTTCTCAGTTCATTTCAAGTTCTATCTTGCAATCCTTTCTAGAATACAAACCCTCACCAGCCTGGATCCCCATACCGCGGCATCTCACAGGTTTAAGACCACAGCAAACTCTGCTGAGCTGTCCCTTGTCTCTAGAGTTTTCTACTGATGTTTTGGACACTTTGGTGTTTCTGTATCCATGCTAGCCCAAGTCCTCCACACGAACAGTCCTAAACCAAACCAACTCCTTCCATTGTCTCCCACGGTCCAATGGCAACAATGGCTAAAAAGAAAGGCCAGCAATAAACACTGGAAAAAATAAAATAAAATTTTGAAAACCTGGCTTGTCCTGCTGAGGGCTAACCAGTGAGGAAATCTACAAAGTGGGAAAGTGAATTCAGCAGATGGAGAGGGCACTTACCCCTAGAGAATCACTTTGGAATGCTGCAAACCCAGGACCAAAGTGCACACGAACTTCCCCGGAATTACATGTTCTTAAGATGCAGACATCTCCTCCCTCCCCCCTGCTAAGCTTGCCCTCCCCCTCTCTGAAATGAAAATAAATAACATTTTTAATAGTTAAGCTTCTGACTCTTGATTTCAGCTCAGGTCATGATGTCAGAGTCATGAAATGAAGCCCTGCATCGGGCTCTGAGCTCAGAGGGGAGTCTGCTTGAGCTTCTCTCTCCCTCTACCCGTGCCTGAATCTCCACCCCCCACCCCTGCTCGTACTTTCTCTAACAAAAAAAAAAAAAGAAGAAGTTGGTTGATTAAAAATAATAATACTTTTCACAAGGTAACTGGGACAGAGTACAAGGATTCTTTAACAATTGGCCTAGTAGACAAATGAAATTCATTCAAGGAACCAGGAGCACTCAGCACAGCCAAAGGCCAGTTTCAGAGGCTCTAGATAGACTAGACTCATCTTTCCAGCAAAGCGAACTTCTGGATACATGGCAACTCCATGCTTCCCACTCCTAAAACTGTCTCTAAAGGAAAACAATTAAAAATAACTACGTCAGGGGGCACCTGGCTGGCTCAGACAGTAGAGCATATGACTCTTGATGTTGGGGTCATGAGTTTAAGCCCCATGTTGGGTATAGAACCTACTTGAAAAAATAAAATAAAATAAAATAATAGTAACCACCATATTAACACATAATCAATTCACTCTAGATGTTGGACATTGAACCCAAGACAATGCCTGACCTTCTTCAGGGCTTACTGCTACCTCTGCTCACTCCAGCAAGAGAGCCAAAAGGCTCCTATCACATAGGATAGGATTAGTGCTAACTCGCCAGGACATCTGAAAATGCAAAACACGGAAACTCTACAGCTGTTTGGTAACACAAAGCCACTTTTATCACAGAAGTTTAACTGAAAACAACGACATTTAAATCTGACGTTCATCCTGGGTCTCCCAATGGAAGAAAAATGGAAATTCACAGCTCTTAACTCATCAATGCTATAATAAAAATAGCATTCCTTTTGTTTTGGGTTTCGGGGGGCAGCAGGAAGGTGATGATCTGATTTTAATTTTTATTAATCCAAAAATTTTGAGGAACTAGACTTCATTTCACTTCCAATAGAAGAATATTTTTAAACAAATATGTGGTTCTACTTTGTAAAAACCATTTTGTAAATAAAAAGTCTTGCAATCTCCACAGCTTCTCATTACTCTGTACAAGCCTGTGCAGAATTATCCATTAGAGACACTTACTGAAATACTTACAAATGACATGACGAAGGCTAGTCATTGCTTCAGAAATAATACAGGCTGGCGAAATGGGTGGGAGTATTGATTTTATAAAGTTGGCTTTGAATTGACCATGATCGATGTCAGGCAATGGGCAAATGGGGGGGGCGGTCACCATGTAGATCATCTACTTTTGGGTATAAGGAAATTTCCCACAATAAAAGAGTTTTAAAAGCAGAACAGGAAGAGTATTTTGACATTCGTTAGGAAAAAGAAAAGTTGCAAACCACAGCAAGTAATGATTAGAGCTCCAGATTTTAGCAGAATGTGGCAACATAGTGTTGAGAAGTTGACGACTTTGGCCATTAATTATTTTTGTCTTCTTAAACCTACCTGGTCCGCAGCTCACTGTCTCATTAAAATGGATCTACCACATGTTCAGTGTGGAGGTACCAAGCCCTCCCAGTGGGAGAACCTCAAAAACTAACAGCCAGTTGATACTAATCTAAAGGGGATTCCCATACAGATCAATTTATGACCGAAAAACTATGAAAATCATGTGTTCAGATCACATTTCTTAGCCTATTACCAACATGATATGGCTGCACCCTTAAATGTGCATCCTGAACAAATCCACTTGCATACACAGTGGAATGGGGAACTCAGAATACCCTTCTAGAATATTCTGAAGGGAGTGAAAGACTACAAGATTAAGTTATCGATAGTAAGTCTTCCAATCAAAAAAAATATATAAGTGTATATACCTAACTCCAATTTTAAGAAAAAGTAATCATCACTGTCCTATGTCATTTGTTTTATCCAAAACTACCAGGAAACCATTACTTAAAAGACCCAAGACATAAACTACTCTAACACAAATTAAAAGTAAAAGCAATATTACCCATGATACAATGTCTTCGGGAGAATTATAATAGCGTTCGTTGGGGAAAAGGAAGAGAGACGTGTTGGGGGTTTAAAAAAATAAAAAGAACACAGTGCCAGGAACCTTCCTATGTAAGAAAACCAACACTGATTCAGGCAGAATGAGCTTATAACTCTGATTTAGGAACATACTAGTAAGGCCATGGGAGGTTTCAGGTGAAGGGGCAGAAAATGGGACTCCACGTCCACAACTCCTCTAAGCTCTTGGCAGGGTTGTCATAGTCTCCTGAAAATTCAGTAAGATGAAAGGAGAAAATGTTCACTCTTAATAGTATTCTCATCTACTGACCCAAATACCATCCACCAACTGACAATTATTCATACGCTTCCAATAAGAAGCCACGGCAGGTTTTCATGTGACTACATTAGTCAAGGGCTCTTGGTGGGACCCCTGTGCTGTGCACACCTACATGGATCTGTCCCTGCCTAAGGCTCAAGTCTTAGGCACTTTTGCCTTCATGGGTCAGGAACATGAGACCAACATGTGGGTGTGACATCTTGAAAGAAAAGAGGGCACAAAGAAAGTTCTTCTTTGGCTGTTACATCTGTAATTCATACTTCAATTTTTTATGAGCTCTGATACACGGATGATAGAAGAAGGGTGGAAGGGATCTCAGGCAGCAAAATCAGCAGCAAAAGAGGACCCACAGGGAAAGAGATGGAAGACAGGGTAGGGGTGGACAGGGAGGCAGAGCCAGGAGGTCCCCCAGAAACAAAATCGTCCCAGCAAGAGGTGGAAAGTAGAAAATCCCGCTTCCCCATCCATGAAGACTGGGCCAACTTATAAAAAAGATTTCCAGATTCTAGAGCTTGCAGGTTCCCCAGACCTTTCTAAAAGTCGGAGTCCCTTCAAGACCACACCACATAGACCGAAATAAGAAAATCAAAGCTTAACGTGAAGTAGTATCTTCAAAAATCTTTTTGACACCCTTTATTCTGTGGCCAAGTCTACAACCGCCAAGTGATGGATATCAACGAGGATGCTGCCATCGATCCCGAAGACACGGAGGTCCAAGCTTGCCCTCTCCGCTCGCCCATCAGACACACCAGCCAAACGTGGTACTCAGTCTTTGTGTAAACGGCCCTCAGCCCTCTTCGGTTTCTCACAAGGAATCCCACAAAATGACTGGAATGTAATCTGATCGGGGTGGAAGCTTCAACCACAGTTTACAATCCTACTTTGAGCCCTGAGAAACGGTCTGCTTAAAACCACTGATGCTACTGAAATCGGAACGAGTCCCCACTACCCGGCTAAGCACTACGCCCTTACCGTGTTCCAGGGCAAGAATAAAGGCATCAAACAGCTGAACTCTGTCGTCTTCACGTCTCAAACTCCCCATTCGACGCTAAGGTCCCAAATGGCCAGAGCTGCTGGCTGAACTCTGAGCCTCACATTTGACTGTACAACATCACAGAATATACATCCTGTGACCTTCGCTTTTTTCTCTTTGTGCAAAGTAACTCAATCAAACTACTGTTTGTTCTTTTGTCTTCCGAGACACGTGCAGGATCTTCTTGTCCACAGCATGTTCTAAAATGATACACTGCTAGGTCTGGGGGCCGGGGTCGGGGGGAGGAGGGGCTCCTTTTACTCCACGTGGTCATCTTACATAGTTAAAAACACTGAATTTGGGAGTGAGGGTCTTTTGCAGGCTATAACAAGACACTGCAAATTTTTAAAACAAGCCTCTTAGAACTGCTGGTCTCTTGAAAATACTAAACAGATAAGAACAGATACTACACTCGATATGAGCCAAAAGGCCAAGAAGCAATGTCTCTTAAAGATATTGTACACCTATTAACTGATAAACTCGAGCTTAAGAAAACAGGATTTGAAAATGAAAAAATGGAATCTAGGCCCAATATGACACATTTAAGCACACAGAAATGCAGAAGTAGTAAGTGATTTTTTTCTGCCCCAGATTGGGGTACACCTTAAAAGCACAGTGAAGAGTATTGCTGGTGTACCCCAACTATGAGAAAGGCAATCATATCATGGGCCATCAGTCTCTTTCGAAGTTAACAATGCAGGGGAGAAGCACGTATATTAAATCAAGAGCAAATGCTACAAGCTAGAAATTTAAGATACTTTACCACCTACAGAAAATGCATTTTCACTCCCTAATGGAAAAAAAAAAAAAAAAACACAGTTTGGTTTGGCTTTATATTTCCAGCACTTTTACATTTTCCTTGAGATATTTGGAAAGATGAAATAGTTACCCTAAAAAAAGTGTTTGTTAGCCAAATGCATTGTAGCAGACACTGTGCACTGTCCCTGAGGACCATTTTCCCCCTTACTTCTCTTGGCAAAAGCAGCTTCCATACCTGGGGAGTTTCAGCTACGAAGCTGGGCTCCACGGTTGCGGAGCACATCTGCCACCCTCCTTTGCAACAGGGGATGGCCATGTGCTGAATTCTGGCCCACGGAAGGTGAGCAGCAGGCCCAGGACTCTCTCCTTCTGTCTTTCTTGCTGGGAACATGAAGGAGACTCGAGTTTCCATCACCCAGTGGTGCTGAGGTCCCCCATCCTGAACCACTCATCCCTGACCTGTTGCCGGAAGGAGGGACAAGCTTCTAAATGACCGTGAGCCACAACATATGGGAGGTCTTTTTGTAACAGACATTTAAGTTGTATCCTGATACATAAACCATGCAATCAAGGACCTCAGATGTGCTATAAGGTCAAAATCCCCAGAGACTAAAAATGGGAAAGAAAAAAAATAAAGGGGACCATGAAAATGAGAAGAAAAAATCAATAATAACCCAATCCCTGTGCTTCTAAAAACCACTTAAAAATCTTCATAATACAGTTGACCCTTGAACAATGTAGGGTGTCAAGGCAGGTAATGGGGGGTGACGGGAGCCGACCCTCTGTTCAGTCAAAATCCAAATACATCTTCTGACTCCCCCAAGCTTAACTACTAACAGCCTACCGTGACTGAAACATAAACTGCTGATTAACAAATCCCTCGTATATGTACGCACGTTAAATGTAATCTATAATGTATTCTTAAAGTCATTTAGAAAAGCGTAAGAAAATGTATTTACGGTACTGAACTGTATGTATCGAAAAAAAACAAGAATATGTACGTATAAGCGGACCCGTGTGGTACAAACCCGTCGAGATCAAGGGCCAACTGTACTTTTAGCAAGCCATATTCATACACAGGCAAAGTCAACCTACATTCCTCTAAATGTGAAAGGAAACATGCTTTTGACAGCAGAAAGATGAGTTACACTGAGAAGCTAAGTAGGCAAGCGTTTCAAAAAAATTAAATTTAATCTAATATACTGCACTTAAATATTTGTTAAAGAGTTGCTACCAACTACGCTAATAGAACGTTTAATTGACACTTATTTGCCAGTTGGTTATTTATGTGAACGTCCTTCTGGCAGAAATGCTTTTGCAGAAATCCAACCTGGCAGGCCCCATAAATACATACACTTTACTGAAAGGACCATTAAGGGGACTTATAAATCTAAAACTCCATGTACATTAGGGATCTAACATTAATTTTGATGGACTAACAAATTACACATTAGATGTACAGATGAAGAATGAAAAAAATGGTGCTTTATTCATTTCAAAAAACAAATCTGGGATTCAGTATCACTCCCAATAACATTAAACAAGGCATATAAATCATCCCTTAATCTCTGAAGGGCCATAAAACATTTAAACCAGAAAATAGGCTTTAAATTTTATTTTCTTTGGAGATTTTCGAGAGTTTTGTTTTGATTCTGTTGGAGGGTGGTGGAAAGTTGGTGTGGGTTGGCAAATTATTTTGCTTTATGACAGTCTCAGAAGACAGTCATCATAGAATTTTCTAAGAAATAAGCTGGTCAGATACTAATGACTTCACATAACTGTCTAGCGTGAAAAAATCATTAAAGATGATTTTAATGGCAGTAACTCCTTTCTATGGTCCACGATGGGCTTTTGGGGGCTATTAGTCACCATTGTGTAATGATGTCAAACGGGCTTTTTTAAAAATCTGCATTGTTTAATCCACAATGCTTAAACAGCTCTGTCGGCTGGTTGGAGACAACCAGAAAAATAATAATTACAAAAACCCTTAAAATCATACTTCTCTTCAGTTCTGCAGCACTTCCCTCTGCTTAAATCTCTTCAGAAACAGAAAATTCCTAGGGGCGGAACGTCTGTGAATTCTTGCTCCGCACCCGCAGAACGTTTTAAAAGAGGAAGAGTTGGGCCACATGTTTGGGGCGCTCCTTCCATCCCCAGAGCTGTTGTACGTAACGAGATCCGTGCTCACCTTAAAAAAGACGACTTCTTTTTTAAGAAATGCTTGACACAAATTCTTTTCACAGAAAAGACCACCTCCACAACCCACAGACCATTTCTGGCCTGCTCTGAATGCGAGCTCTTGGGTACGTCGTGTTCTCAAACACGGGGCGGGACGCTCCACCTGGGCATTTCACCAGCATCCAGACCTCGGGGTCTGCAAGTGGGGTGACGTGACAATCGCCACGGTGAAGACCCACAGAGGAGACGGTGACGAGAAGGAGCAAAGCAAGCCCCGGACAGCCACGCGAAGACACGGAGGAACCTTAAGTGCAGATCACTGGACAAGGAATCAGGTGGGAAAGGCCACCTACCGTACGGTTCCAGCTATCAGACATTCTGGAAAAGGGAAGACCGTGAAGACAGTAGGCAGAACAGCGGTGACCAGGGCTTGGAGAGGGGTCTGGGGAGGGATGAGTACGTGCAGCAGAGGGTTTTCTGAGCAGTAAAACTACGTCATGGGATGCTCTATATTACGGTATCCTTGCCACGAGGGAGCTGTCCGACAGAAGGTACCCCCACCCCCGACAGTGAACCTCAGTGCCAGCTGTGGACTTTCCATGAGGACGCAGGTTCATCCATGTTCACAGTGAGTGGGGAGACGCTCATGATGGGGGAGGCTGTCCGTGTGCTGGGACAGGGAGTGGATCGAACCCTGTACTTTCCCCACAATTTTGCTATAAACCTAAAAACTGCTCTTAAAAAATAAAGTCTGTTTTCTTTCAAAGCACCAGACACTCAAAATCCTCAGGCCAGGGGCTCCTGAGCCTATCCCCACCTCTCCGATCCCCAGCTTTCCCTGGGCTCTGACATCTCAAGAATCTAGAATATGTAGGACCCTCCTTCCCCACCATAAACCCCTCCTTTAAACTGGAATAGCAGAGAGACTCTTCCCTAACCTCAGAGAGGTCAAGGTGAAAAAACCAACACAAAATGCCACTCCGTCCGTAAACGCAGCAGCTACCCAGCTTCTGGAAGTCTGACGAAGTCCTCGGCACCGTCCCCAGGGTCCAATCCCCGGCTCTGGTGTGGTTCCAGGACTGCCACCCAGGATGCACAGCAGGCAGAACCAAGGACAGGCTGGGGTCACGGGACACCATCTGGGTGCTCGCGGGCTTCAGGTCTGCCCTTTGTATGCACCTCTGCTTTCCCCAGACCCTTAGACGGCATCACCAGACGGCCCCCCTGCTCATCACCGATCTAAGACATGGTGTTTCAAAGACTAGCTGCTGTCTAAGCAGAATTCACCCAGCCTCTAGGATGCCTCTCTGGGGAAGCACTTCTCAAAGAGGAAGAAGGCTCAGAAGCCCTCTCATGGGTACATCCCGAAAGGAAACGTACCACTCAACCCGGGACCCGGGAGCCCAGCCCTGACTGCTAGGACACACACACAGCCCCATCCAAGCTCCCTTTGCTCAAGTCACCCATTCAGGGCCCCAGAAGCATCCCTTATGGCTCCCTCCTCCTTCCTCAGTGGGTCTACCCTGTTGGTGGGTCAGGCCAGCCCTGACCTTTCCTGCTACGTTTCCCAGTCCAGCGTCCAATCTTGCTGTAGGTTCTAGATCTGTCTTCCAACGGGCCCATGCTACTGCCCAGAGTCTTGCTTTGCTCTGGCCAGTCCCAGGCCCCAGGCCTGGACCCGTGATCGGGACTTCCCACGTGGAGTCTCTGTCCACTGGGTTTCAAGAGAGAGCTGAACTGCCACAAGCCCATCCCACCTCAGAACTCACCCAGCCGCACAGCAGGTCAGCCTGATTCTCGATCGTGACAGCTGCCCCCGGCACACGTCCCCAGCCCACACTCCATCTGAGCACGGGCCCAGGCCCTCGCTCCTTCCCAGGCAACTCTATCAGCCACCAACAACACAGCTCACCTCCTGACATCTCAAATCACAAAACTCATTAGAAGGGATCATGTGTGCACCGGGTCGATGCCCCGAGGCTGTGCCGTCTTAGGGCTGCCCCGTGTTTTGGGGAGACAGACTAAGGGCTATTTTACACAGGGGGCACGGCGCTTGTAGAAGAAGTCTAAGCTCCTTACAATAATGACATATTCGACTCAGAAAGCACCTGTCCATCAGAGAGAAGCACCTCTTTGCTCTTTATTTCCCCCACACCACATCCCTCTGTTGCCACCTGCTTACTAGATACAAAATAAACGTAAGACCTACCTGAGCACTCAGAGTCCTATAAATCAGTTACTCGGCTTTCCCGAATGAGAGCTGACACTTTGCTGTATGACAACCCCCCATCTCCAGAACCTCCGGACGGGCCACTTGCTCCACGGTAAATGGCATTAGCTAGCCCTTGCTATCTAGTGGGCGAGATGCCCGCTCTCCCCAGATCTTCTCCCTCCTCCCTTGCGATCAGGCTGTCGGGCATCACTTATCTGCAACACAAGTGTGTATGACCAATGGCTCTCCTCCCTGCTTCAAGCCACTGCTTCCAGGACGCGCCAGGCTTCCACGCAACAAGCGCAGTACGGTTTAAAAGGCTCTTTAGTAAATAATACGCGCCCACCGCTCCTGATCAGCTTGTGCTGGTGGCTGCCGTTATTTTGTTTCATTAGGGCGGAACCTTTGCTCTGAACAAACACGGAGCTTTACCTGCGTGTGAGGCTTTTTAAAAAATGAAAGGGATGAGGCGCCTGGGTGGCTCAGCAGTTAAGCCTCTGCCTTCGGCTCAGGTCATGATCCCAGCGTCCTGAGATCTAGCCCCACATCGGGCTCCCTGCTCAGTGGGGAGCCTGCTTCTCCTTCTCGCACTCCCCCTGCTTACAGTCCCTCTCTCGCTGTGTCTGTCTGTCTCAGATAAATAAATAAAATATTCAAAAAAATGTTTTAAAGGGTGTTAGGATGGTGTGGAACAGGAAAACCACGGAGAGAGCAAACAGATCAGTGCCGGGCTGGGCTGGGGTGGGGAGGGAAGGGGAGGAGGGATGGACAGAGGAAGCACAGGGAATTTTTAGGGCAGTGAAACTACTCTGGGTGACACTGTAATGTCACTGTACACCCGTCCAAACCCACGAGCTGTGCACCCCTGAATGTCAACTATGCACGTTGACAACCATGCTGGAGGGTCTGCGTAGGTTTGCCGACTGAAACAAAGGAATCCCTTGGTGGGGGGTTGATAGTGGGTGAAGCTGTGCATATGTGGGGGCAGAACGTATATGAGAAATCTCTGTACCTTCAATTCTACCATGAACCTACAACTGCTCTAAAAAGTAGTCTTTAAAATCATCAATCCATAAATAAAACTTAAAAGTGAAAAAAATGCCATCCTTAGCCAGAAGATGAAGGAAGAAAAAAGACATTATTTCTAGATTCCCTCCTATAGTCTTAGCATAGCTCTGAGCTCATACAAATCCCATTTAATATACAAAATGATCCTAGAAGGCAGCTATCATTACCCTGCACGGGAATACTGAATGGCACAAAGTTTAGAAATGACGGAGCTTGTCCAAGATTCATACATTTAATTAGGATCCAAAAGACACACTTCTTCTGATTACAAAATGTTCAGAAGGCCTCGCTTCTGCTGTCAAACGGATGAGACTACGTATCCACAAATAATTACAACCCAGGCAAAAATAACTTTGAACAGAGGTATGACCAAAATTCCCCAAAATGGTGGGAAAAAAGCAATTCCTCATCGGCATCTGGGGCCCTGAGCAGCTGGGTGGGGGCTCCCAGCCCCGTGAGCCCTCTCTGCACCTACAAGATGCAAGAGCTTCCTCACGGGACACCCCCCTCTGTCCCGCCTAGGAAGGGGGACCGTCAGAGCCCCTTGCATTTAAGCCAAGGAAAAGAAGGAATAAAGTAAGGCTGAGCATCCTTCCCACCCCACCGTCGGCTTCCAGAGAGCTTCTGTTCTCTGCCCTCGACCTCGGGGCTGACACCAGCAGCGAGTAAGAAAAAGCCAGGTGTTAATCAGCCATTCTGCAAGTGCGGAGTGGGGTGCAAACAGGTTAAGTGACTCCATTCCAAGATTACGACCAGGGAACAGCAAGAGGCAGAGCTGAGCCACCACCCAGACCATGTGACTCGGGCCAATCGTAGCCCCCCTCCGGGAGGCCAGAAGACCACTCTTCCCCGTACAGGAGCCAGCTCCAAACACACTCACTGATTTCATTTAAATACCAGCAGGTCACAGTGCGGAGAGACCTCTGCCTTCAGCCTCTGGCAGACCGCTGTAGATGTCAGGGGTCAGACTTCTGTTACCCATCAGGTCAACCTGCAGCTCTTGTAAATTTCCACTACAGGCCACCCATTTAAGGCCAAACCTTTACAAATGCTGAGCGTAAGAAAGATAAATGTTGAAAATGTGGGGGGAAAAAAAAGTGCTGTCTCAGAGAAGTTCCCACTCAGACAAGAAGAAAGATCCTACCCAAGTTTCCAGAGATCAGAATTACCTTCCAAAGCATCTTAGCAAGACAAGAGTGAGACCTTGAAGAATCAACAGCCAGAGCAGAAAATACCAATGAAGAAATATGTACACTAGCAGCTGTCAGGTAAAAACATCATTTCCGTGGGTGCCCGGGGGGCTCAGTCGGTTGAATGTCCGACTCTTTGTTTCAGCTCAGGTCATGATCTCATGGGTCGTGAGATCAAGCCCCGAATCCCAGCTCCACATTCAAGCAGGGCGTCTGCTTGAAGATTCTCTCCCTCTGCCCCTCCTCCCACTCACACTTGCTTGTGTGCGCTCATTTGCGCTCTTTTTTTTTTTAATTCGTTTCCAGGGTGCCTGGGTGGCTCAGTGGGTTAAGCCGCTGCCTTCGGCTCAGGTCATGATCTCGGGGTCCTGGGATCGAGTCCCACATCAGGCTCTCTGCTCAGCAGGGAGCCTGCTCCCCCCCACCCCAACACTCTCTTTCTCTCTCTCTCTCTCTCTCTGCCTACTGGTGATCTCTGTCTGTCATATAAGTAAATAAAAT
Source organism: Lontra canadensis (assembly GCF_010015895.1). NCBI lineage: Eukaryota > Metazoa > Chordata > Mammalia > Carnivora > Mustelidae > Lontra > Lontra canadensis. The sequence goes on along the minus strand of NW_022631070.1, from coordinate 4,428,565 downwards.
CTTGATAAAAAAATTAGTTTCCAAAAGTAAGCCCATCATCATCATCTGAGTATATTCCATTGGCCAAAAGTTGACTATATTACAAATGAGATTGATGTAAAATGCTGAATACTAACCATATCATATATCCCACCAAAAAAGCCACTCGGCGCATAGTAGAACCTCAATAAATAATTCTTGGTAGATTGACATAAAACTGTTTCCATTCCTACAGCAATAGAAACGAACAGGTGCCAGCAGCCACAAGAGGGCTCCCCCCCTTCAACCCAAGGTCCTCTCTCCACCAGCTCTAGTTGTTCCCATCAGCAAAGAACCCTGGAGCAGGACTTGCCAGGAGTCCATGACTGGAATGTCAGTTCTGTGAAAGCCCAGCTATGAGACATCCTTTCAAAGCCCTGAAACACTTCTCAACACCTAAATTACGAGTCTGAGGTGGGCATGCACGGACGTTCAGAATACGCACACCTTCCAGATTATAAAGCCCACATATCTGCCCAGGAGAGCAGGAGGGACAACTCCGCTCTTCAAAGCTCTTTTATCTGACACGAGTGTTACGCTTTACTGCTCACATCCCCCCTCCAGATGATTCGGAAAATCTACACTCGCCAGTCATGTATTTTCAACTGGGCATTCTAAAATCTTTCATTCATTTAAATGGTTGCAAAGGATGTCATTTCCCATGAGCGCACATATGACATTTGGAAAAAAACTGCCACATCGTTCACGTAACTGCACCCGGGAGGATGATCAGGCCCCTCCACCTCGCACTTTGAAATGCACCGGAATGAGCACTACCTTAACCATCTGTGTGATGCTCCCTTCCTCCAGAGGCCAGACCCATCCCACATCCCTCCAACTCCCACCGCACATACTAGCTTTTCATTCCCAACTGTTTCTCTGCTCGTCCTACCATACTTCCCTGCAACAACAACAACAAAAATATAATATGGAATTTAAAACTTTTTAAAATTCCTCCAACCATAAGCCAAAAAAAAAAAAAAGTCTTTAGGCTCCGAGTATTAAAATTCTTTTTGGTCCCAATCAAAACTTAAGTAACATCACAAAGTTTGACGATTAAGCTTAAAAGCATAAAACCATAATGTGATATCTCGAGTAAAGGAGGCTTCACTTAAAACACGGATATTTTGAGTTCGGTGTCCCAAAAACGAGGCAAAAGATGACGTTCTTCTCTAAAGCAGAAGGCAGGCTGGCGGGGGCAGCAGGAGAAAGACACCTGTTGGTGTCTTCTCAGGCAGATGGGTTTCCGGAGACAAACAGAACATGCGGTTCTGGAAACTGAGTCCTGAGATGCAAGCTGGGCCGAGAGGTCCAGGTCATGGGGGCCGTGAGAGACCCGGTGTGGAAGCCTTGATTCAGGGTCACCCCCCTACCGCGGTCTGGAAAGAACCCAGCAAAGGCACAAACGTGGACCCACGTGCCACATGTGTGGGAATGTTCTCAAGTTATTAATCAAACATGCTGCGAGATAAAGGTTGTCCCATCCTCCTCCGCTGACAAATATATCTTCATCAGAACAGAATCAGGAAGTATGTAAAAAGCTATGGTTTATATACGAGTGCAAGTAGGCAAAATGCCAAAGATTAATAAGTTTAATTATGATGGTGTGTCTGGCTGTTGATGGGCTAGCAATGTTTGGATGAGTAATAAATTAGAGATTCCCATAGTTCCTAAATCATTTTTATTTACTCCATAAAAGTTATTGTCCTTGTCCTTTTCTCAGAAAAAAACATTAACTATCTAGTTAAAAAAAAATCAAGATTTTTCACATAATTTGTATTCTATTCACAGAAATCCTCTAAGGGAATAAAAAATAAAATATAATTATATCCAGTCTATACAATTTTAATATTCTCAATCAAAACAAGGTAAATCAAAATACAGAAATCAAAACTGCAAGTTTTTTTTTATTTTATTTATTTATTGAGAGAGAGAGAGAGAGAGCGCACAAGCAAGGGAGCAGGGACTGAGGGAAAGGGGAAAGCAGACTCCCCACTGAGCAGAGAGCGTGATACGGCACTCGATCCCACTACCCTGGGATCATGAACTGAGCCAAAGGCAGACGCTTTACCAACTGAGCCACCCAGGCATCCCTCAAGTTATATTATTATAGGTTTTCAAAAAAAGCTATTTTCCCTGTAAATATTCCAAATCACCTATTGGAATTAATAGGAAAATTACAAATTATAATTAGTATCAAAATTTTTATCTAAAATATTTAAATAAAATTTAGTATTTTATCTACTTTTTATAAACATAACCTTCATTAAATGTGTTTATAAAAACTATCCACCGTTCTAGCATCCAACGTCCTTCCAGCTGTTGATGTAAAAAATCACTGTATGTGTCTAGAGCTAAACACACAGGTGTGAGATGAGCATGAATTTATACTGTAAAATATTTTAATTTCATAAGCAAACTTAAATTTTAGTATTGTTTACTATCCCTCAGCTGACGTACAAGCATGTTACAAATTCTGCACTGATTACTGACTGCCTCTGGAACCACACCATGGGACACCAAAAAAGTAACAACAACAACAAAAAAGGAGGACACTGAGAACTACTCAAGAGGGAAACTTCATAAGCAGAAAGTCTCCATCTGTGCTCCCCGCAAGGTCGATCCTCAGTAACATGTAGCATTATTAACACAAGCATCACTTCTTCAGGGCAATGCCACGACCCACGAAATCCACAGCCATCAGACACAGGCCTTGTCTCCGTGGGCATAAGAGATACGCAGATTCACTTCCCTTGTGCCCGACCAGCGTTTGTCCCAGAGAGAACGCTCAGAATGAGGAGTTCTCTGTGCCCACACTGAGTACAAGACCCCCGGGGGGCTAAGAGGGTTCGGAGACTCGCTGAGTTTCTAGAAGGCAGATCCCAGGCCAGACGCCACCTCTCATCCTGGTGTAAGTACGATGCGAACATCAAAGACCCCTGCTGTGCTCACGTCACATTCACGTGTGGCCCTTCTCAGAGCGGAAGACAGGCTATAAAACGAAGACAGAAGCCCTCAAAGAAGCTAAAGCCATGGCTCCTGGTTCTAGGCGGGAAAACACAGGCAGGTCAGGCCATGAACAGACAGAGGTCCAAGGAGGGCCTGCTGCCCTACAGGAGCCCAGGAGCCCCATCTGCTCCAAGGTGCCTGGAAGCTTCTTAGAGGAGCTGCACCAGGGTCCCAAGGGAATTCAAGGGTCCGAGGGGGCAGAGACTGGAGTGGCGTGCGAGACCAGCACTATTGGGGCCCATCAGGAGCAATCTGGGGCCGGGACCCTCAATGGGGGAAGGGGGACAGAGGGGACAGGCCCTGGTGGGGAGATGAAGGAGCAAGAGTGACCCAGGGGAGGCCACGGAGACCCACAGAACTAACCAGCCTCTGGCACGGAATCAGACAGGGCCTGACCCCCAGGAGATGCGGCCGGATTAAGCAGCAGGAGAAAGGAAACACATTTATGACAAACACCAAAAGGGAAAATCTTACCGTGCCGCTTTGCGCTTAGTTTTCACGGAGTGCAGAAACACCCAAATAGCATCTGATAGAATTTACATAACTTTACATAATCTCACGATTACCACTTGGCAAGAAAGCTCCAGACCGAATCTCTTCCATTTATTTGCCTCCAAAAATGACGAGATGGAAAACATTCTGGACAAGCAGCGTTCTATCCTCTTCTTAAAAACCCCAAGAAGCCAATTCTGCAACTTTCCTTGGGCATAGGTTTCCAATATTTCAAGTCTAAAGATTCGGAAGTCTTATTGACACAACTGAATCAATAAACAAATATTTACCGACCCCCTGCTACTTTCAAAGCATTGATTTCAGAAGGTGGGGGAGGGAATCGCCCTTACCTTCAAAGCAACTTCAAGCTGTCGGGCCTGGGGACAGATTCACCCTTGCCAAGCCACATTTTTCAAAAGTAAAATAAGAATGCTACCAGCCAGTTGCCAAAGGTCTTCTTAGGGTTAAATTCAGTTAGCTGGTACACAGCAGGGACACAGCAAAAATACCGTGTGGGTGAAACTGTTTCTAACTGAGGAGCCGTGATGCCAACAGGACAAACTTCACGACGGACTCGTTCACTGGGCAAGGCACTGACTAAGGGGACATGCAGGATATAGTGAGCTTCAGAAAACAAGTACAAACACCAAGCAGGGATTAGAGGAGAAGAGACCCAAGTTTTTCTGATGAACAAATAGTTGTTCACCACTGCATGTACAAGGTTTTTTATTTAAATGAGGACCATTTCATCTGCCTTATCTTTTTTTATTTTTTATTTTGGTCTTTGTTTCGTTTTTCCTTCCATAGGCTAAAAACAAAGCAAAACAAACAAACACACACACACACACAGTTTCGTAGGCATCTACTCAGCGAGCCCATTTAGTTCAGAGCCCTCTTATAAACCTCACTCAGTGCTCTCTGGATTCTTACATTCAGAACGTTTCTGAGCGGAAGGAAAACTTGGGGATCGCGCAGACCAGCGTGTCATGAGCTGGAGCTTCGACATGAGGTCACGCACTCGGAGAAGGCACAGGACACACGGGGCTCTCCTGGTCCACGCCTGACACTCTGATACCGCCAGGACCCAAGCAAACAAGAACCAACACACAGGGGACAGAAGATGACCTGGAAGGCAAGCAGATGACCACCTGGATGGACAGGAGCTCCACGACACTTGGGACAGCGATGCAAATGGTGGGACTGCGTCAGTTCCAACCCTATTGCTAAAATGTCACTTACATAATAAACTAAGTAATAAATACAACACGATCAACTTCAACCTCTTAGAGTCCGCAGTTAAACAACCGGAAGGTCTGTCCGTCCCATGACTTCCCAGTCCTGTGCGTCACCTGCCCCCAGCTCTTAATTTATAATCAACTACGGTAAAAACAAAATCCCCCAGAACAGTCCCGAGACCAGGCTCCAGAACCTGGAAGCACCCACCCCCATAACATAAGGCCCTGTTCACACTTGCTTCTAACACTTCATGAATAAACATCCCTTTATTCAAATAAGTTATATATTAACTAACTCCCGGTAATTTCGATTCAACTTTGGATGGTAAACAGAGTCATTCTGGCAAGACTGCGGAGTTTGCAATTCAAATTACAGAAATTTCAATAATGGGGAAAATAAAAATTAGTGGCGTGATTCCTAAGGCACCATAATTCCAACACTTTTTACCGCGACAGTCGGAGCGCGCATAAATATTTCTCCATTGATAGGGTGAGGGGTTTTATCTGGTCGGGCATCATCGCACAGACTTTCCTGCAGTCCTACAGGAGTATCCCCTGTCGGGGACACAGCAGGCACCAGCATGAGCTCCAGACCCTGAGAGGTCCCAGACACTGAGAGGCAGCAATGCTCGTTCTCAGTAAATAACAGAGAAACAGTCACTGGATTAAATGATTTCTGTACATTATCACCATAAACAATACTTATTTGGCAGTTGCCCTTTGCGGGCTTTGCATGTGCTTATGAATAAATCAAGCCTTATTGATTTACTAAGCCAAAGCGTTTTACCTCTAGCTCCCCTAATAAGAACTCTAATCCCCTACTGCACTTACCGATGCTTTAATGTAGTACGTCTCTTAATACTTTTAATATGAAAGATTAGCGCCGATGAGCTCAGGAGCAAGAACACGGCTCTTTGGACGGCCCAACGGCCAGTCCGCCCAGGTCTCTCTGAACACGTCCTCTCTAACAGAGTTCTGGCCGGCTGATCGGAATCACCCCTTAATGAAATAGGGGGAGCTGCCATCGGCCTGTTTCCTTCTGTGTAACACTGAGCAGAAGAATGACGGCTCGCATTAAGTCAACCATTAAATTCATCACAAACAGCAAGGCAAGAAAATACGGGACCGCGAAGGATGCTACGTGGTTGGTAAAGCTATCATCTCGGGTCATAAAATGACTGTCCTGGTGCTGTGGCTCCAAAAGATGTTTAAGACTACCTGGGACGATCCCAAAATGTCCTCAGAGGTCTTGGGTGCTACGATCCCAGTCCCCGCAGAAGGGGGGGCCCTCTGCTTCCTCCCACTGGTGGGCAAGGTCACCCCACACCCTCAGCCCCTGGCCCCGCCGCCCCGTACTTTGAAGCTGTCATGCTCGCACTGACTGCAGCGGCCACGCTTCCACTGACTCTGGCTCTGGGAAGGATGACTCCCAGTTCTCTGGGCTCCAACAGGGAACCAGAGTCCACGACTCTCGAGATTCTTTATCGAGGGAAATTCTATCAGCTGCAGGTGACGATGGACCCCAGACACTCCCAATAATTTCCCAGCCTCGGGTGTCCCCCAATGCACTGAAACCTGATCACCCCAACAGTAACACGGAAACGTCTGTGCTTCATACGACTCCTGGGCTGGGCTGCCACAGATCCTAGTTCCAAAACCAACTCCACGCTTCATATATACGTGAGGAAACTAGCACCCCTTGCACCTCCTTTCCTTTGCAAGGACCCTAAACCCAGGCATGTCGGAATGGAAAGCTCTTTGGACGTTAGACAGGCTCATTTCAAAGATGAGGAAATGGAGAGGAAACCCACCTCGCCAGCAAGGTTAATGGCAGGGGCCAGATAAGAACCAGATTCCTGGCTCCAGCCGCGATGTTTCTCCCTTTACAACGACCCCCTGCTCCCTGAGATGGGTAAGAAAGTCCACCACCGTGGAGAATCCCAAACAAAAGCATTATGTGTCGTGGACTTCACCTTGTGTTAATATCCTGTGATGCCTTTCAAGTTTAATCACGACAACGACTGACAGGGTACAGATGCAGAATTTCCAAGGATATTAGCTCTCTAAGACAGAAAACGGCACAAACAAGAATCTTTGTTCAAAAATAGATTCCCCGATTCCCTGCGGAACCACCGTTGCCTCTGGCTACAAAGCAATAATTATCCTGTACTACAGCGATCAATAAAACCTTTTGCCCCCGCGAACCTGCTATTTCCTGACTTTGTTCTCTGCACTAAAGATTTTCAAGTCATATTGATTACCTACTAAATTTTTTTCAAGTTCTTTAAAACGGGCAATAAAGAAATTCTCAAATTAGCATAACTTGTTATTGTTGGAGCGGGCTTCAAATCTTTCCATCACATTAATGCTTCCCCCCTTTACAGGGTGTTCCTGTTTTTCATGGGGAATTTGTCATTTTAAGTGTGTCTCTGTCTTGCCTAATAGCGCAAAGTCAGTAGGGTACAAATTTGATGTTGCTTCTGGAACTGTGACTGCTGCCACATTTTTCATCCGAGCGAGAAAGAAGAATTGATTAATAAACTATGCCCTCTCTCTGGAGCAACAGCATGGATTTCTACCAAAGGAACCCATTAGCTCCGAGAGTGTTAAAATTCAGCACTCTGGAACTTGCCTCTAAAACGATTCACTAGAGAATCTATTATAAGGGAAACCATCATGCACCATTTCCAAGGGCATTTAGCTGCTAACGTGTCAAACCTGGAGAGTGAGTCATGAATGAGATAAGCACGGACAGCAAGAAGGCAGGGAGGCAGCCCGAGAACCCGCGCGAGGGGGGCATGGGCATGGCTGTGTAGCCATCAGTCGTGTTTGGAGCCAGGCAAGTGGAAGATCTCTCGTTTTCCGAGTAGCAAGGATATACTCCCAATATTCCATCAGCACAAACCATCCATCCAGACGGGTTTACTTCATGAGAGGACAGAGCAGGGAAATTAAATAACCATATGTTACATCGTATCTTCTCACCTCCATGGCTGCTTTCATTCAAAGCAAACGGAGTATTACTCAGTCTTAAAAAAGAAGGAACGCCTATCTGCACAACTCACAAAAATTAACACGAAATGAACTAAAGACCTCAATGTAAGAGCAGAAACCATAAAACGCCTAGAAGAAAACACAGGAAAAAAGGTCCTAGCCATCAGTCTTGGGGGTGATTTTTTGGGATATGAGACTTAAAGCACAAACGATAAAATAAAAAATAAATAAGTAAGCGGGACTACAACAAGCTAAAAAGCCTTCTGCAGAGCAAAGGAAACCATTGATAAAATGAAAAGACAACCTATAGAATGGGAAAAAATATTTGCAACCATGGATCTGATAAGGAGTTTATCCAAAATATTAACTCATACAATTCAACAGCTTAAAAAAATCTAATTTAAAAACGGGCAGAAGGGGTGCCTGGGTGGGGTGGCTCAATCAGTTAAGAGTCTGCCTTCAGCTCAGGTCATGATCTGGGAGTCCTGGGCTCCCTGCTCAGCAGGAAGTCTGCTTCTCCCTCTGCCTCTGTCCCTCCCCTCCATTCGTGCTCACACTCTCTCTCTTTCTCTCAAATAAATAAAGTCTTTATTAAAAAAAAAAAATGGGCAGAAGCTTCACCCATTTCCCTTCATGTATTTGGTGAAGGCGAGTGAGAGACTCAGGTTCCCAGTTATGGAATGAATAAATCACGGGGATGGATGATACCCCGTGCGGAATACGGCTGACGATACTGTAACGCCGTGTAAGGGCTCGAGTGGGAGCTCTACTCCTGTGGGGACAGCACAAGATGCAGAGACGCTGAATCACTGGGTTGTGTACCTGAGACTAACGTAACGTGTGTCAATGATACTTCAATAAAAAGAGAAAGGAAAACTGAGAGGCAGCTCCCAATAGACATTCTTCCGAAGAGCACACACGGGTACCTCTCCACATCACTGGTCATCAGGGAAATTGCAAATCAAAACCCCCTGCAGGTCTCACCTCACCCCTGCGGAATGGCTGTCCTCAGACAGACAAGGGACAACATGCTGGCGAGGATGTGGACAAGGGGGAGCCCTCACGCTCTGCTGGTGGCCGTGCCCGTCGGTACAGCCTCTCTGGAAAATAGTACAGACATTCCTCGGAAACATAAAACTAGAACTACCTTACGATCCAGCAATTCTGTGACTGGGTATCTCCCCAGGGAAACCAAGACTCCCTGGGTTCACAGCGGCCTAAGTTACAGCAGCCAAGACCCGGGAACAACCAAAATGTTCACTGTAGGTACATATGACGGAATATTCTTCAGCCACAAGAAAACAAGGAAATCTTACCGTCTGCCACAACACGGACAGCCCCTGAGGCATTACACTAGGTGAAGTAAGTCAGACAGAGACAAACACTGTAGCACCTTACTTCTAGGTGGACTCAAAAGAAAAAAACAAACAAACAAACAAAAACAAAGAACCAGTAACCCTCATACTACAGGAGATGAGATGTGCGGTTCCTAGAGGCCGTGGGGGGTAAGGGAACTGGAGGACGGAGGTCGAGAGGGACAAGTGTCTAGCTATGACCGTACAGGGACGGCAGGCGCAGGAAGCTGATGCTGCCATGCGGTACAGCTGGTTTTCAGACAGTAAATCCCAACAGGTCTCATCAAGAAGAAAATACACTTTTTTCTTTCGGTTCGTCTTTGTCTCTCTACGAGAGGACAGCTGTCCAGCAAACTCACACACGGCTGTCGCTTCCCTCCATCTCGATAAAACTGGAAGGGAAAAGAAGGGAAATCCCAGGACACGCCGCCCACGGACAAACCCTGAGGACACAATCCTGAGGGAAAGTAAGCAGGTCACAAAAGGACACACACTGCACGACCCCAGGTACGTGAGGAATCAGACGCGCAAACACAGAGAAGCAGGCTGTGCGGTGGAGGCTTCCAGGGGAAGGAAAATGCGGGGCTACGGCTCCGTGGGTCCAAATCCTCAGTTATGCAAGACAAAAAGGTTCTAGAGATGGGCTGACACTGTGCTTACAGTTCACAAGTTTCCATCCACTTAAAACTCTGTGAAGAGGGGAAAAAAAATAAGAGAAACATAACAATGTGGCTTATGACAGACCCCCAGTGCAGGCCTGGGCTCGGACGCGCTGCAGAGAGCTCTACTGGGCTCAGCCCGCTGTGTGTGCGTGCAGACCTGGGACGGGGCGCAGAGATACAGCGGGGACCGGTCACCACCCACCACCCCTCCCTCCACAGAGAGAGCAGACACAAGGCTCACACTCGAAGCTCCAGGGACACGCAAAGGCCAGGAAGAAAGGCACTTCAGGGATTCCTCTCCTCAGGGGCATCTACACAATAAGCAGAGACCATAACCTCCTTCCAGAGTATTCGCTCCCTCGATGAGCACCTACTCAGACCTCGCCAAGCACAGGTGTCAGCACCGGGCCACCCGAGTGCACGATCGCCCACCGCGGGGCCCACCACTTGGGGTAAAACCACAGAACAGAGACTGCGGCCGCACCCGCCCACGGCCGAATGCTGAAGCGCAGCGGAGAGCAGACGGCAGGTGGAACAGTACGCAGCCAGGAAAAGGCATGATGTCCTGAGCCACGCAGTGAACGACAGGGGTGAGCCTCCAGGACACCAAAGTTCCAGGACATCAAAGTTTGATGCAAAGTTCAAGAATCCAAACTCAAGCGGCCTCACGTTCTGTGATTCCATGTGTTTCCATGATCGAGGCTGAGGAAACAAAGCGGGCCGCGGTTGCTAGAGCCTAGGGGATGGGAGAGCAGAGCGGCGGTCTTCCCTTATGCAGTGAGGACAACGCTCTGGCATCAAGACAGTGACAACGGTTGTGCAGGCTGTGTGCAGCCAAAAATCACTGAAGGGCACACTTTCAAGGGCGAATTTCACGGTACGTGTATCGTCATCTAATTTGTTTTCAAGGATCAGTAAGGGGGGAGGGGAAGGGTGGCAAATGTGATCAATTCTGAGGGCTTAGGGGCTTTGTGAGCAAAAACGGGGTCTGACCTTGACCGCCTGTGAGCTCGTGGCTGGAGGAGGCAAAGGGGCGGGAGGACGTCCTGCGCATGGGGAAGCACAGGGTGCAATGACCCAAAGCTGGACCAAAGGGCCCATCTCTCTTTCTTTTGGGGCACTCAGGGGCCTTGATGTCAGCCGAGGCCCAGGCAACATATCTGGTCCCTACAAACGTCACGGAAATGCAACTCAAGCTCCACGGGTTGTGGGTCACGCGTCCATGACCACCTCTTAGCAGTCCCTCTATTAGGCATGGCACGGGGGAGTAGAAAGCCACAGACCATTCCCACCAATCAGAAGAACAACATATCAGAACTTCAGAAAGTAGATCAAATCGCAAAGTCCTGGGCGAAAGCAACTGCCAATATGGGGGACAAAAAAGAAACTCAAAACTCAGTTCTGCATGTTACGTGTCAGGTGGAAAGAAAGATACCAAGTCCAAGTTAAACTAGACCGACAGATACTATGAAGACACGACATGGGCTTGAGCCTCGGCACTCAGGGTCTCCAAGCATCACCGCGGCCGTCACCACGGAATCAAACACTGAAAACAGGGTGTTACGATTCAAATATTTGGAAAGGCGGCTTTTCTCACTTACGGGATCAGACGAGCTCCTCGGTTTCTCCAAGTCCGTGCCACCGGCAGTTCGAGCCCCGTGATTGCCTGTTTGGGGGACTGTCCTGTGTGGTCCCCTGGCCCTTCCACCACAGGCCAGCAGCACCCCACTGTTGTAACCCAAAATGCTTCCAGACACGGCTGAATGTCCCTGAGGGGTACGGTCGCTGGAGGGAACCAATGTTTTCTGGCAACTAAATGTACCTTCTCTCTACAAGCTGTGACGATTCCCTTGGGAAGAATGTCCTTTCTCCATATCTGCCTGGTTTTCTACATGCCTCCCACCCTGACAGTCTCCCCACAAGAATACAAATGAAAACTTACTAGAGAAGCCCGTTCCACGGGCTCTAGGTGACTGTTCAAAGCCCAGTCTCGGGGTGCGTGGGTGGCTCAGTTAGTTAAACAGCCGACTCTCGGCTTCGGCTCAGGTCTTGATCTCATGGTCGTGAGATCGAGCCCCACGTCAGACTCTGTGCTTGGTGTAGAGTCTGCTTCAGCTTCTCTCCCTCTCCCTCCAGCTCACATTCTCTCTCCCTCTCTCTGAAATAAGTAAGTGAAGTCTTAAAAATGCCCAGTGTCTAACGCAGAAGAAAAGCAATACCATCCATCTGCGGAGGAACACGAGGTTTCCGTGACGTGCCTCCTCCTCTCCTACCCCCCACACACATTTGAGGACTAGACTCCAAAGTTTTAGTCCCCAAAAGGCCACAGAGGTCTCAGCGGACAACTAAAAACGCATCCGGGCCCCCCTTCCACTCAGGAGTCCTCCTCACACTGAAACTCTCAAAGAACCCACAAAGCACCAGACCTTCCAATAAATTGGTTTTGGAGTCTCCGCAAGCATCTGAAACGATGATCACGTGCGACTCCAAAGGCCTGGGGGCTCAGGGCATGGGCTACCCGGCCGTCCAGACGCAGGGAGCTTACCGTCCGGGGGCATCAAGGCCTTGTTGTTCTGTGTGCACCAGCCCACGGGGTGCAGATCCGCGATCACCACGTCACACCAGAAGTCGGCCCGGCGGTCCTCGCCGTACCCGCAGTAACGCAGAAGCAGCAGCTGCCCACACGTGGTGATGACCGTGGCCACCCAGTACGTGTCGGGGTTGTTCTTGTTGGCCACCTCCAACTTCATCCCCGGCTGGAAGTTGCTCTGAAGACTGATTTCAACCTTCAGGAAGGAGAAACACAGGGAAACCGTCCCCGCATCAGACACATTGTATCACATGAGAACTACTGAAAACCCAGCACTTAAAAACACTATTCCCCTTGCCCTAGGGCAGCTGGAAGAGAAATACAAGATGAACCACCCACCAGACGTTTACCAGTAACCTCCATAAATATCAAAGATTAAAACAGACGAAATTAACTTCAGTAATGTATCTTATTTAACTCAAATATTATGTATCCCAAATGTTGCCATTTGAAGATGTAATCAACATGAAAAAATACCGAGTTGTTTTCTGTTGTTCTTTTCCAAGGCAGCCCACAAAATCCTGTGAGCTTTCTACGTTCACCCCACCTCTCCAGGTGGACAACACACTTCCGAACTACTCAGAAACTCCGCGTGGCTAGGGGCCACCGGGAGAATAGCACAGCCTTTAAGAATGCATTTCTTTTTCTTTTTTTTATTTAGGGGTGACAGTGTATTAATATGTACCAGCCATCCCCCAAAAAGGAGGCTTTGCAAGCCGGTGAGCCGTGACATTGGAAAGCTCACGCATCAGACATCCCCAAGGAGCAGCTGCCTGATTTATACGTAGCTCGTCGACGGGTCCACGCGACTTTTCCTTTAAACCTGGCACACAGGCCTGGGGAAACTGAGCATCGGGAAGGAAACTGCACTGTGGTTAGAAGGAAAGTGGGAGAAGTGACTGGATCAAAGGGAACGGGGTGGCTCCACATGGGAGAAATGTTGATGACTTCCTGGTCCAGAAAAGAAGGAAAAAATTGTGGATCGGTATCTCTTTCCTTAACTCCCCGAGCCAAGTCCTCCCAGCATCTTGAGAGGCAAAAGGGCCAAAAGCAAGAATCAGCTGGAAAAGTGCCCCAGTTTGCTTACCAGACTCAGGCTAAATCTTTGCCTTGGATAGCCCAGTGGAAAAGAAAAAAAAAAATGTTTCTCAGAATTAAATTTTCATTTCCAGTAAAGCAATAGTAATGCCTCAGAACTCGGGTTCTGGAAATTGAGTCTTTCCCTTGCTAATGATAAATTACCAAAATCTCATACATAAGCAAAAGTCTGATAAAACCTCCATCTTTTATTTCCTGGACCTTGCCCTTGGCTGGGCACACTTCGTGCATTGCTCAAAGAAATATTACTGATGAAGATGATTTTCTGGTTTGATCCAAATGTGTTCTGAATATTTAGTTATTTCCTCTAATTTCAATCATCTGCCTACAAGTGGCTCTAAGACTTAGAGGTGTCCTTTTGAAATAAAAGTACCTGTTCAAAATAAAAATAATTATCCTTCCTCGATGACATTACTCAGCCTATGAATTTGCCCTGTTTGCTGGCTCTTTACTCCCATCAGTCCTACCTGTCTCAGGCTGTGTGCCCTTTGCAGGGCCACGTCTGTCTGCTGCGGTGCCTCAGGGTGCAGAATAAGGGTAAGGTGCCCACGGTTCCTGCACGCTGAGCCCCACCCAGGGCCCAGCCCTGTTACCAGAAGAGATCAAGTGCAAGGACGAGGCCCATCCTTCTGACAGCTGGCGGCCTCTCCTTTTGATTTCTAAAAAATCCTGCCTCAATTTCCCTTTTCTTCCCAAAGGTTTGGCATCTTCCTGCGGATGCCCCTTCCCACCTTCCGAATGCAGACCAGAAAGACAAGCGGGGAGACGTACATGCTTGAAGGACGTGTGAGGGGCTGCGCTGGCGCCTGTTTCTTCCAGGTACTCCCCCCAGTTAAAGCCGATTTCCTCCAGGCTCGAACCTTCTTCTGTCAAAAGACAAAGAAAAACGGAAGAATGTCAACACCAGAGCGAAGAACGGAAAGGCACCGGCCTCCCATGAAGCACAGGAGATCCTTAATGCAAGAGACAAGGGAACTCAACGGCACAGGAGGGTCCTGTTGAGGGCGCTACTGAGGGCCCTGGGGAGCTCAGCTGGTCGGTGTGTGTAGCATCTGCCTTTGGCTCTGGTCATGATCCCAGGGTCAGAGGATCCATTGAGTCCCATGTCGGGCTCCCTGGAGCTCAGCCCAGAGCCTGCCTCTCCTCCTCCCTCTGATGCTCCCCCTGCTGGTGTTCTCGCTCTCTTTCTCTCTCAAATAAATAAAATCTTAAAAAAAAAAAAAAGGATGCTGCTGGTCCTGTCAGCTTCGGCGTGGGAATCGTGGAATGTTGACTAAGGAAAGGGAACGCTGAGGAAATCCTGCCTGAACTACGCTGGCAAAATCAAGTGTAAAATTAAGCGCCCTCAGGCAAACGAAAAGCGATTTGTTTCAGGGCATGTCTGCTGCCAGTTAGAGTGCTTGTTGGGAATCAGCCAGCGTCACGGTGGCCCTCCCTTCTCCGGGGAGGTTGGAGGACCAGGTCAAGGAAACCTGGACGTGTAGACAGCACGGGCACCTCAGAGTGCTGAGAGATTTGAGATCAGACAGCAACAGCATAGACTGTTCCTGCCCTCAGGGACCTCAGGAAGCACTGACTGATGTGCTTCCAAGGAAAAAACTATCTGAGGTCCAGAAGCCTTGCTCGAGTATGTGAGGTCACCTAGCAACTTAGGGACAGAAACCAAGCAGCTGACAATCAAGTTAATTCCCAAAATATTTAAGACTGTGTGTAAGATACAATCTGTATAGTCAAAAAGAACCCACTACCTCATTTTAATGCATGGATAACAATATCACGCGTGGATTCCAACAGGAAGAACGCACAAGCTGTAAACATGACTTTAACCTATCTCAAGGCTATCACAGCATAAAGAACATAGAGCGTAGGGCTGTCCACACAGGTGGCTAAGCGAGAGCATCAAAGTTTAGCTTCCCTTTCCTTGCGAGAACGCAACGGCTGCTGATGCTCAAGCTGTGTATCTCCTATAAGCAAGAGCTTGTTTCACGGGCCAAGATAAATACTGCTCTCGGTCACATTATTAATGGAGAAGTAGTGTACCCTGGCAGATGGGCCAGGGGAATCAGCAGCAGGAGGCTCTTGGAAAGAAAGTCATGCTTTCTTCAACTGTAAGTACGGAAAGTAATTTTCTGGTGCTACTCTGTATCGCCTCGGAAATGGACAGATCATTTTTGGAAAGCCAAACGATGCTAGGTTAAAAGTAGTTACCTTACATTTTGTCTTCTAAATCAAAGTTGCTCAGAACTAGCCTCCTAGACGTCGCCCCCTATGAGCTGGTTTATAATTCAATGTGCAGGAAAAATAAAAGCGACCCGAAGAGAAACCCTTCCCCCTTGTTTTTGTCCCAACATTCCACTTTATCCAGGGACTAAGGTCCTTCCGTTGGAAACAGGCTCCCTGAAAAAAGTCAGCAGGTCCCGCAGCGGCCACCTAACAAGAGACACCATGACGCAAACATGCAGGGAACACAGTCGCTTTCTGGAAACCCCTCCGGGTGTCGCCCAATGGCTCAACTCACAACTCTTTCCCCAAAAGGCCGCAAGCATCGATTACCAGTTTTGCTTTCTGATGGACTAGCCAGAAGCATCCGCACACATCTCATTTGCTCAGGGCGCCTGGTGCAGAGGAAGTCTGTGACTTCTCCGCAGCCTACCTGTCCGGCCCCGCTCAGCCCATGCCACCTGCAGGCCTGCCCACCCCAGCCAGGGTCACGCATTTCCGGCCCCACAGAGCCACCACACAGTCACAGCAGTGTCTTAAGACCTACACAGGACTGGGGTGTCAGCTCGCTGCTAACCACTTTGGGTGCATCACCCCCTTTCATCCTTCCAAAAACCCTGACAGATGGTGACTACCACAGCCATGGCACAGCAGAGATGACAGGAGCCCAGAGAGGCTGGGGGCAGGGGGCGGTCACCAGGACCACGCAACTGTCTAGCCACAGAGGCAAGAATCCCACTCGGGCTGAAAGGTTTCAAGCTGGAACTGTCCCGAGACACCTCTCTGTATCTCCCTTCTGCCTGCATCATGCGTGGGGCATAGGCCCTCCAGCACCACTACCCGTTCCTCCTCCTGGAGAACCCAGGGCAGACTCAGGGCCAGCTTCTCTGTCTTCCGTGCGGGTGAGCATGAGAGCACTCCAGACCCCAGCCCGGCAGCAGGATGAGGCAGGAGGTGGGGAAGGCGGGAAGCAGTAGCCAAGCTCAGAAAGAACGGCGAATGCAGAACCCCCAGAGCCTTCGGCAGGAGGACAAGACCGGGGGGACGACAAGGGTATGAAACGCGGGCCTGGGCCTTCAGAGGCAGGTGGTCCTGGGAGAGCTGCGGGTGAATGAACAGCTCCTGGGAAATGGAAGGGATCTCGTAGGGAGTGATGGCTCCCCTGGCATCAGAAGCATCTGCCTACGGACACACCCCGGAGGAAGGGCCTCCAGCAGCCAGCGCCTGGGGCTGGAGAGCGTCGCTAAGCTTCAGCACCACGCCTGAAAGGACCAGGGACCCCATCGCGCGGCATCATCCATGCGGGTGAGCCTGTGGCTTCAATCTCCCCGCTTCAGCCTTGAGACCGCTCGCTCCACTTCTCCACGCTGCAGACAATTCCAGTCGGGGCCACCGGCATTCTCCCCAAAACCCCATCCTCACCGAAGTTTAACTCATTCATTACAAACCGAGCTTCTCTTCCTGCGACGAGCAGGCTGCAGAGGGCTTCCAGGCTCACTGGGGCGTTTGCTCAAGCCACCAGGGGACGGAAAGGCCCCCCAGGGACTCCCCAGCGAGCTCGGAAGAACGCTGCCTCGGAGAGAGCCATTTCACGCTCTAGAGTCCCGGGAAAATACTTAGAAGTCAAAGCTGGAACAGGATTTTAAAAAAGTTAAAGCCTGTGTGCCCAGCACCGGTAGTTTCCAATGATAAAATCATACACAACACGCAGGGTCCCCCACCGGAAGGCCTTCCCCGACCTGTGACTCACAGCATGTCCCCCAGGCACACGATCCCCGAACAGCCCGTTCTCTGCAGACCTTTCAATGGGCAACAGATAAACACGCACCCTGTTTACGAGAGGAGGTCTCATAAATCCAGAGCAAATATTTACAGCTGATTCATAAACCTCGTCAACCCATAAACATTTTATCAGGGAAATTCTGACAAGCTCCGTCCTCTGCCAAGGCACCAGTCAGAAGCGTTTTTCCCTGTGATGTCATGAAAACAGGCCATGAAATGCGACCAAGAAAACTGCACGTTCTCAAAGAAAACAGGCGCGCTCATTAGTGGCCATTCAGCCATGGAGAACAGAAGGCTATTTACGGGACCAGCCTATTCCCTGATAGATAGAAAAAGCGCGCTCAAAGTTGAGGTGTGGATGCTGACACACCTTACCCAGGCGAGTGGAAAACAGGGTAAACACGTGGCTCACACACCTTTTTTTTTAAGGAATCGAATTTCGGATTTTGGTTTTAGAGTCTGAATCGGGCTAACTTTGTGAGGCTGAGCGATAACGTCCATGACCACTAGCCAATAAAAGAATGGAGAGCCTGCAGGTTTGGAGCCGATGAAATCTCGCACGACACCTAGATACTCCTCGGGAAGAGAAAGAAGGTTTCCTCGGGAAGAGAAAGAAGTCTTTACGTCTTCGTGATTTTCCCTGCTGATAGGGTGTTCATACCACCGCAGGGTTTAAAAAGTACTTCCATTACTGCATTAAGCAGACTCACAACACGAAGGACGCTGGGAAAGGGCTGCCCAAGGTCACAGGGAGGGCTGAGTTCATGGCTGCAGGACATCCCCCAGGGAAGGGGGGACAGTCACCTGCACTCAGACGATGCAGACAGCCAGAGAGATTTTCCAGAAAACACACACACACACACACACACACATAAAAATCACCCAGTCACCCAGTTGGGGGGGTGGGCAGGGAGAGGGGAGGGCAGTAACTTTTTAAAGAGAATTCTTTGGGGTCTTTTGTTTGTTTTGTTTTTAACAGGGAACACAAATGGAGTCATACAGAACCAGTTCCTAGCACCAAGAATCAGAAATCTGAATTTTTCTAATGAGAATGTTGACTCCTTTCTTTCCAGAATTAAAAAGAAAAAAAAAAATCTATGGGACTGCAATTAATGTATTCCTAACACACACACACGAAAGAAAGAAAGAAAGAAAGAAAGAAAGAAAGAAAGAAAGAAAGGAAGGAAGGAAGGAAGGAAGGAAGAAAAAAAAGAAAAAGAAAAAGAAAAAGAAAAAACTGCTCAAGCCCACGTTCCCAGCATAACTCTCTTCATTCAGAGGCCCACCCGGTCTGAATGTGCAAACCCACTTTATCTCCAACTTCATCGGGAAATTACATCCAGCCGGCCTGGAAAAATAATGTCAAGGAGTCCATTTATCACTGTGTCGGCATGTTGTTTGGCTTGCTTTTATCAGGGTGACTGGAGAAGCCCAGAGTTCCAGCACCAGCTCCGGTCCACAGCCTCCTCTGCCCGCCGGGTGACAACGTCGTCAGCCCTGTCTGCTGGGGAGGCCTCGGGCTCTCGGGTCTGCGCTCATCCCGGCCACATCCTCCGCGCCCCTGGGAGGAGGAGTCGTTTCCCGGGACGCCTGTTTCCTTTATAGGACTCAGATGCCAGTCAAACTAGGATTTGAGCTTTCATTAGGAGAAGGGGCAAAATGGGAGAAAAAGCCATTAATCAGATTTGGACCTCACTGCTGTCCGGTGAAGCTTTTGCGAAAGTCAGAGGGACGGCTCGTCCGTGCGAGGAAGGGCAGCGGCTCGGGGTAGGGCGTGGGGACACAAGTCCCAGCAGCCGGCCCGTCACCTGGGCCAAGAAGAGCTCCAGGCACCTATGCGTAGTCACCTGCTGGGGGAGACGGCCCGTGTCCCACCACATGTGGGGAGGGGACAGCAGACAAGTGGAGGGAAGGACAAGAAAACAGCTGGGTCGTGCCCACATCTCAGAAAGTGCTTATCTGCACATGGAGGGGGTGTGCTTGGCGCACCTTGGTGACTTCGCCCCGCACAGAAGGGCAGGTGTGACCCAGTGTGCAGAGCACCTGCTCCCGGGCCTCCAGATGCTGGAAACGAAACCCTGGCCCCAACCCAAGAGCCAAGAGACTTCGCCATGTTGTCCGGTGCCCCCGTCTTTACCATGCGGATGATATAAGCAGCTATTTCATGGGGTCATAGAAGGGTAAACCAAGTCAACAGACACAAAGTACTTGCAGAGTGCCTGCCATACAGTTCGAACTCAGGGTCACATACGTACCTGTCCCTGGTCCACAGAGAACCAGCTATGCCTGCCTTCTCCTGCTCTTCTGATGAGTGGGTCCTGCACAAAATGCTCGCGGCCCCAAACATGTCACAGGGGTTCCCACCACCAGACACCCCACCACCGATGCCAGAATAGACCTGTTTTCTGTATCACCAGCTTGAAAGGGAAAACAAGCTTCCTGAGAATTCCTACTTGAGTCCGGTTTAACAGACAGTGTTTGAGATGACCCTGGGTTTCTGGCAGTCGGTCTCTGCCCTCTACAGAGGTTTAGATCCTGCCCTAAATTTATTTCTCCTTGAGGAGCCACTCTTCATGTCTCATCTAAAAGTCTCCAAAGAGCCGCTTGTGGAAATTCCAAGGAGAAAGGAAAGATCAGCCACGTACGGGGGAAAAAGGCTCCTGGGCCCATGTCTATGCATGTTAAGACACTCTGGAGTCCTTCAGAACTAGCATTTCTAGAAAAGAGCCTCCCGTCTCGTGCGATTCAGGCCGCCGTCGTGCGTGAGCAAGGAAGCCACCATGAAGTGTGTGCACACGACGGGCCTTCAGCACAAGCCCAGCCCAGCCAGTGACAGAACAAATCTCCTACTTCCCTATTCATGGGATCCCCCATGAGGAAATGCAGCCCAGATAATTTTCCCGACATCGTATTATTACCAATGGGCTCCAAAACCTACGTAAGCTAGACAGATACACTGCCGTTGCAAGAAACTGAGAAGTCAACACACGTTAGGTTTTTCAACAGGCTCGAAAACACACCATTGAAAACGAGGCAGTCACAGACACAGGACCATTCTGCAAAGGCACGGGGAGAGCCCGGGGAACCAGAAGTGGAAATGTAATCTCACGCCGCAAACTTCAAACAGACTTTTTTTTTTTAAAAAGCGTATCTGTACTTAAAGAAGAGTAGGGTGAACCTTCCGCCTATGGGACTGAGTTTCCTCAGAAGGGAATTTCCATACTTCCACTGGGGGACAGTGTCTCAGCTCTGCTTCTAGAAGTTTCCGCACGCCAGCTTATGTACAGAAAAATCCCAATGGGGCGGGTGGGGAAACGGGGCTGATTCGGAAGCAGACACGAACATCCTTCTCCATATTTAGGCAATAACTTCAGGGGTTTCCAGATTTTTTTTGCAGATAAAGATAGAAATTTGAGTTAACGCAATAAATCCAGTGATATCGAGCTATCAGTAATGCTGCCCTTGACATCACTCAACCGAGTAAAAAGGCAAACATTGTGATTTTTCCAGATAAGTGTCAAATCTCCCACTGAGTTAAGGATCAACAGTTTTTTTACACGAATTCACCAGAGCAAATATTCAAGATCCAGACAGCTAACCTGTCTTGATTGAATTTGCTGTGATGCAAATAGAGCAATCTTTAAAAAAAAAAAAAAAAGAAGTGTTTTTTTTAAAAACGGACTCTTGTGTAAGTATTTAGAAAAAGATGCATGAATTAACTCACTGATCAAATACTAAATTCACTCTAAGGCTGGTTAGGTGTTAGATTCCTTGAACGGAGGAAAAACTTGACCACAGACTCATGTGACCTAAATTTCTTTCCCGTTAGGCATTCTCTGAAAGACATGCTCAAGGGTTCAGAGAGGAGGGGAGGCGGTGGCATCGGTGCCTGGGCGGATCCCACTGTCCTGTCCCTCAAAGCACTTGGGAGAAAAGTTTGATGTTCCCACCTCCCTCGCACTGGTGCAAACACAAGAGTCATTCTGGTCAAGAGTTTCTGAGCAAAAGGGACAGCTGTGTCCTGGGAGCCAGATGATGTCACTGTTGATTGAGGACCCGTAACAGAAAGACGGTGCGTCCTGACTGGCAAAAATGACATATAAAGGGGCGCCTGGGTGGCTCAGTGGGTTAAAGCCTCTGCCTTCAGCTCAGGTCATGATCTCAGGGTCCTGGGATGGAGCCCCACATCAGGCTCTCTGCTCAGCGGGGAGCCTGCTTCACCCTCTCTCTCTGCCTGCCTCTCTGCCTACTTGTGATCTCTGTCTGTCAAATAAATAAATAAAATATTTTTTTAAAAAATGACATATAAACATTTTACTGTGTTAGCCACTGAGATGCTGAAGCGATCTGTCCCCTCACTGTGACCCACCCCTCGCCATCTAGTATAGGAAATACTCATTTGGGGCCAAATTTTGCATAACTTTCAAGCTACTATAGGCTTCTAACTATGACAGCAGATACTAGAAACAGGCAGCATGAGAGATCTGGAAATGTCCACCCCACTGATGCCTGAACATTTTCAGGAAGATCCGGGTCACCGCATCACCACGTCAGAGAGAGAAATCCAGAAAACAACGTCCCACCTGAATCGAGACCTCCATTACCACTCTCTGAGCTTTGCTGTTTCTCCGGGGGTGAGGAGGCGGGTTCCTGCATGCTGGACGCGGACAAGCTGCCCTCCATGCCTAGTGAGCAAGGGTCCTCCTCTCTTAACGCATCCCGCAGCAAGAATTACCTAGGAGCAACCAACAAAGGAAAAAAAAAATCAGAGAACCTTGATTATATTCTTTTGTTTTTCAATTCCCTCCCCGCCAAGTAACAGCATCCTATCAGATCTGCTACCGGGTCATCCTAACACGCAGGATGCCACGTAACGCTGCTAACAGAAATACCCACACCCGGGGGAGACGGCACGCGTGTCCCAAGCAATGTGCGACCAGACCTAGGCGAGGGCTCGACGTTTGCCAAGGTGCTTCCTGACCAATCCAGGCTTTTCCGAGCACAGCCCAGCTAGTCTTCGCTGGCATTCTGCTGGACGAGGTGGGAAAACAGGTAAAATTACAGGCGCTTCTCACGGAACCTACAATGCAGTTCATTTACGTCCCGGCTCACGAAACAACCAGGCACGCCGCTCTCAAGGGTCGGCCATGGTCATCGCCGGTGGTTCGACTCAGCCATGCGGCCTTTTAAATCTTTCCCTCTGCTTGTGCTGCACACGTAGAGGAAAGTTTGAATCAGCAAAAGAGCAAGGATAAAGGAAGGCACAGTAACTCTACACCTATAAATAGAATATTTTGTCACCCACGTAAAGAAAATACCTTTATTTATTTATTTGTAAATAAATACCTTTATTTATTTGTTTATTTAATAATGTAAATAAATGCCTTTATTTATTTATTATTTATTATTTATATATTATTTATATATATAATATATATTATATATTATTTATTATAAATACCTTTATTTATTTATTATAGATAAATAAACAACTTATTTGTAAATAAATACCTTTATTTATTTGTCACCCACATAAAGAAAATACCGCTCCCTTTTAAGCTGCCACACACATGCATGCACACACACACTCACACACACATACGCACGCACACGTCCCTTTGGGTGTTATTCAGTTGACTTTCCTGGAAAATTATTTTGAGGTCACTTTCCTGGAAAATTATTTTGAGGTCAGGTTAAAATTAAAGGTTCATAAAAGGGTATGAGTCACCTGCACCATGGCAGGAAAAAGGCAGAAAACTCTCACAGGAGAAGACGGGTGAGGTCCCAGGTACCCGGTGCGGGCACTTAACCAACTTACTCCCCACCTGTTCATAAAATACTACACCAGACGCTGTGGGGGCGGGGGAGTGATATGAAGCCATTTGTCCATCAAAATACAAAGAAAGAAAATACCTACTTCCGAATAGGAACCATGGAAACGTCGAGACTGGCTCTTCCAGCGGCAACCTAAGCCTCTTGCGGGTACGAAGAGAAGTACACGAATAAGAAAATGAAATGACAGATTATCAGGTAAACGTAACCAACTGGGAGACCATCTTTGACTCATTGCACAGCTTCTGAGCACCGGTGCTTATCCTGCTTTCTGAAACAAAAGTGAGGCTCTGTGATCTGAGGACCAGAAGTCAGGACCGGGGATATAGGAGAAGTCGAGGCTGTCCCAGGAAAGAGGGCACTGGTTAAAAGGCTGAAACGGCTTCCGGGGTTTAAAAGTCCCATAAGGGGGGCGCCTGGGTGGCTCAGTGGGTTAAAGCCTCTGCCTTCGGCTCAGGTCATGATCTCAGGGTCCTGGGATCGAGCCCCGCATCGGGCTCTCTGCTCGGCAGGGAGCCTGCTTCCTCCTCTCTCTCTCTGCCTCTCTGCCGACTTGTGGTCTCTCTCTGTCTGTTAAATAAATAAAATCTTTAAAAAAAAAAAAAAGTCCCATCAAGGATTGGGAAATACCCCAAGCTCAACGGAGCCCTGCGTGGGGCCAAGAAAGCAAGGCAGGACAGTCCTACCCCGCCCTCCAGCAGCGTCTAAGACCGACGGTGTAAGGAAACTGGGTGCACACAGGAACGACCTCAACCTAAACAAAAACTGGTGTGTTTTTCTTTAAATAGTTTTTTTTTTTTTAAGAAATAAGTAAAGGAATGCGTAGAACAGATACACGGGTTCCAAGATGCTTTAAAACAGAGGGCATTGGCAACCCCAGCACTTTGCACATTGGGGCTGGCTAATTTTACCGCAGCGACATCCGTTTGCTAAAATTGCGCACGCGATGACAGGCAGAACTGCATTCTCCTAAGAGCACTCCTGCTACCCCGCAGACGCTGGGATTTGTGGGCAGCCACGGTTCCGGAGGTCCCCTCCCTGCGGGGCGGCATGCAGCCAACCGGGCAGGAAAGGGACGGGCAACCGGGGCTCCCCACGAGCCCTGGTGCCTTAGGCCCAGATGTCACAGCAGGTGGCGGTACGCACCGTGTGTCCCCAGCACCACCGGCATCCAGGAGCCATGGCCCCTGCCATCGGCAGAGAACTCACTTGTTGATAAGCAAGCGTGGCCAGAGACCACGGAGACCCAGGAGCCAACAAGCACCCAGGCAAGAACAGGTACACGGAGCGCGCAGCAGACAGCACACACCTGCCCGTGACGCCGGAAGCACGGGTGTGAGTTTGCGGATCCCCTGATCACCCAGCCGGGGGACACCACGCCCACCAGTAACGGGGGCACCCAGAGGAAGGTGCGGCACCCTCTGGGAAACACTGCCTCTCTCACAGATGTCCGCTGGGGTCTGTAGGGGAGATCACCGAGGCCCGGGAGGGCCAAAGGACAAGCAGCTGAATGACATAGGAGGGAGGACCCTTGGAGCCCACAGCGTATCAGACAGTCCAGTACAGAGGGCATCCCCACAGGGTACAGGGCGCACGCAATGACCCCTGATAAGCTGGTCAGGGACAGGGACACTAGAGACACAGAGAGGCAGAGGCAAGCAAGGCGCAGAAGCCGCGATCACCACGAGGACGGGCGGGGGCAGGCAGGACTGGAGGAAGTGTTAGCGGAAGGCCCAAGGCTGAACCCCAAGGCCAGGAGGCTGGTTTGCCCAAGTGAGGACCCAACCCCGCGTTCCACTCTGCGGGCAAGAGCAGACACCGCAGGATTTCACTGCGGGAGTGCTATGATTCAACCTGTTCCAGGCAGCCGTACGCCAGACAGACGGACAGACAGGGACAGGACTGAAACAGGACCCTGTGGACGAAGGTCTGGGGAGAGAAGAAGGAAACAAGTGCACAGCATCCTTCACAAGACCAGTCCAGGGGACGTGGTACAAACGATCCAGGGGTCCCTCCGACATTAACAAGACGCAATCTCTTCACAGCTTGGAGGCAGCTTCCTACACTAAATCCCCTTCCACAGCTCGGTCTCCACAGCACATGCCCAGGCTGTGCCTGTGGAAATAAACACGGCTGGAGAAACCACGTCAAACAGGAGAACGACAGACCACTCCACAGAAATGTACTTCCAGTGGACTTTGTGGGGGCAGCAGAGCTCGCTGGTTAAAACCAACCCCGAAGTCCTACAAAATGAAAACAGGATTTTGAAAAGAACATCCTTTCCTGCCGCCAACCCCCGACCCCAAAAAAGGCTATTTTTAAAAAGAGGCATATTTCATTTTGGTTCTTAAAATATATATTAGGTTCAAGACCAAAGGTAAAGCTTTCTATTAATGAAAGTACCTTTATTTTTTTAAAGACATGAAAAGAAAGCTCACAAAGCTGGGTTTTTAAAGGGTAACTTCCTGTTTTTTACAATACACTTGGGATCCTGTGTAAAGTTAATCCCACTCTAATTGGCTCCTCTTCTCTCTAAAGCTGTTGAACAACACAATTAGAGCAACTTGGAGAGTAGCAAGGCTGCGATCTAGCTGTGTGACCCAGGCAAATGACTTGACCTCTCTGTTCCTTCAAACTTCTCATGAAAGCTTGATTAGATGCAATCCAGGGCCCTTTTCGAATCTAAAGTTCTACAAATCTACCAGAGCTTTTTTTTCAGTGTTAACGGTTTTTTCTGCATTCAGATTACCTGTTTATCTGAAAGAAATTTAACAGAATAAGCACCCTCCCCTGTTAATTCTTTTCCACCTCCTCCTACCATTTGGAAAAAAATCAGAGACAGTTAAATAATTTTAGCATAAGCCAAGCAGTCTTGTTAGTAAGAAAATGGGTGGAGAAGAACACTTACTAGATAGTATTCTAGAGCTAACCAGAAATTATTAGGGGTTTTTACCTACTTTGAATTATCTTTAAATTACCAACAAGGTCTACTCGAACTTTCTAGACCTGCAGGGTCTAATACAGTAACCACCAGCCACATGTGGCTACAGGGCCTTTGAAATGCAGCTAACATGAAAGATGATTTCAATTTAAAGAGAAAAGAAAAGATGATTTCAATTTTAATTTTCATTAAAAAGTCAGAGTGGCTGCTGTATTCGGGAGAAAAGCTAGCCCACTACACAGGTAGGCCAGGGTTTACTCTATCTGCATTTGGAGCCTGTCGTAAATAACCATCAATTCTTGGCTCTCTTGAAAGTTTTAATTTAACAATAGCAAGCTCATTAAAAGAGAACCCAGGAATTTTAAAACCTAGGAAACTTCTAAAAGAGACTTAACAGCTTCCCCATGATATCCCACAAACATCACACAGCAAACGGTCCGATGAAGCAGGTTTTTACGGAATGTACTGCATTTTTTGCATCGCTATAATTTCAAAGAAGAAAAGATCTAATATCCGAAAGCATGCATGTCACACTAAAATCGCTTCCTGTTTTCATTCATCTATAAATTCAGGAAAATCAGTCCAGCTCAAAAAATGTAATCAGGCTTGAAGTTTTTCTGGGAAGGAAAAAGAAATGTCCATGAATGTAATTATTAAGAAATGAGTCATGTATCAATGGCTTATAGAATACTTATTGAAGGGGGAAAAGTTTGCTGAAGTTTTTATGACTTCTTAGGGATTCAGCTCTCTGCCCTTGCCCCTGGCCAGACACAGTAAAAAGGGAATCAGGGACTATAAAGTAAGACATCAATTTAAATGCACCAAATCAATCATTTTAAATAGAACTCAAGGGTAATATTATAAATATCAAAAAGAAAGCCACATCAATGAGTGGCAGAGTTAAACCTTATGTTATTCTATAAGGACAAGTGACAACACTCTTGTTTACAGAGGAGACTGCAAAATGTGTTTATTTTAGCAAATGTCATATCACACTTGCACTTTTTCAACCATATTTACTGGCTTCCTTCCCATAAAAGGTATACACATGCTGCCGAAGTCTAGAAAATAAAATTATAAAGGAGCACATGAAAATCACTTATCATTCTAACACCCGGGAATAATTAGTCTTATTTGGAGAGTAGGTCCCCCTGACAGCTTCTCTGCAGGGTTTCAGCTCACCTAAAATTTAGAATTTTAATTCACGTTTCATTTGCCATCACACAAACAGCAGCACTTCTCCCACGTCGTTAAAATTCCTCGAAAACATGACTTGCACAATTTTTATTATAATACGAATATGGTAATTTATTTGCCATTCCCCTCCTACTGACCATTAAAGGGTGTTTTCTTTTTCCCCATCATCAGCAGTGCTGTGTCCACCACACTCAGCCATAAATGCTAGCAGACCTCTGAGGCTTCCTTCACAAGGAGCCCCAGAGGTGAGATGAGGGGCCAAATGCAGGAACACATCTAAGCCTCACGATCCACGCCACCTGCGATCCCACGGATTCGAGCCTCCCAGAGAAGCAAATCGAGGCAACGGAAAGGGAGCCTGGTGTGTGCTGTCCACTCCTGCCACCACATCACAGGGAAGTAAGCATCATCTCGTCTACACCACCCCCACTTAGGGCCCAAATCCCACCAAACACACCCTACAAGGACCGTGCTCCCTTTTTATAAGTCTGTGATTATGATGCTCTAGTCGTCACGGTTGACCTCAGGATGCATGCTAAGCTTTTGTCCAAAGATTGACGTAAAACGTGGTCTTTGGTTAAAAAAAAAAAAAAAAAGTCACAGTTCCCACCAGTAGTGACCAAGGTGCTTCAAGCCCAAGGAGGCCGAGGTCCCCAGAGAAGTGAAAACAGGGCCTCCTCCACTATGAGCGGGTGAGCCTCATGGGGGGAGGGTCACCCGTACTCGAGGGGGTCCTCACTACCTAGAATGGTGTCCACTGCCTCAATGGTTCTCAAAACTGAAGACACAGAATCAGCTGGAGGGCCTGTCAAAACTCGGGCTGCTGGGCCCCACCCCCGAGTCTCTGACCCACAGATCCAGAGAACTGCCTTATTCCTCTGTATTCTAGCAAGTTTCCAGGTGCCGCGGACGATGCTGGGCCGAGCACTGCCCTCGGGAGATCCCCTGCTTGATGTAAAGACTTTCTTGTCTGGGCTGCTGAGAAAGATAACGCAGTTCTTCATCAAGAGAGATTTAACAAAGGTGTACCCCCCAAAAATATTATTATTTCTGCAAAGTCATTTACACGTGGCAAGGGGAAGGCTGGTTCTCCCAGAAGTAGCTCTGCGTTAAAGCGTCTTGCGTGGTAAGCAGCATTCCTTACAGAACGCCAGTCACCTCCATCTCATCTCACAAAGTCGAGCTTTGCGACCCCATCTGCCAAAGTCAGGCCAGCCGGTTCCCCATTAAAGTTTGGTAAGAGTTACAGTTTATCGAGAAGGCATCGCGTTGACTCTTCATGGGGGAGCCACGCTCTTAATGGATCTATGTATCTGGCCGAATTACTTTTTCCAGGTCTCTTTTCTTGAGAAGCAAAAGGAAACTGGCTTGTACAATCTCCACGGACTCTTCCCTCGGTCCCTCACTCCTGGGAACACCCTCCTTCTTCAAACCCCTTGGCTGACTGCCATGGTGTCCGTCTCACACCTCTGATAACTCACTTACGAACTTGCCCGTTTCTGCCATCGAGTCATGTGCTCACACTCGGCCCGCTCCCCCTCACTCCTCCCTCCTGCCCTTCGCCACCTAACGGGTGTGACCCCAGCAGGTCTGTGAAGACGTCCCAGCTGACCCCATGGCACATGAGGACTGGTGCCCCTTCCTCATACAACCGTGCTCTGGAGTCAGTCATGATCTTGTTCTTTCCACGTCCTTAGTTTTAACATACTTATCACCCATCCAAACGCAATTTTCCCACTATCTACTCCTCTTCTTGATAAACTGACATAAATAGGCATTTTGTTCGTTTCATCTCAAGAAATTTCCACCCGAGCCTCTGCTCTGCTCCCATCAGGCTGCCTTCTATGCCCGGCAGGCAGATGCCATCTGAGACCTGGCTTCTCTTTCCTTTGTCACACTTCCTCTCTTCTGGGTCCCCCATGTCTCGCTTTTCTCTTTTGAGGAGGTATGTCCCCTAAGAAAGGACTTAGGTACAAAAGAGGAGGCCTTGCATGGTTGAAAATGTCATTATCCACCATCACGTTTGTACCAGGAGTTTAGGTGGGTAAAAGAATTCCAAAGTTGAGGGACACCTCGGTGGCTCAGTTGGTTAAGCAGCTGTCTTCAGCTCAGGGTCCTGGGGCCGAGTTCCGCATCAGGTTCTCTGTGCAGTACGGACTCTGCTTCTCCCTCTCCATCTGCTGCTCCCCCTGCTTGTGTGCGCGCTCTCGCTCTCTCTCTCTCACCTGCTATCTCAAATAAATAAAATAAAACCTAAAAACAAAAACAAAAACTCACATGGGAAAAAACAAAAACACCCTCTCACAGAGTTTTGAGGGCTTCTGTCCACGATCTCACAGCTTCCCCGGGGGACGTCAGTCAGCGGCACAGCTCCTGGGACCTGACGATCTGCTTGTGGCTTCAGGGCACCCAGACTTCTTCCAAGTGTGAAATTCACGTTCTTAGACTAGGATATTTTCTTGAATTACTGCTGATTTCCTCACCTCTGTTCTCTGTTCTTTCACCCAAATATTCCATCAAATGTCAGACCTCTTCAATCTGCTTAATGTTTCCTTTTATGTTCTGTCACTTTATTTTTTTTAATCGTCCACTTGGGATCTACCTTCAGTTTCTCCCTCTAGCTCTTCTTTGGAATTTCATGGTTTAATTGCATAAAGCTCTGTCTAAACTCTCATGAAGACTCCCTTTCCCACCCTATCCCGTTCTTGTTAACGGGATGCAAAGTCTAAACTAAACCCTCCCTGCGGTGATCCGTGACCTTCTTTGAGAGATTTGTAAGTCATTTTGTTCCCTTGGTTGGTTCTGGTCTCCACTTGTCATGTTAGGCACCTTCCTCAGAAGACTGGCAGCACTCTGGTTTCTCTTGTTTAAGAGGAGGGGGGCCGAGGGGCTGGCTGGCGTCTCTCACGTCATTCCAAGAGGAAACCCCACCACGAGCGTCTTTACCCTCAGGCTAGTCAACATACACTGGAAAGGGCTCCACCCTATTCCGTCAGGGAAGGCGGAGGTCTCTGCCTACTGTCAGTGGCTTAGAAGGGGACATCGCAAATCACACACAATCCCTTTCCTCCACGAGATGATGCACGTGAGGGCTCCAAGAAGGATCTCTCTCTTAAATCCAAAGCAACAGAGGGTCCAGCTCCAGACTGCCACCGCTGAGAGTTAATAAATTCTCTTCTTTCCTTACCTGCCCCACTACTCACTAATATACCACTTTTTCACCTTGATCCTGTTTTATTAGACATGACAAATGTCGCTCTTTCACTGCGCAGAGACAATACCCAAGCGCAGGTGAAAACACGAAGCTTTCTACTGGAAGTCACGAGGCCTCACAAGGGCTCACTTTAGTGAACTGCATTACGCTAGCGACAAAAGAACTGTCTCAGAGTTACCTGGACTGTTCAAAGGGATCTGCCTCAACGTCTTTCAAGAAACTTGCAACGTAACTAATTAACATACTCATAATCTCACGCGCGCTACTCCGAAGTGGGAAGAGGTCTGCGGTCGTCCGTGTCTCCCCGTGACTCAGAAAAGCGACTATCCTCCGGAGAGACCATAAAACGCAAAGGTCCGAACTCAAAGCTTATGACGTTCCAGACACGCTCGGGCTGCCCGTGGATGTCTAGCGTGTCTAAATAGCGCAGAAAACGGCCTCATTTCCTACTCCGGGCATCTCGAGATGAGCGCAGGACACCCAACCTAAGCAAAGACCTTTCAAAATATTTCAAATAAAGGGGGAAAGATCGGGGGGTTCTGAAGGACACACAACCCAATTTTTGTCCCAAATCCGATCTCGGAGAAACCACCGCTTCCGTCTTTGGAAGAAGCAGTGGGCAAATGGGATGCGTCTGGGACGGGGAGAGCAGCTCCAGGAACCGTACCTGGAAAGGGCTTTGGGGAAGGAAAGCCACGTCGGGTGCCAGGCGCTACTGTCCAGGACAACCCCCTTCCATTCCTACCCACCCTGTCACCGGATCTCCCCGCAAATGACACCTGACTGCGTCCAGCCCCTCCTGACGCATAACAGCCAACACTCAGCCTTTTGAAAAAGAGACAGGTCCTGCCTGATTCCATCATCAAGTGAGATGAGCGGATTCTGTGGGGCAGAAGGTTCATGAAACGCTGCCACCCACCATATGCTTGGAGTCTGAGTCACCTTGATTAGAACCAGCAATTTACTGGCCATTTGTCCACCGGGCTTCGTCGGTTTTCACTCTAAACAGACGGAAACCTGACACACATGGCTGCCCCGGCATAAGAAATGCTAATTCTTTACAATCAGATTCGTACCCCAATCCTGGGAAACAAGATATGTGGGGGATGAAAGGTACTCCAGGAGTCAACACCAGGGCTGGCTGGCTTGCGGCAGCCTGTGGGTCCCACAGTAACATACCGTGACCTCTAATTCCTGGTTTTAACTGGTTTTAAGGTGACACTCTTAGCCTCACGGCCAAACGGCATGTATTACTCGAGCAGAAAGTGAACAAAGTCAGTGCTTCCAACGGGGCACTGTGCAACAGGAGAAAACCCAGGCAAAGGGCAGATAAGCGGTGCAACATGTCAGAAGCCCACTTACTTATTTACTCTTTACCTATGGATTATTTACGGACTGTTAAGTACTTATTTGCTCTAAACAAGGATGGGGCCTTGAGATCCCCAATGGAGTCTGGTAGGCGATAGGTCTTTGCATCGAGGTGGTGATAAGGGTTTCTTGCACCAGAAATTTGCCTCCAAGCCACCGAGGTTGAACACCATCCTCAGATGACCCTATGACTGACACCACATACTTTACACCAAAGAGCCTGGAAGGGCCTTACGATAAAAAAGCATGAGTTCTAGAATTCGCACAGACATCTTCCCACACGGTCCTGACATCTTGAACTAACCCTGGGGTTTCCCTATCACCGACAAAGTCTGGAATGAATTAGAGCATCCGTCCAAGCCTCTGACGAAAGCAAAGGCATCCTTTGTCTCTGCAGGAGACGCGTATCCCACGTTACACACCCGTGCGTGGAGTCACGAGCCCATGCGTCGTACACACGACCGTGAGAACTCAAAAGGCAGAGAATTCTGACAACGGATCCTTCTGCAAGCTAGACATGCGTAGACAATGTCTAATCATCAGCGCCTAATTTTCTGTGGGGATTTTACGTATCCGTTACTTCTGGCAGCCCAGATACACAGCAAAGACGCCTGAGAGATGCCACACACTTCAAAACGTCTCGTGGAAGCCAGTGTGGAGAGCCGTGCAGCGTCCCCCAGGATTCATAAAACAACTGAAGAGCATTTCAGGTGTTTACTTGAAGCCATACCTATAACCATAAAATTGGGCATAAATCAAATTTTATAAATCATATCATTTAAATGCATGAAGGAAGTTGGCTCCAGGGGCGTCCAAGTGCATGTCGTTATGCAAAGTCAATAAAAACACCCTAATTTAGCTTGGTTACAGAGCACGGGGAATGTAATGAATGGAGATCTGGGCTTTGCACTGGAATGTAATGATCATGAACCTGAAGGTACTCTCGGCCTTCTCACTGCAGCAAGCAACACTGTTTCATCTGCCAAACACAGGGCCTGTTCTGAAAGTCTCGCCTCCCAGGCACACGGTTCAGGGAACCTGGGTTTTCACGGACCTTCCTCATTAAAACAAAGTGTATATGGGAGGAGAGAGTACTAAAGCTTCCCCTGGAATGGAATAAAGAGCCAAAAAACAAAACACTGCCCATGGTCTGAGCTGGATCCCAATAGCTTGCGTAAAAAGAGGCGGGTGAGGACCTCAGGGCCCAGCTGGCTACTCCCAGACTTAATCTAATGAACTGTGTTAAGGCACTGAGGTTTGCAGCCGTAGAGGGACGGAAAGGGGAAAGGTATCCTGCACTGTGCAGCTAGCAGGGAAGGATAAAGCATATTTAAGTTAAAGTTTTAAAGAAAATGAAAGACAAGGACCAAAACGAGGCTCCTTGTTCTCTGCTACTCCACAGGGAGCTGTCCTGCCTCCTCCAAGGGGGAACGGAGAACCAGGACGGCTGGGTTTGATTCCAGAGTTGGCCGTGTTTCCAGACCAGGGGATGTCACCTCTCCTTACCTAACATCAGGAACGCACACGTGGCAGGGGTTACAGACCCCAAGGCGTGAGGCCTTGGAGGATCTCAGAAACTCTCAGCTGCAATACAGAACATGACTGTGATCAAAGCAGATGAATTAGAACTTAGGGAGTTAACATCAACAAGGATATGAATGTTAAGACAAGCAGGCTTCCCGCAAAAGTACATGTTTGCAGTCTGCACTTCCCGCCATACCACTGACTTCTGTCCTCCTGTTCAAACTGTGCAGGCTAAGACCGCCAAGCCCTCCTCCTCCTCACTCCCACTTCTCCACCCTTCAAAAGGCAAACCGGCTTCTTCCCTGCAGGAATGAATGCAAACACTGCAGTGATCCAAAGGAAATGCTGGCCTTGTGCTTTGCCGCCCATCCCCCTTGACTTTTTTCTGTCCCTTATCTCCACTCATTTTGGGGGACGTTTCTGTGAGCTCTCCACAGGGCTGGAGAAGCGATGCGTCTCTTGCAAGAGTACCAATGGAAGCCTGTCTAGAACAGTCTCAGGGAGCTCCGCTTTTTTTGCATTGAACCCCTATAGCATGGGGTGCCTGGGTGGCTGGTCTGGGTCTGCCATCAGCTCAGGTCATGATCCCAGGGTCCTGGGATCAAGTCCCACATGGAGCCCCACATGGAACCCCACATGGAGCCCCAGGTCTGGTCTCCTTGCTCAGCAGGGAGCCTGCTTTTCCCTCTGCCTGCCACTCCTCCTCCCTGTGCACACGCTCCCAGGCTCTCTCTCTCTCTCAAATAAATAAAAGAAAGTCTTTTAAAGAAAAAAAAGAAAAGAAAAACTACTTAGAAGGGAAAATTCTACCTCTCTTACCCAGCTGTGACAAGGTCCTGTGGAGTTCGACTCTGCACTTGTCCACGATTTGAGAATTTTTTCATTTATTCTCACCTATACACTAGTGTGAGAATGTCTTTCAGGGAGGAGAAGAAAAAGGAAACTGATGTGTATGAAAATCAACTACCTTTTAATTAAGCTGAAATTTCAGAAATGCAACTTTTCAAAACTATAATGATCAATTCACAGGACAGAGAGCAACATTCTACCCCAACCCAGGGCACTGAATATTTTCACTTTCTCATTTAAATACAGAGATTTAGCCTCCTCTAAAGGTTCTGCTCCCCCATGACCACCCGAAATAAATGCAAAGAGAAAATGCTCCAGTCTTCCTGCAAACTGCAAATCAAGTTCAAAGTATATAAATAAATAAATAACCAACCCTGTTTATATGGAACTGCTCCAAAAACTTGATCTCCTTATCAATAAAATATAGATAACAGCACTCACCTGTAAAGATTAAGCAAGCTAACACATTTAAAATGTTTGGCGCAGTGTCGCACGCGGAGTAAATAATCAATATACAATAATTACAGTTTCAAGACAAGGCAAGACTAGGATTCACATCCTCACTCTCTCCCTTGCCCTGATTTGCTGCCAAGTTACTCAGGCTCTCTAAGGCCTCAGTCTCTTCTGTAAAATGGGGTAATATTCCCATAAAATAGAGGATACATAAATGCAAAGCAGTAAGTACTGGGGCTGGAAAACAGTTCATGCTCAAATAACTAATTATTTTTATTTTTAACACCATCTTCAGTAAATCGCTAGTTCATAATCTTATTCATTCCACAATGCTTTCATCGTTAATCCCTGGACCTACAAGATCCAAACGTCCAGTTTTTTATATGAGCACTTATTTCAATTATGTTTAAAAAGAGACTGGGAGGAAACTTATACTTGGAATTACAGATTCTCGTATTATGCCTTAAAGTGATGCGATTTATACTTCAGTTTTAACTGAAATGGAAAAACAAACTTGCTAAATTTAGGAGAAAGCAGACATGGTACACCTTAGTAACTTTTTGTAAGGCTTTTGTTGGGGGTGCCTGGTTGACTCAGTCAGTAAAGCATGGGACCCTTGATCTCAGG
The DNA here is from genome assembly GCF_010015895.1 of Lontra canadensis. NCBI lineage: Eukaryota > Metazoa > Chordata > Mammalia > Carnivora > Mustelidae > Lontra > Lontra canadensis. Next base: position 4,393,105 of record NW_022631070.1, on the reverse strand, counting down.
GTCGTAAGTCTGAGCCCCAGGTTGGGCGTAGAGATTACTTAAAAATATTAAAAAATAGGGGCGCCTGGGTGGCTCAGTGGGTTAAGCTGCTGCCTTCTGCTCAGGTCATGATCTCAGGGTCCTGGGATCGAGTCCCACATCGGGCTCTCTGCTCAGCAGGGAGCCTGCTTCCCTCTCTCTCTCTGCCTGCCTCTCCGTCTACTTGTGATCTCTCTCTGTCAAATAAATAAATAAAATATTTTTTTAAAAATATTAAAAAAAATAATAATAAAAGTTTTTTTCCCTCATCCAATAAAACTTCGGGGGGGGAATCACAGGATAGAAATCTGCCCCATCTTCCCCTGTCCCACCAGCACCAGAACGGTCTCCTATTAGCCCTACTCTACAGATGTCAACCATACGCGCTCACAAGCACTGTATCTACACAATGTGTCATTTTCCTTAAAAGAAAATCAAAAAGAATGAAACAGAAAAGCACAATGGATTCTTTGCTTAATCACTGTCAACGACATCTATCTTCTCACAAGGATAGAAACCTTAGAGACAAAAGAAATAAAACTTTCTGATCAGCGAATGTCATCCTATCAAAACACAAAGGACCTAACGATCAGTATACAGTGAAACATAATCATTTGTTTATTATATTATGTTGGTCATCATACAGTATGTCATTAGTTTTTGATGTAGTGTTCCATGATTTTAAAATTCACTAGGGGTTGACCAGATGGGGGAGTGATCCTGGCATATTTCCATCAGAGCACTGCTGACAAGATCCTGCCAAACGGATCCTTCGGAACCTTGTTCAGTGACTTTCTATGGATCCTGTAAGATCCCCCGTTAGACTGCAAGCTCTAACCCAAATACCTTCCCTTATTCACAATATACAGTCCTGTCTCATTTACACAGACTTCAACACGGCCAACTCTCGTTTTAGCCAACAAGATCACGTCTCTGGAGTTGTCTGGGACCTGTCTAGTCTCACAGAGAGAGGAAGTGTCGCTGGCTTACACACAAGTTTGATCTCTAGGTCCACTGACACATGGATTTTTTTCTAATAAACTACACTGCTATAAATATATTTTCTCCTCCTTAGGATCTTAATAACTATTTTCTTTTCTCTAGCTTACTTTATTGTAAGGATACAGTGTATAATAGAAGTATAAAATATGTATGAATCAACGGTTCACAGTATTGGTAAGGCGTCTGGTCAACGGCAGGCTATTAGTAGTTATGCTTTCAGAAGTCAAGTGACACGAGGATTTTCCGCTGGGGGTTGGGGAGAGCTGTTGCCCCTCACCCCTACATTGTTGAAGGGTCAATGGTACTGTCTAACAGCCCAACTTAAAGAGCAGGAATGGGGACACCTGGGAGGCTTAGTTGGTTAAGCAAGCCTCTGCCTTCAGCTCAGGTCATGATCTCCAGGTCCTGGGATCGAGTCCCGCACTGGGCTCCTTACTCAGTGGGAAGTCTGTTTCTCCCTCTGCCTGCTGCTCCCCTGGTTGAGCTCGCTCACACTCTCTCCCTGACAAATAAATAATTTTTTAAAAACTAATATTAAATAAATAAATAAATAAATAAATAAATAAAGGGCAAGAATGGTAAATGCAACATCAGACCTAATTCTTTTACTCCCTAGGCTACCAGGAGGCCGCAGTCATCTACCTACACTGTAAATACTAGTGGAATGAGGTCCCAGCACTCACCCTGTCTGCAATGGTGGGGTACGGAGGGTTATGTGGAACAGTCCCTTTTAGTCTTAGGAATTCCTAAAGCATCCTTGAATCAGGTACTTCTTCATGACTTCTATTCAAAACCACAATGCCCTCGCCCAGCCCACGATACTATCAAGATTATATATGAAGCCTGGGGTACCTGGGTGGCTCAGGTGCTTGAGCACCCAACTCTTGGTTTTGGCTCAGGTCATGATGTCAGGGTCCTGGGATCAAATCCCGCTTAGCGTGGCGTCTGCTTGCAATTCTCTCTCCCTTTCCGTCTGCCCCTCCTACTCATACTCTCTTTCTCTCTCTAAAATAAATAAATAAATCTTAAAAAAAAAAAAGTTAACGGATTATATATGAAGGCTACATTTGCATGTGTGTCCATCTCTACACCTCCCCTTTTCCAGGGCATGAGTGAAACCTGGCCTCCATGCAGCCTCTTTCCCTCAATAGTGTCAGCCCTTGACCCCTGCAGAGGGAACTAGAACCCACCAAATGTCTTCTTGAGCCAAAGTCACAAAGCCCCTCGTGGTTTCACTGTACTTTACAGATAGGGGTCTGAAAGATGAATTGTTTGACCATGCCTACAAAGATGTGTTGAATCACTGGTCTTTTCCCCCAAACAGAAGCATGGAGATCAGAGTGAGACTCCAGTCCAACGCATGTAAGGAAGCTGAAGCTCAGAAAAATGCTCTAAGTGGTCCAAGGCCACACAGCTAGATAGAAATATCTCCAAAGGAGAACCCGGACCTCCTGATTCTGTCCTCTCCTCTGCCACAAAATCCGGTGGTTAGATCCTGAATGCCCAGGTTGGTCTGTTATGACAAGCAAAATTTCCCTAATTTTTTCTCCATATTTGTAAAACAGGGACAATATGTTTGTACTGAGGCAATGCAGATGTAAAAACAATTAGAAAAAAAAACACAAAATGTGCCTTGAACTACATATACTGATTTCCTTTTGGTACAAGAACCTTTTACAAGCTCTTCTTTCCGATCACTATACAGTTAGGTGAACTCCGAAAGTTCCACTAGTGAAATAACTATCAGAAAAGGTCCAAACCTAGAACCCTAGAACTGGAGGTCATTCAAATCCCCACAGTACACCATTCTGTACAAATTATTTAAAAGGAGAAGGACAACAAAGAGAAGGGAGAGGAGAAGAACTCTTTTACTCTGATACCCTGACAAAACCTTTTTGCTCTCAGTATAGGCCCTCCAGAGCGTGACTTCCATTTCAAGGGTTCTGCCACCCCAAAAGCACCCTGTACCAAGGAAATGGAACCCTCATTCCCTTACTGCTCAGAGCAATGCTTCCAACACAGACGGGGTGAGTCCTTCGTGGGCACCAGTTCTTGGAGAAAAGTGAACAATGTCATCTTGGCCAGAGCAGGCAGAAATGGGATTTGATAAACATCCCCTACTCCCCAGACAGCAAAAGGAGGGTCTTACAACAAAAAGGGAACAGAGAGGCTAATTCTGAGATCATTCAGGCTCTCCTCCTTCTTCAGGAACCTATTCTGCTTTATTTGTTTGTTTTTAAGCAAGAATCGTGAACCTCTGTACTGATACCAAGCAAAGTTTAAAAAAAAAAAAACAGAAACGTAAAGAAAACAAAAAACCTATCCATGGTTTCTGCAAGAAAACACTAAGAGGAAAAGCTCTCTCAGATCAATGACTCCCATCATTAGTGAAATTCAGGTCCCAGCAGGGTGGCCTGTTGGAGTTCAAGGTGCTGGAAGCCTGATGGGAAATACTCACTTCTTGGCCTGGCAGCTCTCAGCCCGCACTTTAGAAAAACACACATCAAAACAGGGTCGCGGGGTGCACGCTTCTCTAGACTGGGCGCTGCTCAATCAATCGCCACCACGCGGGAGAATGGGTCCTTCGCACAGTCAAAACTTTGGTGGGGGAGTGGAGGGTTTCTGGCGTGCGTGGGTGTGCTCCTCCCCTCTTTCAGGCAGGCGGCATGGTCCCAGCTCCCAGCTGAGATAAGGATCTGAGACAATTATTTGTGGAAGGGAGGAAGCAGCGTGTGTGCCAATTTAATGCTTACTAGGAGGAAAGTAGCAATCTCCTATCGCAAAGAAGCGCCTGGCCAATTCTTTCTGGCCACCAAGGCCTCTCCCCTCCCCCTTTGTACCCGCTCAACCTCTCTCCCCACCCCCAGCGGCCTCCCCAGAATGCGGTGACCAATTTAAGCCGGTTTTCGCGTTTTCTCCGACCTGGTGAAACCTGGATCCGCTGGCTTGGTGTAGACACTCGAATCGGTCTCCCAGGTCCCTTGGCGTCGGTGGGAGGGCGGAGGGGTGAAGGAAAGTGGAGGGCAGCGGCGATGGATGCGGATTCAGGCAGGGTCTGCCCTGGTCGAAAGCGGTTGCCCACCCGTGGGCTCGGATCCGCTGCGGCCGCGCCGCTGGAGCCGACAAAAACGCGGTGCGGGGCGGATGCTCTCCGGAGCCGGGGCTGAGCGCGAGGCTGGAAGCCCCAAACACTCCAACGCGCCCGCGGGGTCCGGGAACTCAGAGGAGGGGACGCTGGGGTGATGAGTGCTGACTACTGCACTGAAAGGGAAACGAGCATCCGTAGGACCAGCGCCTGGCGCCCTCTCTTCCCGAAATCCCACCCAACTCTAGAAACCCAAAGATCCCGAAAATTCCGAAAGCGAAACTGCAGGCGGGTCTCCAGAAGTTTGGGGACGGTCCCCCAGGCTTCCCGGCGCCGGCTCTGCACTCCGGACACCACCGATGCCGTCAAGGCCGAGCGCCCCTGGTCGTGGCGATCGCTGCGCACCGCCACCTTCCGCGTCCCCGGGGCACCTCCCTCGGCTTTTTACGCGGAAAGGGCCCCGGCCCAGAACCGCAGCCCCGATTCCGGGGCGGTGGTCGGCCGGGCTCCTGCCGCGTCTCGGTTCCGCCCCCGACACCCCCCCCACACACACACCTCCCGTTCCTTCCTACAGGAAAGGGAAACTTGGACCCTGCGAGAATCCTGAGGAATGTTCTTTGTAATCGGTTGTACATTCGCTTCCACGGCACAGCTCCGTGCAAAATCGCGGGTTTCGGGGCGTTAGAGTGAATTGTGCGCTTGTCAGCGGCGACGTCAGGAGGACGAGGGGAGGGGTTCCCGGCTGAAACTGCAGTTTACAAGCACAGAGCCATTTTAGGCTGGTTTCCACTCCAGCGAAGCCCACAGGAGAGCTGTCCCTGGAGGACCCGCTGCCAGCGCATGCTGCCAGGGCCGGGGACGCACCGCGCGCTCCGCCCGGGGGGGGGGGGGGGGGCAAGCCCGTCTCGGCCACAGTGTCGCGATCTCTCAGCCCCTCCGCCCAGCTGGGAAGGAAAATCTGACGCGGGGTCTCCAATCCTAGGGTCGCTTCCCCTGCGCCCCCACCCGCGGGACACTGCGAGAGACAGGCCTCTCCGGCAGCGCGGCGTCCCTTTAAGGGGAGAGGACGAGCTGACCCTACGGATCTCCCCTCTAGGCCCCTGTAAATGCCTGGAGACCCCGTTACTGTGCTAACTACAGACCTAGCCAACACACTATGTTTAATCCTGAGATTTAAACACCTCTCGCGCACTGGGCCGAGGCGCCATCAGGTTCGCCGGCCCCGATAAGGTCCCCAGGACCTGCCCTCTCCAGGGCCGGGGGCGGGGGCGCACAGCCGCCGCACGGCCCCCTGTTCCCGGGGTCCCTCCCGCGCGACCTCCGCTCGGCAGCTGCGTCCTGGCCACTGGCGACCCCTGTTGGAGATCCCCGTTCCTAGCTTAGGAAGCTCGGGTTTGCTTGCTTCCCCTCCGACTTCCCCCTCCAGGCTCCGACTTTGCCCCCAAACTCCAGTCGCAGACCCTCCGGGCCCCAGAAGCTGGCCTTTCCCGGATACCCCTGAAACCACAGCGCCGCCCCTCGCCTGCCACGGCCGGAAGACGCCGCACTCAGATCCAGCCTTCTCCAGCTGGACGTAAGCAAGGGCCACTTTCTTCCTAGAGCACTTCTCCCATCCCCCACCCTCCCTAGAGCTCAACTCCAAAAGCAATTCCTCGCTTCCACCCTACCCACTTTGTCGCCGAGGCCCGTCTGCCCACACCTCTCGGCCGCGCTGCTCTCATGGTCCCCACGCTTCTGCCGCGAGGCCCCCACCGCCAAGCGCGGAGTGCCCCCAGCACACCCAAACCCCACGGGCGCCTGCAGCCCGACCGCACCCAACACCCCGACACTTAGTCCTTTACTCGGGGCTTCCCCCGCACAGAAGCCAGCATACAGGGAGGGCTCCTCTCGAGAACGCCGAAATAAATCATTGCCTCTGCCCTTATGTATTCTGCACCACGTGTCAGCAGTTTGTCACGTCAAATCGGGTTAGTCTGGCTCCAAGACGCACACACACATTCGGGGCGTATGTCTCTGACACCCCCCAACTGCACACGCCGGGATGCACACCGATCCAGAAGCACACGCAGCAGTTGTGTTCGGCTGCCCCAGTCTGGGCCAGCGGCACCCCTTTTCCCCTTGGCAATGGACTGGACCGCAGACTCCAAACACGGAAAAAACTAGGGCAGCTCATTCTGTCTCCTTTTTCCCACTTAATTCGCTAAAACAGCTCCCGGAGTAGCCAAAGAGAGTCGAAACTAAGGCACCGCAACTCCGGTTGGGTTTTTTCCCACCTCAAAACCTTTATTTTCAGTTTTTAAAAGCTACCTTAGCCCGCCATATTGAAACGGACACGGTTTCCAAACACTCCTTCCCCGCAGTTGTGGCGCTTCCAAGAAAACCAAGTCGGGCTCGGGCTCTGGACGTGCGTTCTGCCCCCGCGAACCCTCCGCTTCCCACCCCCCCACCCCGGGCTTCCCGGGCCCCGCTTCTGCTCCTCCCGCCGCCCCGGGCCAAAATCAATAAATACATCTAAGCGGTACCTACAGTTGTTTTCTTTCCTTTTTTTTTTTTTTTTTTGGCGGATTTTTACCAACACACACGTTAAAAATAAAACTCCAAAGCTAGATCGGATGAGCAATTTTGAAAGGAGGTCACATGAGAGTAGACAACAGGAAAGCCCCAAGTGACAGGATATTACTTTAAAGAGAAAAAAAAAGAACAAAAAGACTATCCATGCCGAAGCACGCTCCGAAAACTCCTCCTGACAATTTCATCTCGGCTGCACAGGCACCTATTTCCAAGGGGGCGACTCCGAATGCGTAAACGGTTTTCAACACGCTTGACGGCGGGTCTCCAGTCCTCACCCTACCGTTTTCCCCCTCCCCGCCCCCAACACAGACACCAAAAAAAAAAAAAGAAGAAGAAGAAAAAGAAGAAAGAGACCCCGACGAGGGAAGCGACCGCGGAGCGCGGGGTGGCCAGGGCGGCGGCGTCGCCGAAATGAGGAAGGTGGGCGGCGGGAGGGGACAGCCCGCACCCGGGGAGGAGGACACTTGGCAACTACGCACAGCCTCCCGCGAGGCCGGGCTCTTCAAAGCCGAGGGGCGAAGCGGCTGGAAGGGGACGGGGGCAGCAAGAATGACAACCCGGGAGCGCGGAGCGGAGTTTGGGGCTGTGCTCCGAGGCTGCCGCTCTACCCTCCCGCCGAGCTCTCCCGCCGCACCCCCTCCTGCAGCCTCCCACGCCCGGGCGGGCCCGAGCTTCCCTCTTCCCCGAAGCTGGGGGAAAGCAGCTGCCCGGCGGGGGCACTCAACCTGCGGGCCGGAGGTCTGCTCGCCCGGCGGGCTGGGCGCGGGGACAGCGGCCGGCGCGGCGTCCTACCTGGTGAACTTCGTGCTCCCCTCCGAGGGGACCCAGGCCCCGGGCGCCGCCGGGGTGGGGGTGGGGGCGCCGGCCTCGCTCGCCCGCTCGCGCTGCCTCGCCCGGGCTCGCGCTGCCTCGCTCGCTCCCCGCCCGCCGCCTCCCTCGCGCGCCCGCTCGGGTCCTCCGACTCCCACTACAGCCTCATTCCAATATGGCATCCTCGCTGTGCGCATGCCCGGCACTCTTTTTTAAGATTATTATTTCGCGTGTGCAGCGAACTCCGGCAGCGACCTTCTCCAGCGCTCGCGGAACGGCTCCAGCCCATTAGCCTGCGGGACGCTCGCGACGCCCTCGGCTGCCCCGCCGCGACTCCCCAGAGCCTGGGCACACCCCCACTCCCCAAACACACACACACTCACACACACACGGGCACACTCACTCGGGCACACGCACACTCACACACACGGGCACATCTCACGCTCACACGGCCCCCTCCCCGCCCCGCTCCCCGCCCGCCTCCCCTTCGGCTCCCTCCGTACGCAATCTGCAGAAAGTTCAGGGCACGGGCGTCTCCGCACACCCATCTGCAGGGGAATCTGGGCAAACTCCGCATCTCCCCGGACACTTTGTGCTCTGGGTCTGCAGTCCCCGGTGGACCGAGTGCCCGAACTTGCGCTTTATCCGCCGGTGGCTGGTTTGCAGCGGAGAGAAATTCAATCCTCGCCGCTGCCTCGGCCCCGCCCGCTGCCCCCCCCCCCCCCGGGCAATTAAATGGAACCTTTTCTATGGAGATTCGGACTTTTCCTGGTCCCCTAGGGAAGGCGGGAGAGGACCGAGGGGAGAGGTTTTTCTGGGAAAGCTGCCTCTAGGGGGAGGAAATTAAGTTGGGGCTGCTCGGGCGAGCTTGCAGCTGCGGTCTGCCTCGCCCTGGCAGGACGCAGGTAACGAGGGTCGCCACGGCGTTTCCTGGGGCGGTGCCCGGACCTGGGCGCCCGAAGAGGGCACCTGGCCGGGGCCTGCTATTGTAGGGCGGGAAAAAAACTCCCTCCCGGGGTGGGGGGGAAACCTGGCCCTCGGCGTCTGTTGGAGCGAAAGGGAGGCCACGCAGCCGGGTGCAGGGCAGGGTTACCCGCCGGCGTGTTTGGGCACGCTGGCACCTTGCCCGGTGAGTGGGGGTGGGGGGGGGAGGCCGAGAGGACCTTCCGGGGCCTAAGGCGCAATGGCTCCGCAGAGCATGCACGAAACGTCCGCAGGTCGGAAAAGCTGGCGACGCCCTAGTAAGAAAGACCGAGAACTTATGAAGGTGGGCCTCGCTGTAATGAGGAGCGGGGAGATGCTGGTCGGGGGCAGCAATTCATTTCCCAGGAAACTAGGGATACGGACACGTTTGGTCGGGGGGCGGGGGTTGTACTATAGCCACAGGGTGTAAAATCCGCCCACCCCCCCGAGTCTCTCAAGTTTGTGTCGATCTCTTTCCTACGAACCCGTCTTGCCGTACCCCCACTCTGGTTCAGGGGGTCGGAAGGACAGCCCGGTCCCGAGCCTCCTGCGCTCTCGCAACTGCACCCACCTTCCCCGGGCCTGCCACCTAAGTGCATCCTCCAAGGCCCGGGGAACTCCGGCAAGGGACGTCCCCAAGGAGAGGCGGGCGGTCCGAAGTGCCAGGGACAGTGCGGAGACCTGGGAGAGTCCAGGGATCAAAGTCCGACCGCCCGCGGGATCCGCGGGGTCCTGAGCTGATGGGTCCTCTCCCAGACAGCGGGGACCGAGCTTGTCTAGAAGATCCGCAGGAGGGACATGCCGAGAAATGGCTCTCGCCAAGCCACGAGGTAGGGGGTGTCCCTCCACTGAAGAGGTCCCTGGAGCTCGGAGATGCCCGGCGGGCGTTGGCCCCAGTGAGGCCACGCGCACGTCCAGTATGGGGAAATGGGATTTCCTTACCCCTCGGAGAGCGCTCTCAGAGGTGACCTCTTCCGTCCTGTCACACCTCTTTGAGGTGCCACCTGAGACCCAGGGAGGTTAGACGACTCACACAGTTTAAACTCCATCCCGAGTTTGCATCCCCTCCAGCTTTCCGGTCCCCTCCTCTTGGGAACACCAAGCTGGAACCCCTAGCTCCTTCAAGGCAGGTCACTGAAGGCAAAAAGTCCTCCAACCAACCGCACCCGGTCCCTGTACATTAGCCCTTTCACCCGCATCCCCGAACTGCCTCCCTCTGTGCCGTAAAACAGCTCCACATTGAGTCAGAGGGACGCACCGAGGCTCGGAGGAATCCAGAATGTGGACTCCGGACAATCTCCGGGCTCTACTCGCAGGTGTCCTTCACCCAGGTCACCTGGCTCCTTCAACACAGTCTGGACGGGAGGGAAGGAGCGAAGGAAACCGGGGACCATCCCATGCCAAGAGGATTTGCACCGCTGGAGACGCAACCCTTACGCCTTTCTCCTGGACGTGGTCACCAGGCACTGCCCAACGCCAAGAGCGCGGCAGCAGGAGGGCCCCGAATGCCGATCCCCTCCTCCAACCAGCTTGGCTCCTACCCCAGCGCTGCGGTACCTCGGCTACTGGGGCCCCCTGGGGGGCTGGCGGCTACACCCCTAGCGTGAGCCTCGGGACCCGCGGCCTGACAAATCCGGGGGAGGCCACAGAGGACCGCTCCCTACGCAGGACTTCCGGACCGCCCCTGTGTATGGGGAGAAGCGTGTTCCCTCTCTACGAGCTGTGGCGACGTGAGCCTGACCACTGCGACTTCAGGCTTGTTTACCAGGTTGAAGTCATTACCATGCTCGGAACGTTATTTCATCTAAAAAAAAAAAAAAAAGCAAATGCAAAAGAACGTCTAATCCCTAACTCGATGACCTTACCTTACCGTTCCTCTAGAGTACTGGACTCTCTCTGTTTTGTAACTTTGCCCTTGTGACTACAGAGTGCAGGGGGTCCATTAGGGGTACCTATCCTGTTGAAAGAAACAGTCATGAAAGCCACAATGCACAGTGGCTATCACGTTGTTATCACAAAGAATCACAAAGACTCTCAGCGCGGTCTACAGTGGAATTTCTCCAAGTCCTACTTTCGCTTGCTTTTTCCACGTGACTTCTGGAAAGGGCTATGGCTTTCCATTTTGCTTCCTGCCTCCATTCTCCTGTATCCAAGGACGCCAATGAGGCCAATGAAAATTGGCTGTAAGACTCTATGAGCAGTTAAAGTGGCCCCTTCATCCCCCTCCAAAACCTTCCAACTTCCATTTTTTATTCCAAAGCCAGACACTTTGGGGATATGGGTATCCAGATGTAGAATCCACCCTAAATCAGTTAAAGATGAAGGGTGAAAAAATCCAGCAGAGTTAACCAAGGATAAAACCTGGTAAAAATCATGAATGTTTCCAAGTCATGATACTCTTCAACTCAGAGAAATTTAACCATGTAAATCTCATGACTAACCACACAAGATTTCTCTATATGTTATTAACATTTTCTGAAAATCTTGGCAAAAAGAAACTTCTGGTCACACGGGTTGGCAATCACTGTTATTTCATTCCTAAACAATGGCTAAACCATGAATTACGTGACTTCTAAAATTGACACACATCCCAGTTACGCTTCCTAAGGACTTTGGAATTCTTTCATATGGATGAGTCTTAAATTATACAAAATATTAAAATTACATTTGTTAGTTGGAAAATATATAGATGTTATTTCCATTTGCTTGATGATACAGCACAAATTAGGAATAAAAAATGACAGTTGAGGAGTTTCTCTCTCATATACTGTGGGTTCCTAAAGTATTACTCCACAAAAATTATTGCTGAAGAGCTAAAAATTATATGCATGTTTTTTAACTTTATCTATGTACGCTATCTGTGATTACTTAAATCTTGCTTCAGTCTTCACACCAAGAAAAATATTGGTCCGTTTGCTCATAATTATTTCGTGATAAAGTTATTATTTCCCACTGAGAAAAGGAAATGCCCTAGGAGCCTCTGGATGGCTCAGCTGGTTAAATGATTGGCGTGGTTTCCACTCAGGTTGGGATCTCAGGGTCATGGGATCGAGCCCTGCTTTGGGGCCATCGTGGAGTCTGCTTTGGATTCTCTCTCTCCCTCTGCCCCTCCCGTTCATGCTCTCTCACTCTCCCTCTCTCTCTCAAATAATTGAATAAATCTTCTAAAAAAGAATAAAGAAAAGCAAATGCCCCCAAAGAAGTCGACCATTATGCTCTCTTAATATAGCAGATCTCTAAAGAAATAATAAACATACTATCTTAACACAAAAACAGGAGAGGGGAAAAGTCTCTGTCCTAGGCTAGTAAGATGGTATTTTTTCATCACCTTTCTATAGTCACTGTAACTAAAGACACTCCCTCCCTATGTTTTCACCCTTTCCCTGATCCCCAGTTGAAGCACTGATTTCCAGTATCAGGACTCAGATGACCACATCACTGCTCCAGCACTAGTTTCCTGTGTGACCTATCTCAGTCAAGTGACCTCTCTGAGCCATTCTTTTCTCCTGCATAAAGTACTGGATTGGACTAGATGCTCTGCAAGGTCCTTCCGAACTCTCAAGAGTGCTTGCCAATCAACCCCAGGCCAAAGCCACAAATTACGTTCCATAATATTCAAACACCATCTCTGTCCATTTGAAGTGGCCAACGTGTAAGTTCTGGGGTCACAAAGAGGAAAACAAAAGGAAGAAAACACATGGAGAAAGGGAGAAAGGGCCTTCTCTGCCTGACGACCCTGAAGTAAAAGTATCGTTGGGTCATCTTTCTGCCTCACTGAGATGACCGTTGTGTTTTCTCTTTGCTCCATGGGGTTTTTGGGGTTTTTTTTTGTTTTTTTGTTTTTGGTTTTTGGTTTTTGGTTTTTGTTTTGTTTTGTTTTTTGTTTTGTTTTGTTTTTTTGGCTGCCTATGGTAGTGTCAGGGCTAAGGTCAGTGCAGCCATGAGAATCCTTCTGGAAAAAGCTGGGTGATGGAGATCGCTGTTTAAATGGATGAAGTTCACTAAATGCTCACAGTGATGGATAGGGGCCCACAAACATATCAGCTATCAGAGCACTTTCTAGAAACTTCAGAAACCCACTATTGCTTCTTATATAATTTGAAGGAGTTTCAGGCTTCCCTGGCAAAAGATGGGAAAAGCAAAATACGATATATAGAGGGTATTAAAAATTGCATGATATCTGAACTCCCCTGTGACATTTATTTAAAGAGCAGAGACGGTTTCCTTGTGAACGACCCCATTCTGACTGATGGCTTCTTTCTCCGCAGAGAATGATGAACTCTGGGGCAAAAGTCACACCCAACCTCTGAGGCTCCTTGTAAAGGTGGGGGCCCGGTATCTTATGCTTCCCTGGGGAATCTGATTTTTTATTAGGTAGAACGTTCTCCATCCTTCAGGCTTGTTTCCAGCCATTTCTGGGAGTGAGGAAGGAGAGGTAAGGAGAGGGCTATGGAACAGGGCCTGACTCAGCTACTGGCCTTTTATTCCTCTACCATAGGAGAAAGGAAAGAAGGAATTTATTTAGTACCTACTTTGTGCCAGACACTATTCTTGGAGTTTTTACATACCTGATAGCATTTAATGTGTCCTAGCCTTGAAATGGTTTTTAAGTATGTTTTAAAAATATATTTCTTCACATCCAAAGCTAGATATGGTCCACTGTCACTAGAACACATCTGAACATCACTTTTTTCGTGGTGCTGGAGTTGCCTGGAATCATTTACATTCTCTCGAAGCAGGGATGTTTGTTGACCAAAACACACACAGACACGCACACATGCGCACACACACATACACATACACACCCAAAAAACAGCCCAGGTCAGGGATGTGGTTTATGACCCTGGAACAGTTTTGCTTCTGGATATTAACTGACTTGAATGAGACTGAATTCAACACTGTGTAAAAGTATAAAGAGTCCCACTGGACTTATCACACGGTATAGACTAAACAAATTAAAATAGGCAGCCGAAATCCCACATCAAACTGTGAGTTCCTGTGTAAGCAAGCAGACAGTTTTATATGCACTGCCGTAATGAATAAATATCCCACTGTCATATACAGAGAAGACGTGACAGTATTCAGACACTGTCAATCCAACTTTACTGTAGCTTCAAAATCCCCGACCTATTTGTTTTCAGTGTATAATTCACTTCAGATCACCTCACTACAGAATAAATAATTATGATCATGATCAAAGAAGTGAGTAGACCTATAAAGACTTGATTTGCAGTGCCATCTACTGGAAACAAATAATGACTTGCTTTCAGATTTTATACATATATATTTTTAAATTTATTTTATATTTATTATATATAATATATATTTATCTATATATATTTATTTTGTATTTAGTATATGTATATATATTTATTTCTTGTTGTTTTTTAAGGGAAAGTGTTGGGAATAACAGACATGGGTAAGAGAAAAATTGGGTTCTTACTGTGTTTGATTACATGTAATGATCTGGAAGCTCTAGTTTTAAATAAACAAATATATTCACATCAAACCATGTATTCTTTGAAAAGCATATAAACTACTTAGGTGTGTCTTTGAAAAACAAAATCTTTTCCATTTTTTAAAATGAGTCCTTATAACTAGATTTTTTAATAGAGCACTATACTTTTTTTCTTCTTGAATCAGTTGATGAATTCTTGGAGGTTTTCATTTTAATTTCCTATTTTATCAGGGAGGGATGCAAAGATTTCTCAAGGTTTCCCAAATCAATTCCTTGAAGAAGTACATTTTTAAAATTAGATATAGAAGAAAAAGGACTAATGATAAATAAAAACAAACCTCTGCTCAAATTTATTTATTCAACACATATTTACTGAGTACTTGCTGCATTCCAGCCTCCGAAATACAGTGAGCTGAACAGATCCTTCTTGCCCCACGATACTTCATTTTCATCACAGAGAGCTGTGTAATAAATAAATATGGAACACGGCTCATAGAGGATAGTACAATGGAAAAGAAAAAAGCAGGGGAAGCTATAAAAAGTGGCAACAAGGTCAAGTAGGGAGGACATTTGCATGGTGGGGTGGTCAGGAAGCCCTCTCCAATACTAATAATTTGAGCATGGCTTGCTTGAGGCGAGTGTAGCATGTCCAGGAAGAGGGAACAGTAAGTACAAAGAACCTGAGATTGTCTTGGCCCCATTTTGAAGAAAGAATAAAGTTTCCTTCTGTAACAGTGTTTGGGGATTTTATTGGTTGGTTGGGTTTTTTGTTTTTTTTTTAAGAGAGGGAGGGGCGGAGGGAGAAAAAGAATTTCAGAAAGTTTCCACACACAGCAGTGAGCTGGGCTGGGTTCAGTCTCATGACCCTGAGATCGTGACCTGAGCAGAAATCAAGAGTCTGACACTGAATCTGGCACTGAGCTCCCCAGGCAATGTCACAGTTCGATGATATTCAAGAACAGAAGCATAAACTGTCAGTTAACCTGTAGCGTCTAAGTGAAGCCAAGAGTGCTCATTCCTCCAGATGACAACCCACAATAAAACGAGCCCTTCCAATGCTTCCGAGTCCATGCGTTCCCCAAGAGCTCAAACCCGGTTTTCCGGAGTTTCATTAGATTCTCCGGTTGCATGGAGCCATAAAGATCATCTGGTCTAACCTCTCTTGTGCCCAACACCTGCTCATACTGTCCCTAGTTGTTATCCATTCTGCTCTGGGACACCTCACTGCTCCCTCCAGAGACAGCCAGTCCCAGCTCTGGACTGCTCCAACTCTTTGCAAGTCCATACTCACACTGAATAAAACCCGTTTCTCCGTTCCCTGTGTTGGGCTGAGCTTGCTGGCAACAGGAGAAGCTAGAGGGTCCCCTCTTCTTTTTTCTCACTGTGCAGGTGGCCTCTATAAGCAGGAGTTTTCCATATGTTCTAGGATCTGTGGCTTTGCACCTGCCTCCTTAATGGACATACAGTAAAAACCATGTCTCGAAATGAATTCATTCATCCTCATCCTCATGAAAACGACCCCACTTTCACAGAAACTCCTCGGGCACACGGTGGTTTCTAAGCCTCTTCCTTACAACAAGGGAACTGTGTTTCCCTCAAAGCCTTTAAACCAATGGAAATGGAGTAGTGTACTCAACTGAAAGACCTCAGTGTTTCTGGGCTCTGCCTACCTTTCGTTCCTTGCTTGGTTTGCCGTTATGCCGCATCAAAATCAATCCCTCTGGGATGACATAAATGAAAACAGTCTGGAGAACACAATCAGTTACAAATGAATGTGAGGAAACAGTGTAGCACATTTGCTGCAGGCAAACTTCTTCTGGCTAGAGGATTCAGAATAACAGCTAACCTTTGCTGAGTCCGTGCTCTGTGCCTAACACTCTTCCAAGAGTTATATACACATCTAGTAACTCACTTAACCCCACAGCAAAACCATGGTGGGCAGTGGGATTACGCCCACTTTATAGATTCAGAAACTAAGAGCCTGAGAGCAAGGACGCAACCAGGTCATGGGTGAGCACTAGTCGGTGTTGAAGGCAGAATTTGATCTCAGCCTACCTGGCTCCAGGGTCTGGGTTTTCACCCTGAAACTATACTCCCATTATTTATAAGAATAGAGATCCTAGAGTCTACATATCATGTACGGAGTGGGAGACTGAAAAAATTTGTGTGATTTTGCAATGGAGTTAAAAAGGGGGACCAAGGGGGGCACCTGGGTGTCTCAGTGGGTTAAAGCCTTTGCTTTCAGCTCAGGTCATGATCCAGGGTCCTGGGATCGAGTCCCACATCGGGCTCTCTGCTTCGGCAGGGAGCCTGCTTCCTCCTCTCTCTCTCTGCCTGCATCTCTCCTACTTGTGATCTCGGTCTGTCAAATAAATAAATAAAATCTTAAAAAAAAAAAAAAAAAGCATTGAAACACTGAATTGTGACTATGACCTTATAAGTGACCTTGAAGATAAAAAATGCTGAGGACATTTGGAACAGGACAAGAGCAGCAACAATAAAGAACTACCATTTACTGCCTATACATTCTATGCTAGGCTCTGTGCTAAGTGGTTGGCTTGCATTTGTTTTAATTAATCCTCATAAAGCCCTACAACACAGTTACCATCATCATACCCATTTTACAGATGAGGAAACTATGACATAGAGAACTTACAGAACTGCTTAAGATAGCCCGCTAGTGAGTTATGGTGCCTTAGACAGCGAATGTGTATTCTGACTTTCATGCTATTTGAGAGCCAAAACAGTTCATGCTGAAGATGGGGCTACCTTGGGCACCATGAAAAGCAAATGGTTCTCTGTTTGCCAAACTCACCAAAGGCCTTCAGACACTCCGTTTCTGCTGAATCCATGTCTGCTCCATTAGGCTGCATGCTGGAATGGAAAGATTGTGGATTCAGAAACTGGAAGGACTTCTTAAATCCCAGTTCTGCACTATCCATCTCCCTCCCTCTACTTCTTTCTTCTTCCGTCCCTCTCTAACTCAGTTTCCTCTATGTGAAAATGGGGCTAAGAACACCTTCTCCCCACTGCAACTTACTGTGAGGATTACATTTCTCTTTTAGAGAGACAGACTAGGACATAACAGAAGCTTAAGGAATATTGCCTACATCTCTCCTACCAATGGCCACCGACTCGGAATATGCATTGTTCATAAACTTTTAATACAGTGTTGAAATATTTTTAAATGCACATTTAATAATTATGTGTTGAATGATCGAATCAGATCACACGCCAAATTAGTTTTCTCTATTCCATGATCTTGTATCCCATGTGATCCCTATTTTAGTTTTCTTCCGCAGTGTCTTCTCCCTATTAGCATCCTTTCTCCATTACTCAGCAGTTTGACTGTCCTGAAAATGAGAATAAAATACTCCAAGGCAAGAATGTGGCTAACAATGGATTCATATGATATCAAAGGGCTTGAAGTTCTATTCTACTCATTGGGAACAAAACTTTCATGTGTACCAATGCTATGTAATTTTTGTGAACCTTTGTCAATCCTTCAAATTCTAACAAATTTGAATGCCCAATTTAAAAAGCAGACAAGGGAGGTCCCTGGGTGGCTGAATTGTTAAGTGTCTGCCTCTGGTTCAGGTCATGATCCCAGGGTTCTGGGATCCCTGCTTGGTGAGCCTGCTTCTCCCTCTGCCTGCTGCTCCCTCTGCTTGCACTCTCTTTCTCTCTCTCTCAAATAAACAAATAAAATCTTTAAAATATATATTAAAAAGCAGACAAAAGCTTCAATAGCAAGTTCCTAGACAAATTGTTTTAAATTCACAGGAGATGGGTAGTTACAGAATAATACTGTAGTCCCACCAAAAATGTTACAAGAAATGAAGAGACCTGGATTCCAATCTCAAAGGCCACCCTTAGCAGATTCTTAATAAGTCTGTGAATTTCTCTGAGCCTCAGATTTACCATCTATGAAATGGACATCACAACGTCTTACCTCATAGGAGTGAGAGAATTGAGGGAGAACCAATCTACACAATGTCTGGTGCAGAGTTTTGATTTGGACACTAAAAAAGAAAAAAACCCACATTTCCTTCAGTTCTTTCTCCCTTTTTGTTTAATAATAAATCAAGATTCCAAGTCCAAACTATGAGTCAAAGAAAATCGTAGACAACTTACCCCTGACAAGGCAGCTCTAGAATCCAAGTCACTATAAATCATTGTCTGTTTTATTCCTGGCATTGACCTAGGCTCTACCTGCTTTCACATTTCTGTTTGTGTTTCACACTGCTTTGGGCTCTTAGAAAGAAGAGAGCTACAGAAACTTAATATATGTCTGGTATTTCTTGGGAGTCTTTTGTTCATGTCCCTTTTTGCTCATAAAAGAGAAAATAAGAAAGAAAGAGACTCTGTAAAACCAGGAAGTTCTTTGAGACAGAAATATCTCCATCTTCTTTTCTCTTGACCCTAAGTAGCACAAATCACACTGAATGAGATGATATTTTCTAGTTTAAAAAAAACAACCCCAACAACCAGATTTTTCCCCCTTCATTCTAGTTGTCAACTAAAGGAAAGCTTTTGACAAACTTTTAGTACCAAAAAAATCAGTATCTAAAGATCAGACCCTGAATCTAAACTTGCCAGGGTAATGAGTATGTGGAAGGAGCTCATGAATGTTGGTGGGGTTCAGTCTCGGCTTTGACATTGACCCGAGTGTAACCTCAGAAGTGATTGTACATCCCTTTTCCCTTCTGTGAAATGAGTATGATGTTATCATGCATACACTTTTGGGAAGATTGCATGAAAAGCATCACAATTTTGTCACTTTTTTAGCTTCTTGGAAGCAAAGGTGACCGTAAGGATTTGGATGTCTAAAAGCAAAGGTGGTTTACACAGCTTCTGAGCCACTGGTGTGTTTCACACACCCATTGTTTGCACTCCTCGTGTATTTATTTTGTCGTTTGTCATTCTGGAGCAGGAGGAGAGAGCCCTCTGGGGAGAAGCCCCAGCAACAGGCTGCTGATGCTTTTAAGAAGAAAGCTATTTTCATAAACTGAATTTTTGTGATAAAATCATGTTGGGGATGCTGAGGCCGGCAGTGTGGATAAACCTGTTTTAAAAATATTGAATTTTTAAAAAAATGAATAAATAAACATTATAAAAATATATTTAAAAATACATAAAAATATGGGCATCTGGGTGGCTCAGTGGGTTAAGCCTCTGCCTTCGGCTCAGACCATGATCTCAGGGTCCTGGGATTGAGCCCCGGATTGGGATCTCTGCTCAGTGGGGAACCTGCTTCTCACCCCCCCACTTGCCCCTCTGCCTACTTGTGATCTCTCTCTGTCAAATAAATAAATAAAATCTTTAAAAAACACATAAAATATAAAAAATGCATAAAAAGGTATCAAATATATGACTCTCCAATGAGGGACCCCTAGAAGTAGGACTAAGGACCTCAAAATCCTTCTCATCACCAGTGCGCACTAGCACTTGGCCATCTCCCAAAAAGGATGCCAGTTATGAACCGTCATTTGTGTTATCGTTCTTCCACCTTGAGCCTCAGTCCTGGGCTCTTAGGAGAATTTTTGCTAGCGCCCTGGCGAGGGGTAAACATCTCATGAAATATTTGTGTGTTTATGGATTCTTTCCCTTTCTCCTGGCATTCAACGGAATGGCCTCAGACCAGGAATTTTAAAGGTAAAACCATCATCTGCACTACCGGGGAGTAGGAGAGATGAACGTTACTGTCTATCTCGAGAGAAGTGCTCAATTCATTTATTCATCTCTTTTTTAAAAAGTACATCCTCAGACCACCAGTTTGGGGCCACCATCGGGGAGAAAAAGGATAGCACCAGCCTTGTTACACCTGAGCCCCTTAGCCTCCTTTTTTTTTTCTTTTTTTGCAAAAGTGTGAGTGTATGGAGGTCAGACATGGGGGTGGTGTGAAGGCTAAGTGTTCACGTCCAGTGTGGCTGGGCCATGGTGCCCCGATCTCTGGTCAAGCATCATTCTCGATGTTTCTACGAAGGTCATTTTGGGATCAGATTAACATTGAAACTGGGGTCAAGTGCTCTGGCCCCACCTTCAGAACAGGTTCTGTCTGGGACCACCTCCTCCCTCCCTGGGCCAAGCCACCAGGCTCACCTGCCTCCAGGAGAGCTCACTGCCATAACCTCTTCACCGGTCTCCCCACTTCTCCTCTTATACTCTGCTGTCAGGACTCGGTACAGAAGCACAAGTGTGAGCTCCAAAAGAGACAGTCAGTCCCGCTCTCCCTGCTTTAGACTCTCTGTGGTTTCCATTCTGACTCAAGTGAGACTCTGAAGTCCTCACACAGCCCATTTGCTGAAGCCCTCCCAGCTTCCCCTCGGTTTTGAGCTCTGCTTCCTTCCCTTGCTCTGCTTGGAGCTGGGTCAGCTGTTCCTTGGACAGGCTGAACACGCTCCTTTCTTAGCATTGGCTGTCCCCTGTGCCTGGAATACGCTTGCTCAAGCATTGGCCAATTTGTTCCGCTATTTTCTTCAGGTTTCCACTTCTCGGGCCACTCTCCGTGTACAAACACCCCATCTCCTAGGCGCTTTCTGCTTCATTTTCCTTCACGGTATTTACCATCATCCATATCAGATTATTTTTAAGAAACCTTATTATCCATCCCTCCCATTATCGGAGTACAATGATAGTCGGGAGTTTCTCTTATCCATAGCTGTATAACGTCCTCGCCTAGAACGGAGCCTGGTATACAGTCGGTGCTCTATAAATATTTGTTGAATAAAAGATGAAAGAAATGCCATAAACACAACGTCTGTCTCTGGAAAAGGCTGAAATGAATATGTTCTGCGTAAAATCTAGATTTCTCATCATCGGCACTGCTAGATCAAGCAGGAACATATTCAAGGGGGGCCTCTTTTCTGACCACCTGAGTGAGAGTGACAAGGTGCTCGCTGTACATTAGGAAGGTTCCTGCAAAGAGCCCAGGAGACACTGAGAGATCCCTTGCCCTTGGGCCCTTGGCCTTATGAAAAGACACCCCCGTTTTTTCTGATCCTTGCCATGGTTCCAAACTAGGATTGCAAGTTGGAGCTGCAAATTATCTTCCTTTTCTCTGTGAAGCTCCCACACTTTCAATTGAGAAAGAAAGAGGTCTAAAATATTTCTTGCTCATAAACTTCTCTTTCTTGATTTTCAAGTATGTTGCAGGCACTATTCAAGGCTTATCTCATTGGTTGCCTTGATAGTCAGAGGACAAGGCCACATTCCACACCAGCACCTGTAGAGAGGGGATCCTTTAGAAATAACCCATTAGGGGGGCACCTGGGTGGCTCAGCCAATGCAGTATCTGCCTTCAGCTCAGGTCATGATCCTGGGATCCTGGGATCAAGTCCCTCATTGGGCTCCCTGCTCAGCAGGGAGCCTGTCTCTCCCTCTCCTTCTGCCTCTCCCCCTGCTTGTGCTGTCAATCTTTCTGTCAAAGATAGGAATAAGGGCACCTGGGTGGCTCAGTGGGTTAAGCTGCTGCCTTCGGCTCAGGTCATAATCTCAGGGTCCTGGGATTGAGCCCCTCATCGGGCTCTCTGCTCGGCAGGGAGCCTGCTTCCCTCTCTCTCTCTCTGCCTGCCTCTCTGTCTACTGTGATCTCTCTCTGTCAAATAAATAAATAAAATCTTTAAAAAAATTTTTTTTAAAAAGAGATAAGAATAAAATCTTGAAATGAAATAAAATTAAAATTAAATTAAATTAAATTAAAATAACCCATCAGGACTCCAAATCCAGAAGGATGCCAGAAAACAAGGCTGACTATGGGATGTCAGCTCCTGCCCAGTTAACTCTGCTCTTCTAGAAACTCACGGCTCAACAGCAGGGAATCTATGACTTCTAATTGTTACACCATTCAGTAAGGCGAGATCCTAGATGAAAGACTCACAAACTACTATCTCCTCTTTAACAACCCTCTATTACCATAATTAGGCTCCTGTGGTATAATGCAAACAACTCTGACCCACAATTTAGATGAAACTTCCCCTTCCACTTCTGAGCAGCCTTTCACCATCTGTAGTTGAATGAGTGAATTAGCCTCCTCCAGTCCAAATGTCCTGGGATCAAAAGAGAGAGAGGAACAGAGAGCTAAAATACCCATTTCAAAGTCTTAATCTGTTTTCCATTTTTTCCCATTTCTCTCCTCTACTTTGGGGCAAGACATCATCTAGGCTTAGCAACTGGAAGAACTATTCTGATCGCCTTCAAATTCTATTCTCCTTCCCCATGAAGGATAGTATTAGCCCCCGCATCAACATGAACTCCTACGTCCATTAGCAGAAATGAATCTAATGCTATTTCAAAGGTGAAAGCAAGGGATTTCCTTTTGGAAAACAGAGGCAAAAATAAAATTCTGGCAAGAACGTCAGTCATAACTTGTTGCTGAGACCCAATCTTGTCCGTTCCATCATTTCATCACTAAAGAGGATGCTTGAGGTGAGAACCCACCACTGATTCCAGCATGGAGAAGCAAGAATGCCTCCATCCCTTTGCTTTGCTTCTGCCTGTAAGCCACCAGGCACCGCTCTCCTGGGGAGGGAGAGCCAAGGGACATGGCTCATTGCTTTATCCATACTTTGTTTCTTTTAAATCTCCACTTTACATGTGGATCTTGGGTCCAAAAATTGAACTGCTAGAAGGATATTCTTTTTTTTTTTAAGATTTATTTATTTATTTAAGAGAGAGAGAGAGAGAGAGAGAGAGAGAGAGAACATGAGTAGGGGGAGGGACAGAGGGAGAGAATCTCAAGCAGACCCCGTGAGCGCAGAGCCGAATGTGGGGCTGAATCCCATGAAACGTGAGGTCTTGACCTGAGCCAAAACCAAGAGTCAGATGCTTACATGACTGACCCACCTACGCACCCCTAAAAGTATGTTCTAAGAAAACAAGACAAGTACACAAATACGTGTATACAAAGATAGTCATCACAAAAGTGTTGAAAATACTAACTTATAGGTGATCAGTTAGACTGCGTAAAGTATAATAAAACATAATAACACTAAAACATAATACGATTATGTTGTAGATATATATTTATTGGCGTGGAAAACATTTCAAAAATGTCATATACACTATGATCTCATTTTTGTAAAAAACAAAAAAATACATGTACAGATGCCTAAAGAAGGAATATGGAAATACAGATACCAAAATGTCAAGTTCATGGTGGCACTATGCATATTTTTATTTTCCACTGTGTAACTGTCTATGTATCATGTGATATATGTTACAGTATGCACTTAGTCATCCAGAAAAAAACTTACTTTTAAAAGATAATGCTCGCACATGGTTCAAAATTTAACGGCTGCAGAAGAGTCAACAATAAAAAGTAAAGTTCCCTCCCTCCCATGTGCCCTTCCCAAAGGCGATTACCACTGTCTCCCCCCACCTTCCCGAGATGGGCTATGCTATTCCATGTATTACTTTCATGATTAGAAAAAACAATAGTACTAGTTCCATTTTGGAGAAATAAATTTATTAAGATTAAAATGAAGTCTTTGGGAGTTAAAAGAAATGGAGGACCCCTGGGTTGGGGTCCCTGGGCAGCTCAATCATTTAGCATCTGCCTTCGGCTAGGGTCATGGTCCCAGGGTCCTGGGATCGACCCTGCATCGGGCTTCCTGCTTGGCGGGAACCTGCTTCCCCCTCTCCCACTCTCTCTTCTTGTGTGCCCTCTCTCACTGTCTCTCTCTCTCTGTCAAATAAATAAATAAAATCCTTAAAAAAAAAGAAGTACTTGGATTTTCTTCATTCTGCTGCTGAGCAGTGGATAGGAAATACTGAACACTTACCCAGCTCTGAGTGAGGAATAGGGCTTCGTTGTTATATTACACTGACTTTTTGTCTTTCTCCCCTATAACAGTTTGGGAGGACAGAAGGGGTGTCATACAATTTTTGTCCTGCACAGTTGTGTACATACAATAAAATAATTGAAATAACCTTGGAATCATAATATTTATAAATTACCAAGATTTTATAAATCATAAGGTTTTATTAACACGAGGGATTATTGGGTGCCTGGGTGGCTCAGCTGGTTAAGCGTCAGACTCTGGATTTCTGCTCAGGTCATGATCTCAGGGTTGTGAGATCAGCCACAGGTCAGGTTCGCATTGAGCATGGAGTCCGCTTAAGGATTCTCTCTCTCTCCCTCTTCCTCCACTCCTCCCCACCATGCTCCCCTTCCCTAAATAAATAAATAAGTCCTTAAAAAATCCCACTAGGGATTATCATGACCACTAAATAATAGTTTCCCTACAGCAAGCAGGAAATATATTATCTTCTTACGAGATAAATAAATGCATATGGTCTGAAACAAGATTAAACATCTTGTTAATCATTGGCCTTGAGTGGCAATGTTGCCAAATACTTACATTGTACTCACTATGTGCCCAGTATAGTTCTAAATACTTGAAAGGCACTGACTCACTTAATCTTCTTAACAATCCTAGGAAAAATTTCCCTTATGTTACAGATAAGGAAAACAAGGCACACTAACTCACCCAAGATCCTCGGATGTGCTTGGAAGGGGTGGGTTGCTTCTGTTAGTCAGCCAGTATTTTTCCAACCAAGCCTCTTAAAGTACTTTGTAGTAGATCAATAGAAATAACCCAGTGCTTCAGTAAGAAAGTGTTGCCATTTGTTGTTACGTCTGAGATAACTATCTCACTGTCAGTGACAGAGTTAAGAACTCTGAATTTGGGCCCCTTGTTCTAGCATCTAGACCCTCTCCCTCAGCTGGAAACTCTGAGAGTTGCCTCATTTGAGGAGATGGACCATGGTCTGGGGAAATGGAAGCAAATACAGTGCCTATTTGTCACTGAACGGGGCGGGGGGTTGTACTCAAAGAACGTTAGGAGATATTGAAGGTAAGACAGATGGAGAGTGAGGTCATTGTATCAATGCCAGGGTCTGTGCTCTTAAATTTGGGTGAATTGAATGTAATCATTTCCCAGCTCATGGCTGTTATTAAACTGACCACGTCCAGTTTCTGAGAGAGACTCCAAAGAAATAGCAAAAAGGGAAACCTGAGCTGGACCATTTCCAGGGCACTGAGAGAAGACAAGGTATCAAGTGTCCCAAGGCACACAGACGATTGCAAGCTGTGTGGCATGGGAAATGGGAATCCTTGTTCAGTCTTGATGGAGACAGGCCTAAAATCCAAATTGCAAAGTACAGGTAATTAACACAAAACTGTTCTGCACATTGAGTTATAAAATGACCACTGTGTGTATAAATAACTTTTGTGGTCATGCATGGAAATGATGGGTGCTGCTGAAATGGGAAGTAACCCAGCTTCTGTGTAAGCCTTTGACCTCTATAATCAGAGTACCCCCAGCCACCCTTAGCCCTACAAATTCGTACTGTGTGTTGCACAAAATGTATTTCCTTACTGCGATAGTTTTCCTAACATCCGTTTTCCTTCCCAGTCCACAGATTACAAAAAAAAAAAAAAAAAAAAAAAAAAAAAAAGAAAGAAAGAAAAGAAAAGAAAAGAAAAAAAAATTCTTTGTTCTTTTTAGACTATCTTCTCTATGATATGGTAATTACTGCGATATTTAAAATGTAATCCTCCTCTAAAAACATAAATGTTAAGTGCAACATCTAAGCTGTACACTGTGATTATCCATCGTTTCAATTTCTCCATTGATTCTCCAAACAGCACCAAATCAGCGAGGTATTTATTAGAGGAATTTTTTTTCTCTTTTCCTTTTGGAGGAAAGAAGCATTTGTATTTTCATCCGTGGGAAAGATAAAGCAATTATGGATTACTTAAACATGGTTGGGCTCTATTTTAATTTCTTGGGAGGGGTTAATGATTAATTAGTATTTAGATGCAGATTGAAAATTGAGTTAGCTCCCCAGGTGCTTAGAGAGAGTAATAGTGCATAACAGTCGGTCTTTAAAAGAGACACTTACTCATTTTTATCAAAGCTGAATTGAACAACCATAGTTGACATCTGCCTCAGTCAGTTCAAGCTGCTATAACAAAATATCAGAGACTGGGTGGCTCACATTTCTGGAGGCTGCTGGCCAAGGTCAAAGTGCCCTCAGATCCAATAGCGTCTGTTGAGAATCTTCTCATTGTGTCCTCACACGGCCCAGAGACAGCAAGCTAATCCTGTTCCCGCTGCTCCACACTCATGACCCATCACCTCCCAACTTCCCGACACCATCACACTAAGGGTTAGGATTCTAATATGAATCCAGGGGACACAGCAATATCCACCTCTTATGTCCCAAATTCATATCCATGTTGCATATAGTCATTCTGTTGGATTTGTCCACATCACCTGTGATAGGTGCCAGTCTCTCTCGACACTGTTTTCCTTCTGTGCAAAAGAGTCAACCGGGATATTTTAAGCTCTTACTGTGTACCTAGCACCATAATGAGCACATGCACCCATGTGCTCACCTTGATTCAGTGTGGGTTTATGTCTTAAATTGGCCGTGAGTTTCAAGTTTCTAGAAACGATAATCCTCATCTGGGATTTATTCCAAAGAAACGTTTTGGCTTCCCCCCCTCATTCAGATGACTTATTATTTGAGAATTCCTAATTGCCTCTGGCTAAAAAATTATCAGCACCACTGGGGGCAAAATGCAAGACTTGAGGCATTCCTAGGACCTAAGCTCCCGCTGGACGCAGTAGTCTCCCTCGTTGGCATGGTGCACATGTATGCATGGAGGGTTGTAATGCTGGAGAGGAATTATTAACCTGGAACCAAACTCTCAAGGTCCTCTTCAGAGAGAGTCTTGAGGCATCAGTCATTTGTCTTTGACAAAAAGAAACATGGTATTTCCCAATACATTGTGAAAGGATGATGCTTTCTGCCCAAACGGGGCTGTTAAAAATAAAAGTGTTAATAAATACTGTTAAACACACCAAGCCATGTTTTGAGTGAGAGTTAGCAGGTACCAAGTGAAGTGAAGGGACAGAATTCTCTTTAAACTTGGGTTACTTGGACCATATCTGGAATGTTCCTCCCTCGCCTTCTAACCCAAAGGTGGGGAGGTGAAGAGGGAGGCCTGGAGGGAAAGACAGACAGAGAAATTCAACTTATATTCCTCAATTATCTGGCTCTTCAGGTCTGCGAGGAAGGATGGAAAAGCTCATCGAATCAATAAGGCAGCCTCAATTAGAGTATGTGGCACGAGCATTAGAGACACCAAGAAAACACGTGTCATGAAGGGTTGGAGGTGATTACTAGAAAGAATCCCTACAGTTAGGTTTCGCTTTAACCAATCTCATTTCATTCAGTCTTCCAGATCATATTTGATTTAGAGTTTTTACAATATGAGTCTCAGTAGTCTTGCCGATGACACAGTGCCTATTCCCTGAAGGCTTCATCAAACTCCTTTTTAATATATCTTTCATCACGGTATTATAGCCCGTCGGGTGATATGTGTCTTTCTGAAGATAATTATATCCCTCCGGTATTTTTTTTTTTTTTTTGTTCTTCAATAACTGCCAGGGTGTTTGAAATCTACGGTCATTGCTCTTTTATCTCGCAGGGTACAACGTTCTTTCGTAAAGAGATCTTAAAGTTCTTTATGGATGTTAATTAATTCTCTCGCCTGGAAATGTCTCTCCCCGTCTTGCATCTTTGGGCAGTCGAGGCAGGAAACAAAGCAACACGTTGAAGTCAGGTAACAGCTCGGCCCCAGAGCCGGAATTATTGTCCGCTAGATAAATTCTCCGTGTTCTCTTCAGGAAGAAATGGTATTCTGAACTTGAAATAAATAGTGATGATCCCAAAATCAGATCGTAAAGTACAGAGACCTGCATAATTTCACTTCACTGACAGACAACCCCGAAGAACCACTTACTCTTAATGAAGATTTAGCAGCTCAGGATTATATTACCAACATTTTATTACCACCCACATACACACACACAGCATGACTTTAGTATCCCACTACGAAGTGTTATTTGAAATCATTAAAGACTAAACTGCACCTGTCAAAATAAATCAAACAATACACGGAGTGATTCTTGAATCGTCGTCTCTTTATCCTTTCTATACACTCATTAATTCTTAATATTCTTTCCCATCATTCGTGTGGAACTTCCGAGTACTCCTGTCCTATAAAATCATGAATCCCAACGAAATCAGGTATTTAATGCACAGTTCTGTCTCTGGATTCCTCTCGGTACGCCCCCTTCCAGTGCGGCGGTCTGGGGTTTCCTCCTATAAAATGTTTTTACAGCTTGACGCTGTAAAAGTTCATCCAGCTGACACATCTTGGCCGTTGCTTTTATGTGTGTATGTCTGTTTGATTTAACATGCTTCTGATTAACAATGGGGCTTCCTGACACTGTCAAAATAAGGAAAGGACGGAATGTCTTTCTAGAAATGACTGTTTTTAAAAGAGAGATGAAGTAAACAAGCCTTTCCTACTAGTAAAATAATTGATTATGTTGCTGACTACTTAATATTATGTGTAGACAGAACTCTGTAGGGACCGTTTATGACATTAGCAGAAATAAAGAGCGAACTAAAGGAGCAGAGGTGGCCATCCTCTGTAAGGAAACATAGGAAGACAGGCTGTAGATAATTTGTGTTTCCTGAAGGAACCAACGGATTACAGGAAAACAGACACACAGACTGGAGTGTTACAAGTTTTCCCGTGCTGTATGAAAACAGGTATGGAAATGTTACGTAAGTTATTTTAACAGTCCTCAAATGAAGTATGCGATTAAGAAAATGCTTTAGTTAATAAAGTTTAAAATCCTGAATCTAGCAGGCAGGAAATGTAGCTGGTTTTCATTTTTATTTTGCCTCCTAACAGTCCACAGTTTTGTTTCCAACATTCTGGTTACACTCAGGAACATCTATTAACCTGTTTTCCACGGACTCCTTCAGTAAGAGTGTCAGAAAGAGAAATTGATCCACTTTCCAAGGCACGCTTGCTGAGTTAGGCATAAAATGTGTTATTAGATGAGAGCCGGGTCTACCCACTACATGGTGTTCCACTTATATCTGCATGATTTGTGATGGCTCGGTCATTTTTTGAGCATGTATTTCCATTTTGGGGTTAGGAAACATTTGTTTCTCCTGCTACCTTGGGTTTTGCAAAAAGGAAAGAAGGAAGCAAACAGATTAGCTGGTACCAATCCGCTACATCCTCCTTTTCGATTGGAGAAAGCTAGGAGTTTTCGCAAACTTTCTTTTCTTGAATTCTCCCACAAAACCGTGTGAGGTAGTTCTTATCTGCGTTTTTACAGTGGAAGAAAGGCAGACTCACAGGCACACAGCTAGAAAAGACAGTCTCCTTGGTGGCAAAGTGCAGGGTATTTCCGGGACACCTGGGTGGCTCAGTGAGTGGGTTAAGTGTCTGCCTTTGGTTCAGGTCATGATCTCAGGGTCCTGGTATTGAGCCCTGCATCGGGCTCCGTGCTCCGTTGCTCCCCCTGCTTGTTCCCTCTCTCTCTCTCTCTCTGACAAAGGAATAAATAAAATCTTAAAAAAAAAAAAATCTCAGGATATTTCTGAACAGAGAAGATATTAGGATGAATGCATCCTGGGTGGGAAGGATGGCGCCGAGAAGTCCTCCTCCTCCATCATACTGTTCCCGCATTGCTCCATTCAGATGATTACCTAATATTTATTGGCAGCTCTAATACTACCTGATTCATCCCATTTTTAGGAGGAAGAGCTACTTGAATAAAAGCACCAAGAGAATCATCTAAATTCAAGGGCCTAAGCGAACTAACTTGAAAATGGAAATATTTGGACAAACAACACCAGTGCATATAGAGATTGATACCAATGGTCTCTCTTTTTTAGATACTCACCATGTAGCTTTTTAATTTAAGGTTAAATGAAAGTCAAACACTTCCCCCTTGTCCTCATTGTCAGTATACATTGGTCCATTACATATTGGCCAATTGAAGTGTTTTCTCCCTCAAACTCTGACTCACAGTAGCTCCCACCATGATGTGATCCCATCCCTATGAGCCCCTTCCTCAGCACCTGCCATGGCCCCCCAGCCTATGTGAAGGGTCAGTGAAGTGGAGGGGAGGTCCTGGGCCAGAATGATCCCCAGAGATTCAACAAGAATATCTTGTCACCTGTCCTCTCTGGGGTATAGATTTAAAAGCATGAATTTTGAGACAAGAAAATCTTGACTTTTTGTGTCAGGTAATTTGTCAAACACGTGAATTCAAGGTTCCAATTCTGGCTCCAAAACTGACCGTGATGCTTTGAACTTCATTTTTTAACTCCCCTGAATGTCAGTTTCTTCATCTATAAAATAGGGAGAGTATTTCCCACCATCCTGGGCTGTGGAGATATTCTCTAAGTCTTGATTTCAAGGCTGATAAAGTGCAGGTAGCCATAGGACCTGCAGGGCAGCTCCTGGTTTGTAGAGGGGGGCCTGGCTGGAGTATTAGAGAGGAGGAGGCAGAAGAAATCAGAAGTAAAATTTAGGATGAGAGAAGGGCATGGTGGAAGAATCTGAGAATGTCAATCGTGTAGCTGGGAAGATGACTGCAGAGGTCCAATCCACATGCACAAGGCATGCTCCAAAACATGAGTCCAAGTAGAGAAACAAGGACAAAATTGGGGCATGATATTGCTGGGACTAGTGCAGTGGTCTAAGGAGATGTAGGCAGCCCAGGCTGTTGGAAGAATTAACTGAGGTAATGTGAAGGCTTCTGGCCTAGAGGTTGTAGTGGTCTCCCAATCCTTCCTTCAATTTTTTCTCCCCCTTTCCATTCCCTGTCCGCTTCCTATGAAATAGAGAGGATCAGCCGCTCATAAAGCTGTTAAAACCCTGTTTGACCCCGCTGCAGTACTTTCAAATGGCGAGGCATTAAGTCAGTAATATGGCTGAAAAGGGATGCTCTGAATTCCCACACTGCCAGATGTCCCTGCTATTTGGAATGACTTGAAGTTTATTTGTGCACATTTTGAATTTTTTTAAGTGATCTCTTCCATAATGAGCCATTCAGGGATAGAAATCAAAGGTCAGCTAACTTTTTTGGCTCAGGAAAACTACCTGTTAAGGAGATGGTAGTTGTCATGATTTTAAACCCTCACCCCATGTTCAGAAGCTCAGCTCATATCATGAATAAACAGAATTGAGTTGTATGACTGAAGTTGACCCAAACAGTATATTTTGCCCTATTCTTAACTTTTGTGCAAACATTTACAGCAATGGCATACTATAGGCCTTCTGCCATTAATCCATTCCCTGCCTTCCCCTAATACTATAAATCACCCAAGACCAGAGAGGATTTCTCTTAGAAGGTAGCACCAAGTTTCTTTAATTGAATCACAGATAAAGAGTTTTCATTTGGATGAGCGTCTTTATTGCTCTAGGCAATGGAATGCCCACGGGATAGCTCTCTTCCATGGCTGGGAAGGTGATTGGGAACGCCTCTGGTGACAAGACAGTAGGGGTGAGAAGTAACCAGATGTTTACGGCCCGGACTCCAATTCCTTCCAAATACAACACATGCCTCCAAGGCACTGGAGATGGGCCACCCTCACCCCCAGGTCTGAAACATACTAGCAACTTACTTCATCTTGCGATCTTTCCCGTTTGTAACATGGGGATAATAATGACAACTATACAGAATTTTGCGAGGATTAATTAAGATAGAGCCTAAAAGCACCCGTCCTGTAATAGTTACCCACTAAGTGATGAGGGCGGATGTAATAGCTAATATTTACGGACATGTGATATACTGCAGGCCCCAGCAATAAGTGTTTTATGGGCATTTTTCTTTTTGTTTCTCTCAACAAACTTAAGAACTAAATATCATTGTACTCATTTGACTGGCAAGGAGATTGAACTGTAGAAAGCCTACAGGGTCTACTGAGGGTCCCCCCAGATGGTAAGTAGTAGATGGAGAAAGCAAATTCCGGTTTGTGGGTGCCCGTGATGTGTTTAGTTAAATGTATCAGGGGTATACACAGAGAAACCGAGCAATTTGTAAATGATATTGAACTTCACTGAGAAGGTTACCAACTGATTATTATTACTGAAAGAGCGATCTGTACTTTCTATGAGCAAAGCAACATTTACTTGGATTACAGTAGACAGCGTGTTTTTCAGAATGTACTTTTCTAGAGCCTATGAGCTCTAATCTTAGTGACCTCTACGTGTCAAAGTCACACTGTGATGAGTCCAGTAGAATCAGTCTTGAGGGAGGTGGGGGTGGCTGGAGAGAAGGTCCTAATCCACGGGCTCGCTGCCAGGACATGGTTGGGAACTCTAAACTCTATTTGGGTTATGACATAACCTTTGACTGTCATCCAGAAACAGTTATTACTCCCACAAAGCCCTGGAATTCAATCTCAGACTAAATTTTTAATGGTTGTTGTCTGCTTGTTTCTGGAAAGATTATACTTAATTATGAGACGAATGTGGTGGGTGTTTTTCTGTGTGTGTGTGTGTGTGTGTGTGTGTGTAAGGAAAAATATGTGAAGCTAATTGAATGGGGCCAGTGAGAAGTCCAGACCAAGAGGGAGACATCATGTTGAATAAAAGAGGGAGAACATCCTATGACAAATGTCATCTTCAATGAGATGGACTCGGGATACATGTGATGAAAAACAGCCTGAACTAAGGCATCAGGGAAAGAGAGCATCTTCCTCGTCTGGGTGTTTGAGGACGTAAGTATTACCAATAATTGTGTTCCTGTAATGTCGCAGCTACCAGGGACTTAACGTCCACTTTCAGCACTATCTCAGGCTAGAGCAATTGAAAGATAATAAGAGGAAAATGAGTAATGAACCCTTTTTATTGTGCGTTGTAAATGGCCTCCATTCAAAGTCTGTGTTTGGACTGGTAATAAAAATGAGTGATGAGGGCCGACATTTAACATGGGAATTGGTTCAGCAAGGAACATATTTTCTATTTTAAGGGAAAAAAAACACACCTCACAAATAATTT
Organism: Lontra canadensis; assembly: GCF_010015895.1. Lineage (NCBI taxonomy): Eukaryota > Metazoa > Chordata > Mammalia > Carnivora > Mustelidae > Lontra > Lontra canadensis. Next base: position 4,360,306 of record NW_022631070.1, on the reverse strand, counting down.
AGGTTGTGGAGAAATTCCTTGCTTGGAAAATTTCCGCAACTACTGTACAGTTTTCATAAGCCTTGGCAAGGTGGGTGCATTTTGTTTTTCTTTTTGCGGCTTAAAACATTGGCAAGAAGTGTAACAGCAGCTGAGGAGCCCAGGACTTCATGAATTTGTCGGTCTCTAGACCTCTGGCCAAACATGGGAACATTAGGGAGAATTATGTTCAGATATGCCAACTATAGCCTCCTCTAGAGCCTGAAATCATTCACCCAACATTTTATCAGCTCTTCCTTCTTGTCTGCATTTCCCCCTAAAAGATAGGAATCTAATTTACTATTTTCTTACCCATCACTGTGCAAGAGTCTGAACCTTGGGATGGCCCATTTTTTGAGAACTTACGCATCTAGCACCCTAACCACAATCCTTAGAGTCTCCCAGCAAATTGGCGAATTTAATCATTTCAGGGATCAACAAATTAAGGCCCAGAAGCCTAATGACTTGTCCACTAATAAGTGACAGAGCCTGGAATTTAAAGCTGAGTTGGATGGACTCTGGAGGCCACAATTTTTCCACTGAACTTCCCTGCATCTCAGCATTGGGGTAGTACGTTGTGGTCACATACCCAGAAACAAAAATTAGGACAATAAAGAATCACCTTCAGGCATGCAAGTTGTATAGCTACGGAACAGCTGGGAATGGAGAGGACTACATGCATGCACACACGCCACACACACATACACACACACACTGGGTTGTTTTGTTTTGTTTTGTTTTGTTTTTAACAGACCTTTACTTTATCCTCAAAAACCAACTCCCTGGAAAGAATTGGTAAAATGGGACAGAGATGAAATCAGAAGTTTGAGCGACGGGAAGGGGGAGGAACTGTAGGATTCCTTCCTCTCTGCCCCCTTGTTGGGAAGTGATCCACCAGGGTTTCACTGAAGTGATTTGGATAGCTTTCAGGCCATAGAGTCTGCACTTGACATTGGTTTTGTCACAGGAAGATGGACATGATGACATGGGAACAGAGGGTTCCTTTGCCATTCTCTTGTTGTTTAGCCTTTGGATCATGTGTGCAATGTCCTTGGATCTCTTGCTCTTCTTGGAATATTTAACAACAACTGGGAGATGGGACTGTCATCAGATCTGCTGGTCAAGGTTTACGTTATTTTTGAAACTGAAGATGTAGGTAGCAGGTACTTAAAATTCATAAAATTAACAGTTTAAAAGATGGATTCCCACTTCAAAGCAAAAATCAAAACAAAACAAACAAAAAAACACTCCTCACTGTTTCAGACATTTGAGCATGTCAGTGTGTTATATATTAATTAGTTAAATATTAATTAATTAATTAATTAAGTATCAATATGCCATAAGTGGAAATGAAACGTAACTACTTCTGGGAGCAGAGAGTCCACGACACCCAAACGGTACACCTGCAAGGGGACGCCCCGAGAACGATTCTGGTAGGAATGTAAGAAACAGCAGCACGAAACCGAAGCCCTTGATTGGGCCGAGCTAGCTCATTAGGTGTTGGAAGGAGAGCCCAAGCGACACCCCTTTCCAATCTCATCATGGTCTGAGCGTAGTCAGTGCCACATGGCTGGGGACCTCCCCAGGCTCCAGCTGGCTCAATCAGGATGTGAATTTTGTGCCTGTCACCCACCCCCCGCTGCTCACCAGTCTCCATGCCCAGGTAGTGACAGCAGCTCCAATTCTTCCGGTTTTATAAAAGAAATACGTTTGGGTTTGTAGACATGCGTTTTGCTTTTCCACGGGATGCGCTTCCCAGGGAAGCTCTCTTCGAGCTACTCAGTTAGTTTGCAGCCTGGGCTGTGGCTGGACGTAGGAGGTGATGACAAAGACAGGTGGTGGGCAATGAGCAGGGAACACGGGGAGCCCAGCCTGAGATTTCAAAACTTGTTGCGGGAAATTCGACACATCGTAATGGTGCAATGGGGCTGGAGAAGGTTTGGTGGCATGACAGAAGCTGAAGAAAGATGTGGGTCCTCGCTGTGCTCTCCCACCAGGAAAGCTTAAATCATGTCGTGTAGACACCCAGCTGGGCTGTGAGGCCGTCCACTTGCTCTCTGTGGCCCTGGTTTTGTAACCCATTATTTAATTTCCCTGCCTCGCCAAGGGAGAATCCAGTATGAAAACAGCCTGTGCGGCAAACAAGTCATACATAGGGCTCCCACGTAGGGCGGATGGAAGGCCCAGGTGCCCTCCACCAGGGGCCATGCTCTCCACAAGCTTCCCGACCCCCAGACTCAAGCCATGGGCTTGCAGATCTTCCGCAGGTGGGCAGAAGAAGAATAGAAGTGGAGTCCATAATTTGACAACCTCTCCGTCCCAGAGAAAGGATCATTTGTGTTCACAGTTCACACGTGAGTATGCCGTTGTGTGAGGGAAAACGTACAATTGTTTTCATTCCCGCCCTGACTTGAGATGTGTACGCCTCTAAGTGGCGTCAAAGCCCTCTTTCCTGGTCTATTCCTCAATAAAAACATTTTATTAACCCCTTGTTGCAGGTTTTGGAGCTGCTCAGTTACCACAACAGCCTAGATTTAAGCTCTAGATTCCAAAGGCGTGGTCTCCAAAATTGTGGATTGCATCACCACCATCCCTGTACAGAAAGAAATAAGAAATAATCGCGTCCATACTCTTTATTAAGTGAGTAATTATTATGATGCTTACTTCATAGAAATGGTTATACAGTAATATATTGCTACTACTAAAAAAATACTAACAATATATTAGTACTACTAATGTGTTAGGTATGGTATAAAACACCAGAAAGTAGGGGGCGTGGGGAGAAGAATTTAAAAGATGAGAGAAAAATAAACTTAATTATTAGAAGCCCTCAATTTTCATCCCACACATTTTTTTTTAAAGATTGTAATTTTTTTTTAAGTTATCTTTACACCCAGCATGGGACTCGAACTTGCAACCCCGAGATCAAGAGTCACACGCTCTACCGACTGAGTCTGCCAGGTCTCTCCGCCCACCCCACCGACACACACACCATTGGATTGTCTCCAACACCCCATTTTTGGAAACCACAGATCTAATGCGAAAGAAAGAGGGCTTAGTAAAAACATTGTGACGTAAAGATGGGCTGTTTTTCAACTGTCTTTATTGCAAATAAAGAAAGAACCCAAGAAAAGAGAACCACTCTCTAGGAAGCCAGCAGCAGCATTTTGGTCCTAAAATAGATGCAACCCTACAGCGTTGCTACAAGTTCATTTTCTCTGGCAGAGAGCCACGCCTTGGCCTACACAGGCTTTGTCCTCAGTGGCTTCTGTGGGACGGGGTTGGGGACACAGGCTTGGCCATGTTTTAACCGAGGTGGCTCTGCACCAGCCGGTTTCTAAGGAGACCCTGCCTGGGCTTAAATGCAGAGCAGCCCCCTTCCCTTCTCCCTCATCTGTCTCCACCTAATTGAGCTCCCAGCGGCTCTGTTCCAGCACAGGCCTGTTTCACTAACTGACAGAGAGTCTCCGGCTTTCTAGTTTCAGAGCTAAATGAACCCCTGGAAGGAGACACTGTTCATCTTAATGGGGCCCCCAGCGCAGAGACCAGAGCATCAGGCAATCGATAGGGCTTTGCAGCAAATTAGCAGAGTTCTGAGGTTAGTTGCTGGCTCATCCCAAACCCAGACATGGAATGTCCTTGCCCAGGGGCCTCGGGAAACCTTGTTTGAAGGCTTAAGAAAAGGACCTTGGCCTTCACTTTAGCATCTTGCTAAAGTTTGGGACTTCGAAAGGATGGCCGAGTAAACTCGTCAGGCAAATATTCCTTCACCGAGATGAATGAGAAAAAACTCAGCACGAAATAGGCATACACATCCATCTATCCACAGATAATATAGAACACCAGAAACTGCGTTTAGTGCATGTGTCTGAGCTCATGCAACCCCGGAAATCAAAGGAGCCACGTTTAGAGAGCCAGGATTTCCACAGATAATCAAAACCTAGCGTCATTTTGTTGAGGACTGAAGTCTATAGCCTGGCTTGGACCTCTCCAGGGATGTGAATTAGCATTAGGTTACACAAACATAGAAATTTTAGGAAGTACAAATGTGGAATGTGCTACTTATATTTTTTGTTTTGGGGTTTGTTTGTTTGTTTTTGATTTTAGAGCGATAAATAGCTGTAAGCACAAGCCAGCATTTCACTAACGAAGCCCAGATAGGAAAAGTAACTCACTTAAGGTTCCACGCTGGTTCGGAGTCAATCAAAGACAACAGAACCCAGACCCCTGACTCCTAGACCAGAAGGGAGCCTGCTTCTCCCTCTGCCTCTCCCCCTTCATTCTCTCTCTCTCTCTTTCAAATAAATAAATCAAATCTTTAAAAAATTTTATAATTTTATTTTTTAAACTTCAAATAATAATAATATAGTTTAAAATGAAAAACAAACCTCCTTCCAACCCAGATTCCCGGTTTCACTTCTCAACAACCTGTGTGCCTTCCAGACATCACCTGTAGACACACATCCTTGGAATTCTTTTTTTTTTTTTCTTCATACAAAGGAGGACATCTAGATCATAGTATTTGATATCTTGATTTTTATAATTGACAGGATGTTGTGACAATCTTTCTAAATCAGCATGTACCCCTCTACTAATTTCCTTCTAGCTGTGGAGCTCTCCATGGAGATGATAACACTATAAATTTTTAACCAGCCGCCTATTACAGACAGCAGAATTATTTTGTTTTTGTTCTTACCAACAACACAGCAATGGTTATACTTTCACAAACATCCTTATGTGCATTTTCAACATATTTGTAGACTAAATTCCTAGAACTGAAATTGCCAAGTAGAAGGGAGCATTCATTTTCTAATTTTGTTAGATATTAGCAATGCTTTAGGATAACACAAAACAAACACTTCTGAGGACGCTGTGCTCATTTCCAGTCCCGTCCATGGTGTGTGTGAGGCTGGTTTCCCGGGACCCTTGCTAGCATCTAACTTTGTTAAAATTTGGGGCAAAATTAGGAGCCCAGTCCAACTTGCGGCTCTTAATTTTCAGGGGATGCAAGCATCTTTTCACGTTGATACTCCATTTAGGATGATTTTTGTGTTAACTCTGCACCTTTTCCATTTTCTTCTTAAAATGTATTTATTTTAAAAAGTCTCTTAATAAGTTTTTTGAAGCAATCTTTTATATGTTGCAAATATTTCTTAGTGTCTCATCTTTGGTTTATTTTACTATACTGAAGTTGAAGAGATTTATAGATCTACATATAAATGGAAATCTCTATATCCATATCCATGTGTGTATAAATATATACGTGTATGTATATATCATATACATGACAGAGGAGGGGAGAGATGAAATCATTTTCCTCATGACTTCTGAGGTTCTAAGGTTTGGCTCTTGCTTTGTAAGAACTTTCTTTACACCAGATTGTAGAATAAATTATCCCAAATACTCTCCTTGTGATTTTATGGTTTTATTTTCTTAAATTCAAAAGTTTGATTCCAACTTCTACTTTAAGTTAGAATGTAGAAGGACATGAAAGACCTTTATTCACATGGTAACACCAAGAAGCCAGACATATAAAAATCCTACTTTCCCATGAGACTAACAAAGATCAGGCACAAAGGAAGTCTTAATGAACTGAATTTCAGAGAAATGAGCCCCATGCTGGCAAAGGGAGTAAGGACAGTCCTACTGCTAAGGAAGAGTTTCTGGTCGGGTATGGCCGGATATTGGGGAGACCTTGCAAGGAGAAGAAATTGCCTCAACTTTGGGGGTACTGGCAGCCGCAGAAGTGAATACAATGAGGAAGTGTTCCCACTAGAAAAATAAATTGCTTCAATCACTCTCCTATTTCTACCCCTGCCCTCAAACTTTGACCAAAAAGTCTCCTGGAAGAAAGGGCTAACATCCAGAGCAAGAAGACAAAGACCCCCGTGCTCCCACAGTCTTTAGATTCTAGGGATCTTCTGAGTCAAATCCAAAGTAAATGAAAAATATTAAAAATGGAAACCCATCATCTCAAATATCAATAATTTCTCTCAAAGTGTGAGAGTCTAAGGGTCAGTCTAAGCACACCACATCTCTATCTAATTAAAACTTAAGCCGAGACCCAGGTCGGTTTGACTCTGGAAGGAAGCTGAATAGTGAGACCTTCTCTTCAGCAGACAGGAGGAGAGAACCTACATTCTCTGAGAAATAAAGTGAAAACATTATTGTACTTCAGTCTTCATTGTCTGTATCTATCTTAGACACACACACACAAAATCACAAGGCATGCATACGAATGCAAGACACACCCAATAATCAAGAAAAAGAAACAGCTTATAGAGACAGACCTACAATTAACCCCAGTTATTGGAATTATGAATTTTAAAATTTTAAAACAAGGGCTCCCTGCTAGCTCAGTTGGTAGAACATGCAACTCTTGATCTCAGGGCTATGAATTTAAGACCCACTTTGGGTATAGAGAGTACTTAAAAACAAAATCTTTTAAAAGAGAATTTAAGAATAATTACTATAAACAATTTTAACATTTAAAGAAAAAGGCAAATACAATGGGTAAGAGATAGTGGTGTTTCAGGAGAGAAAAGGGAACTCTCATGAAGGACCAAATGGACATGGAAATTCTAGGGGTGTAAACTGCAACGTGGGAAGTAAAATATTCATTAGATGACATTAACAGCATGTTGAATCTTCAAAAGAAAGATTCATGAAACTGACACAGATTGATGGACATTATCTGGCTGAGTCAGAGATGGAAAAGATATTTTCACAAACTAAGTGTAAACAGTAAGAATGAGGACTGAGTTACTGGAAACAATGCAAGCCAGAAGACAACCAGGAGTAACATTAAATGCTAAGATAAAAAGCACTGTCAACCTAGAATTCTGTACACAGCAGAACTATCAGAGGGAGCAAATGGGTGAACCAGACAGAAAAGAAACAAAATCACAAGTGTGGTCACTCCTAAGTAGTGATATAATTCTGAGGCCACACAAAGATGTCTGGTCCCCAGAATTCTTGTGGTCATGTATGCTGCTCCTGCATCCTAAGAGATAAGAGACTGTTGTTCTGTTTTCTCTGTAGGTAGTGGATGTCCAGGCACTGAGGTGTTTTCCCGATTCTTCTGTTTCTTTTTTTCCTCTGTGCCTTAGGATTAAAAAAAGACAAGTCATCATTTAAAGTAGGAGAAAGACTCTGTTACTGGCAACCTGAAAGAGAAAAATTAACATAATCCCTTGAGACGAGGTGACTTCTCATCTAAGTTTTTAGTCCATCTCACAAGTATTTTATATTAAACCACAGGAACCAGCATGATAGACGATAAAAGCCCAAGACTGCTTCCACGGTCCCAGAGTCCTTCCAGGCAACTGTCTCCTTACTCTATGTGAAGACTAAACATCTTTCAATTAAAATTATAGGAATCTTCACAAACTCTCTTCAGGGAGAATGCAATATTACCCATTGGTTTACAAAAAAATAAAAACAAAGAACATGGGTGCCTGGCTGGTTCCATCGGTGGAGCGTGCGACTCTTCTTGGGGTTGTAAGTGCGAGCCCCATGTTGATTGAGTGTAGAGATTACCTAAAAATAAAATATTTTTTAAAGAGAGAGAGAACAGGGGACGCCTGGGTGGCTCAGTTGGTTAAGCAGCTGCCTTCGGCTCAGGTCATGATCCCGGCGTCGTGGGATCAAGTCCCGGCATCAGGCTCCTTGCTCGGCAGGGAGCCTGCTTCTCCCTCTGCCTCTGCCTGCCATTCTGTCTGCCTGTGCTTGCTCTCTCTCTCTCTCTCTCTCTCTCTCTGACAAATAAATAAAATCTTAAAAAAAAGAGAGAGAGAGAGAACAGATCATTGGCTTTGATGAGACCATCCAAATTATTAATGAAGAATATAGAAAATGTTGGGGCCCAAGTATACATATGGCTATCAGGGGAGGAAGAGTGAAGAACTTTTCACAGGTTTCTGCATTCTAAGCCAAATGAGTGTCTGAGAATCTTTTCAAAATTACCATAATCATAATAAACTGTGCCCTGCTAGTTGTCCCCTTGAAGTGTGTTTTAACTATAGCTTATATTCTACAAATAGCAGCTTAGCTCTTACTGGGAATATTTATTGGAGGAAACATCACCTACCAGTCCCTCTGTTAGGATGAAATGTCACCAGTCCTTTTAGGGAAGTGTTGTTGTTGTTATTTTTTTAATATTGGTTGGATTCCACCCTCTGCTAAGAGCAGTTTCAAAAATGGATGGATATCCTTCCATTGACTCTTAAATTTTTATTTTACATACACTTGGAAAGTCTCCTTAGTAACAACTTAGTAAAGACATTAGCAGGATTAATAAAATGCAATTCTGACAAACCACCACCCGTAGTTTTCCAAAGTTTATCAAAGATTCTAGCTCAGAATTCTGAAGAGCCTAACTGCTCTTTCAGGGCTTGTTAATGTCACAGTTTCCCAAAGGGCATTCTGTCCTCAGTGCACGATCACTCTTGGTGTGTCATTGTATCACAAAGGTTGGTGCAGCAAATGACAGTATTTGCTATCCCACGTAACAGCAAGTCCAAAGTTATGGGAGCTCCACTTCTCTGGGTCTGTCTCAGTTTTTCTGTTCCCTAACCCCTATGTCAAGTTTATCCCTCATGTGAACACCTCTCAAGTTTGCAAGGCAGGTAAATTGTATCTGGGAATTACATATGACCCAACAATGTCCAGAAGAGCCTTGTGACCTGCCAGTGTCTAACCCAATCGCCAGCAAGGAGAACTGAAGATTAGCAGACAAGCTAGAATCTTCCATCTGCAGCCAAGAACGGGCCAGTATATTCCTCAACAAATTCTGAGCTCCGTTAGGAAGGAGGAAGGATGAACGAATGTTAGATGACTCAGGAAATTCTATCCAAGTTAGAATTTTCCATTGCTGGTGTTGTTGGTTTTTCACCACAAATGACAGTTTCTTTTGTTTCGATATTATTAACTGAGTTTGTTGCAGATTCTTTGGCTAAGCCTACGATGTGGAGCAATGCTTATCTTTTTCAATAATGTTTTGGACTGCAATTTTTCCCATAACTAAAGAATTGACCACCCACACCCCATGGCCAAAGCAGACAAATCCACAGTCCTCACCACCATGGTCAGAAGCCTCAGTTGGCTTTTCCGGTTGACCATTGTTGTTACTGGAATTTTTCTTATGAAAAGAGGAGCTACGTGTGCTTCTAGGATACATTATTCTGCCTAAGTGGACTTTGGTCAGAAAGATATGAGAGTCACCGCTTTGGGTCAGAACTCCCTGTGAGTTTCTTTCCATCCTTCTGTTCCACCAGGAAGAGAGGAAATGATTCTGGGCCTTAGGATCATATATGCTGACCTCAGTCTTCCAGTGTGAGGACCCAGGGTCTCCTCATTAGTCTCCCATCTGGAGTTGGCAGCACCGAGATCACTTTTTCCAGTTCACGTGTAGCATATAAAGATCAAGGCTCAGGAACTACAAATACAACTATTCAGGCTGGAGTCATTCCAAGTCAATTACTATTATTACTAGGCATTAAATTAAAACATTGGCTCTTGCTTCAAAGTTCAGGCTCTCAGGTACATGATTACAACTGCTTTTCACTTTCTCTCTGGCCTCTCCAATTCATCTTGTAAGCCAGTCCAACACAGATCTGGTCATGTCATTCTCCTGCTTAGAATCCTCACAATGACATCTACACACACCTTTGCCCATTTCGGCCACTAGAACAGAACCCCGTGGACTAGACAATAAAAATAGAAATTTATTTCTCACAATTCTGGAGGCTGGAACTCTGACTTTGAGGCACTACCATACCTGGTGTCTCATAAGGACCACTTCCTTGTCCATAGATGGCCACCATCTTGCTGATGAAGGACAAGAGAGGCTGCTGGGGTCTCCTGTATGACGGCACTACTCCATTCATGCAGGCTCCCTTCCCAGTGGCCTCATCTCCCCATATTATCACACTGGGGGGTTAGGATTTCAAAATATGGATTTGATGGAATGGGAGCAGAGAAGAAAAAAAACCTTTCAGTCCATAAATGAACTTTCATGAACTGAACTTTCATGTTCTGGCCTCTGCCTGTCTTTCAAAACTCATCTCTTACCCCACTCCCCAACAAAATTTCACTTGGTACTGCAGTCTGAAAACACCATTCTTGCAGTATCTGGAACATACTGGATGCTTCCAGACTGCACAATTTTCTCCTGCTACCTGGAATGTTCTTTCTCCCTTATCAATTGAAGTACCACACTCTCTTAAAAAAATCTGCCTTTACTCTACTAGGAAAAGTTAGTTACCTATCCTTGATGCAGTATTTGTGGGGTTTAATACCGTGCACTTCAAAGCCAAACTATCCAGGTTCAAATGCAAAGTTCGCCACCACTTACTGGCTGTGTGGCCTTGTCAAGGACAACGTGGGACTGAGATTTCATCCTACATACTGGCCATGAACCTTACGTATTAGTGTTTCATAGATGCCAACAGAAGACCTGACTCCCGGGTCAGAGATAAACAGTACATTGAGCTTCATGTCAGCTTGTGTTTGCTCCCCAAGTCCACCAAGTCTAATGGGAGCCATGCAAAGGGCCCATTATGAAGGTTGCAGGGACAGTGAGTTGCATTACAGGAGAGGATCCCCGAGCATGGGAGAATCATCCCTTTCATAATAAGTGGAATAAAAACCCTTCTCTTTGTCCGGCGGGGGGGGGGGGGATACTGCCTCCTATCTCAAGGCTGCGTTCTGTAAACACCACCCCAGGAATCAGCCCACGGAAAGAAGAGTGAGGACCTGAAGCTCTTGGCACACCCAGAAAGTTCCTCCAGGAATGCTCAGAGTCCACAGAAGGCTGTCTCTCCCAAAAGGCTTACATGTGACATTTCACCTCTGGGTATCTCACTTTTCTTGTCTCAAGTTGGGAAAATAATGGTACCAGCATCATAGGGACTTCATAAGTTTTAAAAGGCTTGCCATACTCCAGCTCTTAGACCAGCTCCCAGCCCAGAAGAAGGGCTCAGTAAGAGCTAGTTATTAGTATTAACATCCCTCCCAGCTCCCCCCTTCCCATCATCCACGTAGTTTACTTATAGCTCTATCCCATCTCACGGTATTTGTTTACCCATTTTCTTTGTCCACTGGCCTAAGTGCTTTTTCAGGCAAGGCATCTTTGCATCCCAGATGCCTGTCCGGGATGGGTCATTATTACATTTGTTGGATAGAGGAATGAGTGACTCATCCTCCCGCATATCAAACAGTGTGACCCCTGTGGCATCCTGTCTGTACATTTGATCAAATTTGAAGACTTTAAACTCTTCAGTCCTTGGTGGGGTCAGGGAAGGAAGATTTTATGTAGCTCTTTCTTCTCCCAGAAGGACACAGCAAGGCGATCATGCCACCCATACAGGTAGGTTAAGTCGCTGCTCCAGTGGAAGGGTAATTATCGGTTCTTATCCGCTTCCAAGTCAGAAAAATGGCAAGAATAGCAGGGCCGGCCCCGTACACTTAGGACAGCGCTGAGCACCTACGAAATGCATGTTCTCCTCTTACTCCTCACTGGATCCCATCTCCCGTTATCCCCACCTCACTAGAGGAAGTCCTAACGAGAGGTGTTTCAGTCACTGGTGATGCAGGAAAGATACACCTGGTTTCCACTCTTACTGTTGCAATTCAGAACACAGACTACCTGGGGACGGGAGGCAGGTGGGCCACTGTTTTACCCACCTCTGCTCAGAAATTAACCCAGGTCAACCCGTGGAAGCTGTCCTTGGGTCCCTGGCTGGACCCTGACCCAGCACCTATCATAGATCCTGCTCTGTGACGCCCACCCCTTAAATAAAGACATGCAGGAAAAAAATTAAAGAAGGAGAAAGTTATGGAAACTAACATTGTCATTTTTAAGCACCTGATGGAAAATCATCACTACTACTTTCTTTCCTGAAATCCAAAGGGCTCTCAGTGGATGGCGGACTGTCCTGCTTTAAAGTCCAGTCCTTTGAGCTGAGTTTCCAGGAGATTATGGTTCTTCATGCCCAAACTGCTCTGAGTACATAGACCTTGCTGGGAAAGAACTTCCCTGTCAGCTGGCCCCAGGGAGTTGCTTGTCGTGCGTATGGAACAGGTGGGGAGTTTGCTTGTCCTGCGTATGGAACAGGTGGGAAGTACTCAGGAGTTGATGCCTTTAGGAGAAGCCCTCAGCCAATATGGGATGGAGGTTGGTGGGTAGAGAGCTCCGCTTTCTTGCCTTTTGGGGGGATAACTGAATTATCTCTGCGTATGCTTTCCGAGGTCTGATGCAGACCTAAGCCCCAGGTGCCTGTGGGTCCTCCCACTACTTCGGACTTTACTGGTTTTCCTTCTTTCCCATCTTGCTTCTCCAGTCCCGCACCGTGCTCCTGGGTCCCTTCCTGAGTTAACTACTTACCCTCAAATCATACCCCAGAGCCCCATTTTGGGGAAGGCCAGACTAATATCTGGCAACTAGCACGAATTTCCTGGGTAAGAGGAATATAGTTCAATGAGGAAAGGGTGTGGTCACAAATTCCTCGGACTGTGACTTCCTATTCTGTCTGCAGTTCCAGGGAGGGATGTCGTTAATTAGAATATAATATATTGTATGTTATACTTATATAGCAAGTATAATATACTTATTAATTATAAGTAACAAGGTAATTACTTATCTAATATTTGAGGGAACAGGCAATCCAGTCCTGAAATTCTTTGCAAATGTTAAATGGTTCTTTCAATGTAATGAGCAAAAACAAGTCGTTTGTAAAGATTAAAGAGGCAAAATGTAAATTTTGGAAAACATATAGAGTGTGGAAAACACAGGAAAGTCGAAAGAGGAAAGTAAAATGCTTCCCATGGTTGCTTTTACAATTCGGGTATACGGCTTCTTGGTACTTGGTGGGCACAAACTGATATGCTATTGTGCTGTATTTAGCCTACCCAGGTGCTTGTTCTACGAAAATAAAAACATTAAAAGATCAGGGTGATTTCAAATTAACTTAGCGCCTCCACGAGATCAGAGATTTTTGTGGTTTTGTTTTGCCCCCTCTGGAGTCTGGAGTGGTGCTTGACACAATAAGCTTTCGATAGGGTGCCTGGGTGGCTCAGTTGGTTGGGTGACTGCCTTCAGCTCAGGTCATGATCTCAGAGTCCCAGGATTGAGTCCTGATCAGGCTCCCAGCATCATGCAGAGTCCGCTTCTCCCTCTGACCTCTCAGCTCTCATTCTCTCTCTCACGATCTCTCTCAAATGAATAAATAAAAAATAATAATAAGCCTTCGATAAATACCTACTAAGTTAAAGCATGAATAAAGCCTCCTTTATTGATGGGATTAGAGCCAGTGTGCTAGGAGGAAGCCAAGGTCAGTGTTTAATAACAAGCCCTTCGTGAACATCAGCTTGCTGGGATCATCGCTTACCCACTGGTGCTACTTTATTCCTTTATTCCTTGTATCAGCACCCTGCTTCTCCACAACAACTGAATGTCCCAGAACAGAAGTGAGGTTTCCCACGGGCAAGACACAGCTCATTCCTGTGGCGAGAATTTTCCCTTTCCCACCATATGTCCTCGTAAATCATTCAACTATGATGTTCGTCAAGAAAACAGTTGAGAGCCTTTTAGGATGCTGTCACCTAGATTTGATCTCTCTTGCCAACGTGTTACCTTCTGTCATGGGCCTACATGCCTGCCATTCAACAGATGGCATGGACCCATAGTCGAAAAGCTTATGGCTCAGAGTGTCATAGACATTTAATACCCTGAAATCCTCGGAGGCACTGAAAACAGGGCAGGCTCTTTGTCCTTTCCCTCACGTCCAGACAAGATATTCATGATTTATATTCATGATCCTGCCTGTGGAGACCTGTTCGAATTTTGAGAGCTGTTGAAGTGGCCTTAAGGGCATAACTTCGTGACCAGTTAAGTGTGATTGTCACCATTTTGGTTATTGGTGGTTTCTGCTGTCACTTGGTTCAGTAACTCCAGAAGGTATGTTAGTTGTGTTGGCAAACTGGTTCCCCAGGTACAGTACTCTCCACCACCACAACTTCCAACTCTTGCCACCCCTCCAGCTGAGGGAGATGGAGACCCAGAAGCTGGCCCAGACCCCTTTCCTATTCCCATTCCCATTCCCACTTTAGGCCACACTGTGCTATCCCATTTTAGGGGGTGTCCACCATTACTCTCCCTGAAAATTAGCTTCCTGGCATAAATTCAATGGTGGTCATCCAGAGGAACAATAGAGGGGATCCCATAGGCATCATTCGGAGTGGATTGAATGGAACCAAAGAAAATAAGCCACTGACTGTGTATCTTCATGGCTGGGTTTTCACTGTTTCGGGATCAATGTAGCCCACTACCACAACCCTGAAGAGACAAAAGGAAATAGTAATTACTCTCCTTTCTAACCAGGACAGAAAATGAGATGTGCTTAGTGATGGAATACATGGAGCGAACTGGAGTCAGGCAGAGTGTTCTGTGTGGACGACTCGCTGACAATCATTAGAACACAGTCCTAGCTCAAGCAAGTAGACCCCAGGAGCATAGATGCGGGAGGAGGTGGGAAGGAGCTGAGCAGAGAGAAGAGCCCAGGACTGAGACTCAGCCCGGCACTGACGCTTCTCTCGTTCACGAGGAACAGGTACCCTCAACTGTCAAGTGAAATGACTGTACTAGACAGTGACTGAAGAATTGTCATGTTCTAAAACATTTCTAGGAGCCTAAACACAGTAATCTATTTGACATAGACGTTTAAAGATAGGGAAGACAGAGGAAAAGTCAATCTTTAATACTATGTTGCATCAAATACTGCTCATGTCTCTATCACAATTTGGCGTAAGTAGCGGACAGAGATGAAACATCAGAAAACAGCCATCTCTGGGATAATAAAAAAAAAGTAGAATAACATCTTTAAATCATTTATGATGTGCTCCTCTACAAAGAGTAATGGAGAAAAGTTCCATCTGAACCTCTTAATAAGGGAGCTCTGGATGAAGGTGACTGTTGGTGGCCACGTGTGACAGGTGGGTCGGGAACAAAGAGCCACACGGAACTGGCCCGAAACCCTGCCTCAGGTCTCAGCCTCGCTGGCTGGTGCTCTAAGCTTCTTGAAGAGTCACTGAGATCTTTATTTTTAGAAGGCAAAGCTAGGACCTTAAAAACATGTGCAAAAAAAAAAAAAAAAAAAGAATCAACCTCTTTGCCTAAAAATCACCCAGCAGGAAGAAAAAACTATCTGAAAAGTACACTAAGTTTTTCAGATCCTGGCCTCAAGGCAAGAGCATGGGCCTGGGTGAGCCAGAGACCCAGATGAATCCTTCAAGAAACATTTATTCAGCATCTACGAGGCACAAGGCACCATGGTAAGCTCCGCATCCTGCAACTAAGGGAAGGAGTTCCGAGTGTGGGGCTGACAGGAGCACAGCCCCCAAGAACCATGTGGTGAGCAGTGGTCAGGAGAGGTAAGTACAGGGTGCTCTAGTAGGCTTGGCGCTTGAGGGGTTTTCACAGAAATTGTTCGTGAAGTAACCATCACACTGGGAAGGACAAATGGACGGTGGGGGTGAGGATAAGTGTTGGACATTTCCAAGAGTTTCCAGGTAGAGAATACTGTGTATACAGAAAGAAGCCCAGAAGGGAGACAGGACATCCCCCCAACTCCTGTACAACCTGGCCCAGATTTTACCACGAACTTAGGAGAAACTGTAACACGTATTCCTCACGCCCCTCCTGGGAAGTAATACGTTCATTAGGATGGTTTTGCTCTCTCTCATTCAATACATGACCATTTGCCATATTTGTTTTAAAAAGATTAAAATTAGAATTCACAGAAGGGAAGACTTAACGTGAGAAATGGGGAATTTAATGCCTGACTGTTCAGTGTAAAACAGTAAACAATTCTGAAGTTATGCATCAGGGTACGAAATGGGTTATTTATATGAGGAAATTACGTTTTAAAACTCCCCTTTCACTCAATAGAGCTTGGTACCTTCCCAAATAATCATCCAAAGTGTTGATAAAGTGACCCTGGCAAAAAAAACAAAAAACAAATATGAACAAGACAAAACAAAACAAAAAAAATGACACAAATTTCAGAGACATTCTGATACAGATTAGACATTTTATATGGTGGGTTATCTGAAGGGGTGGGCTGCTCTGGGCTTAATCCTTTGGAAGATACAGACTTGACTTGAAAACTTTTTGACCATGTAGCAAAGAGGCAGCCAATAGAGGTGGCGTGGCTGAGGTCGAGAGTGTGGTGTGGGCTGGAGGCTGGGGATCCTGGGGCAGCTCGGTCCCATTTCTGCCCATCACTCCTCCACATCTCTTTTCCACTAGGGAACGCCTCCTCCCAAGCCCACTGCCAACCTTTGAAGAAGTGAAGGGAACCAGAGAGAAAGAGTGTGGAGTGCGGAAAAGGAGGCTGGAGAGGCTGGAGAGGCTGGCAAGGTGGAGGGGATAAAGGGAGTTGAGTGAAAAGAGCAATTTAGAACCGAGAGGAGAGAATCAGGACCGCCACTCAACAGTGAAATACTGAAAGCAAGACCACAGCCATTGTGGGTTTTAGTGTTTTGTTTTGTTTTTCACAGATGTTTTTCCTTAAAAATAAGTGAAAGTATGGATCTGAGTGCCAGGGATGGGGTCGAGGTAAGAACATGGGGGACACAGGTCTCCCTAGAGCTCCCTAGAGCTCAGCCTCTGGGCTTTAGGACCCCATGTTCCAGAGCACCGACTTGTACCAGGTGACCTTCTTAATTCTTGGATCTTAAGTGCTTTTAGTACCTGTTGATCTCTAGGCTCTAACAACAACTAAAAATGCCAAGGTTTCACCCAGCAGGGCCCCTTCTGGAAGGTGCATGATTCCTGACTCTTTTTCAGACACCAAAATGCCCTCATCCTCTCTGTGAGTGAGTTTTCTGTAGGAGAGTGGGTGCAGGGAATTCACGGAACCCAGAACCTCCATCTCTGGGCACACTTCCTATCCCTGATTTCTCAAACAACTTCCTCGAGGCTTCTCAGAAACCTCCCCCTTCATAGGAGTTAAACATTATTTCTTTCCCGCACTTAACCTTGACCCGCAGCAAACTTCATTCAGCTGAGGCGTTAAGTTTCAGCAAGTGAGGGGGAGATTTGCAGCCCATGAATGTGCTCCAAAGGGCTGGGTGTGACCTCCTGACCTTTATCTGGAAGGTGTTTCCCGGTGGCAAGCTCTTTGTACAGAGGACTGAAGAGTTCCGTCCCTTCTCTCTTGGGCTCTCTTTTCCTTATGGTCAAAGGAGGAAGCCCCTTCTGAGTTGTAGGCCACGATCTCTTGATGGGCTCCTCTTCTTTATTTCCAAAGGACCCAGTAAATGATGGGCCCCTTCCCCCTTCCAGAACCTGTTGGACTTTCCTGGTTCAATGCCCTGTGCTCTGTCCACCCTTCCTCGAGCACAGCTTTTTCCACCCAAGGCTGCAGAGAAGGAGGTGTGAGCCACTGAAATAAATACAGAAGCTCAAAACCCTGCAGCATGGCTTGGGCTGGTATTCCCAGCTTCAGGAAACAAAACATACTCCTTTTCCCCTCCCCCACCCAGCCATGAACTTGTTCTATGTGTTATTTCGCTATTTGAGAATGCCGATTAGGAGCCGCTGCCCCTGTCCCAGCCCCACCAACCGTTTAAATCCTGCAGGTTGAAGTGCTTGGTCCCTCAGCTCCTGACTTTCTTCAAGGACACCTGCAGCCCAGGCTAGTCTCCTACGTCCTTCATGCTTGAGCACAGATTTGCTGAAACGGCCTCCCCTGGGCCCTTCCCCCTGAACACCCCTGCCCAGCTCTGGAGTGGAGACAAGTGGCTGGGATGAGTAGATCTTCCCAGTGCCCCCACCCCCCTGCATTCCCCAGGCTCTGGTGGAGTCCTTCACATCTCAAAGGAGCTTATGGCCACTGAATTCCCCTAGGGTGGGATGCAGAGGTCATCTCCCTGTACCCCCTTCTGCCAACATCAAGAATCTGGGTGATGTCTGACCATGCCTCCGGAAAAAGTCTGTGGTCACCGAATTACATCTTACCTGGAGAAGTCATCCTGCGTTTGGATGCCGTGATCCACCGTAGAGAATTCGAGCAGCCCAGAAAAGTGCATGCTTCGCAAATACCCCCAAACCAGCCAATTCCTCCTCAGTACTCCAACGAGGCATGTTGGAGTTCCCTGCCGGACCCTTGCTAAGTGGGCACATGTTGGACACCTTCCTTCAGAATTCGAAGTGGTCCAAGAGTCACAGGTCTGCCCTGGCCCGGGAGATTGTTTGAGATGCCGTATTCCCCCAGCGGGTCTTTACGCTCAACACAACCCCTGTCGGAATCGGGGTCACTCTTACTTTGCAGACATTCTCAAACCAATCCTCAAATTCATAGAGAAACACGAGGGACCCCAAATAACGCAAAAATGGTCTTGAAGATCAAGAACCCAGTGGGGGGACTCCCGCTTCACAGTTTCAAACCTTGTTGCAAAACTGCATTAACCGAGGTGGCAGGGCCATAGCGACAGACATGTAAGTCAGCAAACAGAACTCAGAGTCCAAAAATAAACCTTTGCCCTAACGGCCAACTGATTTTCAACAAGTATGCCAAAATGAAGCGATGGAGAAAGAAAAATCTCTTGAAGAGAAGGTACTGGAAACAACGAACATCCACATGCATCGGCGAAGCAGGTGGCGCTGCAAAAGGTAGTTTCCCTGGGGAAGCCAGGAGCCTGGTAGTCATACTGGGATTGTAATGGTTTTATATAAGCCGGGAGTATTGTAGACATTCATAAGCAGAAACGAAACTGGGTTTGAAGAACTACCAAGACCAGAGGGCACAGCTGCTCTGCCCGGCTCTTCAGAGACCCTAAAAGAGGAACACAGGAGAGACTGCTTCCCCAGGGACGTCGTGCAGCTGCTGGGGGTGCTGGGGGCTTGCCCCTAGCGGCAGCCACACTTGCCAGCCTGCACGGAAGAAGCCCGTTCGCCGGATTTTCAGGCGGCTGGTGTGGTGGCGCATGCAGAGGTCCAGGAGCCGCGGGAGAGAGCTCTCGGCACAATTCCAGCTCTGGAACGTTGCTCCAGAAATGACTCACAAATAACCCGGATGACAAGATGCTGGACATCAGCGGTCACCAGTGGAATGCAAATCAGACCCGCGCTGAGATGCCACCTCACATCCTCAAGGCTGTGATCAAAGACACAGAAAATCAGTGGGCGAGGAGGTGCGAGAATTGGAGCCTTCCCACGCTGCTGGTGGGAATCCGAATGACTGTGCCCAGCAGGCTGGCGGGTCCTCCGAGAGTTAGACTGAGGGTTTCCGTACAATCTAATCATCCCACTCCTAAGTACACGCCCAAGAGAACGGAAAACATGGGTGCGTACAAAAATTTATCCATGAATGTCCGTGGCAGCGCGATTCGTAACAGGCAAAGAGCGGCAATAACCCAAATGTCAGTCGACAAATGTTCTTGTACCTGTGGTTTATCCCCACCGGGGAATGTTATGCACCCATTAAAGGGGTGAAGCAGGCTCTGTGCAGCCACGGGGATGAACCTTGAAAACATCTTGCTACGTGAGAGAAGCCAGGCACAAAAGGCTACATTTTGTACCATTTACCCACCGTTTCCAGAACAGCCACAGACACAGATCAGCAGTCTGTAGGAGCTGGGGGAGGGAGGAGTACAGAGTGACTCCTTAGCCCCAGAATTTCTTTTGGAGGGTGGTGGAAACGTTCTGGAACTAGGTAGCATGAAGATTGCACCACTTCATGAACATGCAAACCCCAGGGGCCTGGATGCTTTAAGATGGCCAAAATGTAAATCTTTGGCGAAATTTGTTTCCATTTAAAAAATGCAAAAAGAAGGGCACCTGGGTGGCTCAGTGGGTTAAACCTCTGCCTTTGGCTCAGGTCATGATCCCAGGGTCCTGGGATCGAGCCCCACATCGGGCTCTCTGCTCAATGGGGAGCCTGCTTCCGCCCCTCTCTGCCTGCCTCTCTGACTACCTGTGATCTCTGTCTGTCAAATAAATAAATAGAAATCCTTTTAAAAAATGCAAAAAGAAGAAGAAGAAGAAGAAGAAGAAGAAGAGGAAGAAGAAGAAGAGGAGGAGGAGGAGAAGGAGGAGGAGGAGGAGGAGAAAAAAGAAGGAAACCTGGTAAAGTATGTGGTTCTGGTCCAGAGGCAACCCTTGCCCCTTTGTTTGCCCAGGGCCCCTCTTGCCAGCCCGAAGGAGCATGAGGTCTGTCTCTTTCAGCCACGAAGAGGGCGTCTGCATCTTGAACAGGCTCTCTTTCCCCCTTCCCTAGAGCAGATGGGAAGATTCTCGGCAGGCCTGCTTGCGACATATTCTCAGCAAATACAGGCGAAGGGAGAGGACTACACGTTAGATACCGTCGGCTTGATCTAGGCAGCAAAATACCAAGACAGGAGACTCTCCGCTGCGGCCAAACCAGACCCGTGTGTTCTCGGGATGCGTGGCAGAGAACACAATCATTAACCAGGCTGTCCCTGGCTCCTCTAACTGGCCAGCCGCTCAGATGGGCGCGCAGGCACGGCGGGGAAAAGTCACCACGCTCCACCTTCACTGCAACAGGTTGAAAGGGCTGATTTATGACTCTTGGCAGGAATAGCTTGGCTCCGGGCCAGGGGACGTGAGGGCAGCTGCCCCAAAGGCCCGTCCGCTCGGCGCTCCCCCACCCCACCCACTGCGAGGACGGAGCTCCGGGTTCCCGACTGCTCTGCGTTTGAATAGAGAGAGACAGCCAGAAACTCCGGGGAGTTTCTGTAAAGATGAGGGGCACCTCCTGGGAACGGCCCTGACCAACCCAGAGTTAAAGCAACAATGTTGCTCTTTTGCTCCAAAATTTTCTCCCCGGTCTCTCACCCAGGCAAGCTTCCCGCCGAGCTGTCTAGTGCCGTCCTGCGGGTCCCGCTGTATCTTCCTCAAACCAGCCTGACAACCCCCACACATCTGATTCTTGTTGTTTGAAGACCACCAGCATCCCTCTTCTCTCAGGGCCACAGAAGGGGACAGGTTAGCATATCCTGATACAGGTGACCACAGGACAGTGTTTATGGTGGTGTGTCTTTCCCTCCCAGGGAGGCCTGCATCTTAAATGCTGACTTCTGGACCCTACCTGAACACAAAGAAGTGAATATTTAATGGATGTTTATTTTCCTGGAAGAACGAGGTGGGAGTGGGATCTTAAGGCATCTCTTAAAAATTCACTTTGAGCTCAGTGTCCTTATAAAGTAAGGCCATTCTTGCTGGCCGACTGTGACTGTGTGTTGGGGACAAAACAGGGACTCTGGCAAAGCTGGCCTTTGGGGTGGTCTGACAAAGTGAGGCACAGGAGCACGCGGACAAGGGAGGGAGTTGGGGAGAAAAGGGTGCTTAAAAGTGATGATACAGTGAGCTCCTGTGAGGAAGAATCCTGTCCCAACTACTGGCACATTTTATTTTTTTTAAAGATCTTATTTTATTTATTTATTAGAGAAAGAGAGAGCACAAGAAGGGGAAGCAGCAGGCAGAAGGAGAGGGAGAAGCAGGCTCCCCCCTGAGCAGGGAGCCCCATGTGGGACTCGATCCCAGAACCCCAGGAACATGACCTGAGCAGAAGGCAGACGCCCAACTGACTGAGCCACCCAGGCGTCTCCTGGCACATTGGATCACTGTCCTTCTGTTTAAAAATTCTTCAATGTTGCCTCTGGTGCGGAAGCCCCCAGTGACTCATGCCTAGCCCAAGTCAGAGTGTGGTTAGTTTTGAGGCGCTCCAGATGAGGATGCTCCTGGAACGAAAAGATATTCCACCGTGGGTAGAAGGTCCGGAAGACTTGAAAGATCCCGAGGTGTTGCAGGTCCAGACGCAGGCCTTGGAGGCTCTGCTTGGCCCAGCAGGATCTCGAATCCTATACATTGAGCGAGTGAGCAAAGTCATACTCGAGCTAAAGGTTCTGGAACCCTTGGACTTCACGGAGGTCGTGGTTTATGGCTGTTACTTATGCAAGCTCAGGGCTTGGTGGATGCTCCAGCCCGTGGCCAAATGGCACTGCCAGCGACAGGAATGAGCGATGCTCAAAATTGAGGACGCCGTGAAAGCCCTAGAGCTGGGTCCTTGGATGAAATGAAGCCAGTGTGCAGCCCCCTACCTGGGATCAGGATTTGAAGAGTAAACTGTGTCTCCAGAGGTGGAGCAGTGTCTCCAGTGTCTCCAGTCTGACAAGGAAAAACCAGCTGATCTTTGGGTCTCCGCCTTGGTCTCAGTCCTAACGTGGCTTCCTCCCAGTTTTGCTAATTAAAGGATAATTTTTTTTTAAATTCCTCAATGTTTTTCGATTATTGACTTTAACAGGTACATACAAGTTTTTAAAACTTATCAGAACGGGAATGCTGAATGGCGCAGCAGATTCTTACAAAACCACACACGCTCTTCCCGTGTGATAGAGCAGCTGTGCCCCTTGGGATTTATCCCAAGGAGCAGAAAACTTACGCCCCTGCCACCTGCCCATGGATGTTTCTAACAGCTGCATTCGTATTTGCTAAAACTTGCCTGTGGCCACGACATCCTTCAGGAGACGAGGCCATCTGCAAGCTGGGATATTACACAGCACTTAACAGAAATCTGTTTTCAAGCTGGGAAATACAGAGAGGAACCTACAATGCCTATCGCTAAGTCAAAGAGGCCAGTCTGAAAAGGCTCCGTGCTGTCTGATCTCAGCTGTAGGACATTCTGTCTCAAGGCAAAACTATGCAGACAGTAAAGAGATCAGTGGTTGCCAGGGACAAATCGGCCGGAACCCAGGGGATGTTTACAGCATCAAAAGTCCTCTGCGCGCTACCCCGAAGATGGATGCATTTATTCAAGCCTGTATGGGGTCCACCAAGAGTGACCCCAGTATAGACTCTGGGTGATAACACTGTGCAGGGTAGTTTCGTGGATTGTGACAGCAGTCCCCTGCTAGGGAAAGGATGCGGAGATCGGGGGTGGTGGCGTGGGGGCGGGGGGTGGGATTGAGTGCGTGTGGGGCAGGGGTCCTACGGAAAATCTCTGTACCTTCCCTTCAGGTTTCCTGTGACCCTAAAACTGCTCTAAAAATATAAAGTGCTCTTTTAAAAAGTTTACCAGTATTGATAATTTTCCTAAAGATTAAATATATTCTTAAATGGCCATTGCCTACGTCCACCGGGAAGAAACATAGTGAATTTCAGGGCAGAAAAACTCCTTGTCTCGAAACACTCAGAAAATTACCAACCATGTTATTGCTGTCTGCGGGGTTATAAATAGTATCCCATTAATATGGATAATTATCTTTTCATAAGGGTTAATTTAGGATCTTAGGCTCTTTTTTTTATTTAAAATTCATACGCTCTTCTCACATTTATTTTTCTTTATTAAAACATAAATTTTGCCTTATTACTTTCACCGTACTAGTTCATTACAGAGAACTGAGAAAACAGAAAGCAAAAAGTCCTCCATAATTCTACCACTAGGGATTCTTCCGTAATTTTTTTTCTATGCATATTGATTTTTAAAACTCAAGATCATACTATATTTGGTGCAATCTTTTTATATTCAGTGGATAGCTGCTTTCCATTTCTGGCTCCCACATGACCCAGCTGACTGTCCTTTCTCCACTCTCATAAGCTGGCTTGTTTTGATCTCTCAACATTTTGCCTTTTTACTTTAATTATCTGAGTAGACTTCAAAGGAAGAGATTGACTGAGACGATCTACAATGTCATTTTGAACAGCTGAGTAGTTTTGTATAAATACACAATTCAATTAGCTAATTCCCTTTTGGTTATATATTAACTTTTTGCTACTTCTTGGCCATTCAGAAGAGCACTATAATAAATATCACCATCCTGAGATCTTTGCAAGTGTTTCCTTAGGGTAAATTATTAGATAAACAATTACGGGTTCAAGGAAATTAGTATCATTTCTGCAGTCCATCCCTAGTAATGGTGCGCATGAATATTCCTGTTTTCTTCACCCTGGCCAACATTAAATTGACAACTGAAAAACGAAACCATTCTGCCAATTAAAGGAGCTAAAAATACTGTCTCCCAGTATTAATTTACATTATTTCATCGCTGGAGTTGTAGAAACTTCCGTATACTGATCACTCCATCATTACGCTACATTATGAAGTACTCATTTCACATCTTTATTCATTTTCTTCTATTTATTTGCTCATTTACATCCTCTTGACTTTTGAGTGGACTCTTGTTTTTAAAGATTCTATTTATTAATTTGAAAGGAAGAGAGAGAGAGAGAGAGAGAGCACACGAGCAGTGGGAAGGGGCAAAGGGGGAGAAGCAGGCTCTCCGCTGAGCAGGAAGCCCGATGTGGGACTTGATCCCAGGACCCTGAGATCATGACCTGAGCTGAAGGCAGACGCTCAACAGACTGACCACCCAGGCACCCCCAAAGAGGGCACTCGTTTTTAAAATTAAGGGCGTTACACTTCTGATGGTCACATATTTTAAAGTTCTTCCTCCTCATTAGCCATTTGCTTTTAATTTTACATATGAAATATTTTGATATGCATTAAACATAGATTTGTATCGTCATGTGGTTTATTCCGTCAGTGTTGTAACTAGAAAGTAGTTCACCTACCCAAGATTATGTAATTACCTACTTTCATTTTTAAGTGGATACATTAGAAAAACAATAAAATACCATAACACTTAGAAATCAAACACTTAAATGACATAAAATGGACACATAAAGCAACATATTAAAATAAAGACAAAATCCATTACCAGACCTTCTCTAAACTTTAGGCATACTGAAAGTTACCAATTATGAGCCGTTCCTTCTGTAGGAAAACAGAGACGTTCTATCTCAGAATGAATTTCTTTTTAAAAGCTTTCCATCCTGCCTCAGATGCATCTGGATTATTTAAGCCATTAAACATTACCAGGGAAAAAATAAGACAAGAAAATATTAAGGAATTCAGGTGGCAAAGACTTTTAACTATTTGTCTCTTTCCTGGGGATAAAATTACACAGAGTCAGTGAGGAGAGAAAATTCACTCTGGACCTCCAAATTCTACCACCCCATTCTTTTGTGTGGGGAAGTAAGAACAGATATCATCTTCATGGAAAATGCTCTCATTTAGTGGATTGTGGAGTTCATTAGGAACCTGGTTCCTATTCAGAAATGTCCCTGGAGAATCTTGAGTTGTCCTCCGCTCAAGGCTGTAGACCGTAATCCATGTGATTATATGTATTACCGTTTTGGGGGTCTTGTGGCTAGCAAGAGAAGTAAAAGCATGCATCGAGGGTTACAGGAGTTTTTTTTTTTCTGATGAGATGTGGTAAAAGGGAGACTGAAACCAACATTATTAAAGGTATGTTGCAAGCTAGCTGTTCTGTATGTCACATCAGGGTTATTACCCCATTTTATAGATGAAGAAACAGAAGCCCAGAGAGGCCTAGCAGCTTCCCACTGTCACACAGCTAACAAATGAGGAGACAGGATTTGAAAACCAGGATGTTGGAAGAAGCAGAAATAAGTGAAGACCCCGAGAAGGGAAGCTTGTGAGACTCACATCCGTCCCCAAGGGTAGCGTTCAGGAAGATAAAATTTAGAACAAAGCATGGACTTCTTCCTAGTTAAGCACAAACATACGTGTCTTCGTAAGGAGCGCCTTCGGTTGGTTTATAGAAAGCTGCTAACTTGGGATGGGTTCAACATGATGATTCTTCAACTTTATGATGGTGCAAAATGATATGTATTCAAGCAGAAACTGTACTTGTTATTTGGAATGTGGATCTTGTCCCAGGCTAGTGACGTCCTCTCGGACGCCAGGCAGTGAACTCCAGCTCCCAGGCAGCCAGAGATCACGGAGGCAGACGAGCCGTCCTGACAACCTTCTGCACCCATCACCATTCTGTCCCTTTCAGGGCCGTCCTCAACACATGACGAGACAGTCGACCCCCGATGATCAATCAGGCTTCCTGCGGGGTGACTGACCCACCTTCCAGCGGATGGGAGTGTTGTGGGCATGGTGAAGGCAGGCCAGGCTACGTAAGCTGTGCTGCTTGGGAGATCAGATGCAGTAAATGCATTTTCCACTTATAATGTTTTCCACATATGATGGGTCCGTTGGGACATAACCCCACTGCAAGTTGACGATCTGTATTAATTTCCTCTTTCAAGCTTTCACTTGGGTGGGTAACTTGAGGCTTTTGCTTTGGAGTCAAAAGTGCTTGCTAATTGATTTTATGTAAGAATATCTCTAAACATGTTGTGATTTTATGGCCTGGTTATCCAATAAGACCCAAGCATAGTCAGGTTATCTCCCTATCGAAAATTGACAGGTATGCATTCTCAAGACTAAACACCTTGGGGGGGGGGGGCTGCTTTCCCCTGAATGTCATAGGGCTGCATACAGATGCCCCTGGAAGCTTTAGTTTGCTTATTCCTATGCAAGGGTCTGCTCTGCTTTGCCCCCAAGTAAAAGCACTTCCAGGAACACCAAGCACATCTCTTTTCTCCCCCATAGACGTCCTCTTGGCAGGATCAATACGGTTGGTTTACAAATTACCGCTAGGCGTGCAGAATAGACGACGTTTCACGGGCTGTGAGCCCGCTCACCACACCTCCCACGTGACCAGATGTTGCCCTTAATTCTCGGCTAATCACTTCTGCCAACATTGTTAGTTTTGGCCGCTCAGCCTGCGACCTGACCAAAGCGGCATTAGCTGTCCTCCCTGCAGGAGAGGGGAGATAAGGTCCTCGGTGTGGCAAAGGAGTGCTCTCCAAGCACGACTTCCCTTGTTTGGTTCTTACTAATCCCTGTTTGAAATGGGCCCCTGGGCCTCCATACTGGGCCATCTTCATCGGGCGAAGTAATTTGCCTCGGTCTTTTCTCGCTGTCAGCACTCTTTCTATTTGAATAAAATCTTTAAGGAAAGAGGAAGTGTCTTCAGCGATGTTCCTCTCCCAGCATCTGACCCCAGAACGCAGCTGAGCAGCAGGCAAGCCGCTTCCCCTAACCTCAGCCACCCCAAAGGAGGAATTCTCTGGCATCGTGGACTAATTACTTTGTGCCGACTAATTACTGGAACTCTGTGTGTGTGTGTGTGTGTGTGTGTGTGTGTGCGCGCGCGTGTGTGCGCGCGTGCATTCCAAGATAAAATTTTGGAGCCGGTAAAACATCTGGGACTTTGCATCATCTCACTGTACAACTCGTAAAAACCAAACCGGCACTCGGAAACCCCATGCTCTCTCTCTCCCTCCTCCTCCCACTAACTGCCTCACATCTTCACTACTGAAAAAGGAGGGGGAGGGAAGGGGCCAGCAGGCCCCCTGCATGGAGTGCCGCTCCCCCTTGCCTCCCGTGTGCACGCTCCCCCCTCCCCATGCTTGCCCCTGGACGGCAGACCACAGATGACAATAGTCTCCGAGATGTGGCTGCCTTGCCCCTTCCTGGCACCTGGAGGCAGGAAAGCCACAGCCTAACACAGGGATGTTGTGACTGTTGATCCTCTGGGCCGACCAGACGGGGCGAAGGGATGCCCCGAGAGCTGGTAGAACTTGATTTCTGTGCATGTCTGCGAAGATGTGTCTGAAAGAGACGTAGTGGCATCTCCATCAGGAGGCGGAGCAGCGAAGGCCCCTTCCCTATTGCAGGAGGGACCTCTAATCCATCCCGGCCCGAGTAAACCAAAACGATGGAGGAAGGGCGAATTTGTTCTCTTGCTCCACGTGACATCTGTCTTCTCCCGCCCTTGGCCATTGGAGCTCATCATTCTCCCTGCGACCTTTGGACTCGGACTGAATCATATCGCCGGTTTCCTAGTGTCTCCAGCTGGCAGACGGCAGGTGTGGGACTTCTCAGCCTCTGTAACTGTGTGATCCAATCTCTTGTAATAAATCTCCCCTTCTCTGTCTGCAGCTCAGTGTACATCCATATCCATACCCGTGTCTACATGTCTGTATGTCCGCATCTATCCTCTACATAGACCTATTGATTTGAGGAATGGATAGATATCCAAAAAATACATGTAAATAAGAAACTGAACAGACAGGCACAGAGAAGGCGGTACTGTTTCTCTGGAGGACACTGAGTGACACATTTAAAAATTAAAAATTACTACGATTCCTGAGACACAAATAACTAGGTGGTAAGACAGAGGGGAAGTGATTTTTCCATGGCCGTGCATGGCTAACAAGCATGAAAGCCAGGGCTGGGTGCCGGTTTTCAGTGTTCTCATCCAAAGGCACCCTGGTGCCCTCTACAAGGCTCAGCTCCCCAAGGCGGGCGCCATGACACCAGACCCAGCCTTCTCCTTGGCTCAGGCTTCCTTCCTTGGCATCACCCAGGTTTGGTGACACCTGTCACACAGAGTAGGAAGATCTCCCACCATATTTACAGTTGCACCAGAGCAGTGGTTTTCGACCAGGGGTGATGTGTCTCCTCAGAGGTTTTTTTGAGCAAAGTCTGGAGACACTTCTTCAGCTTCAAGGGTGCAGCTGGCTTGTGGTTGAGCGGAAGCCAAAGGATGCCGAACATTCCAGAATGGACAGGACAGTCCCCAATAGCAAAGGCTCCTGCCCCAAATGCCAATAGTGACAAGGGGGCAAAGCCTACACTTGAACATCCCAAGGTTGGTCTGCCAAGTCTGAAGCACATGGGTCTCTGGGATGTGGTTTTGGCGGAGTCTCCCCAGATCTCTGAGTGCGATCGAGGAGGGTGCAGAGTAGGGCAGCAGAAGGGTTAAGATATCTGGGTTGTGGTCCCAGCTCTGCTCTGAACCAGTCCTTGCATGAGAAGAAGCCACTTCCTGCGACAGGCCTAAGATAGGAAGATGCCTGTGCTCCCAGAGCAGTCATGGGTGCGGAGATCTGAAATCCTTCCGGGGCCACCCAGAGATCCCGAGGACACGTCTGCGCATGCTCAACCAGGCTCGACTAAGGATGGAGTGCCACCTGCTGCCTCCCCCTCCACTCGAGGCACAGTCTGCACAGTGACCTCACTATGTAGGCTTTTTTACCCCTCAAGTCCTCAGCAACCCTCCCTGATGGGCCGCGGTGCAACACCCGGACCCCAGGCATCTACCCTCCCCTTTCCCCATCCCACAGCTTCCTGATACCATTGCTTATTTCTGCTTTTGCTTTGCCCCCAAGCTCTAATTCTGTTTTCTTATAATCACCATTGACAACATTTAAGGCTCATTGTAGACCAGATATTTGATGGCAGTGGGTCCATGAGTCCCTCTCTTCTCCTACTAGCTTCGCAATAAATTCTCAAAACCAGTATGCAAGGGGCTCAGTCGGTGAAGCATCTGCCTTCGGCTCAGGTCATGATCCCAGGGTGCCAGGATCGAGCCCCACATTGGGGTCCATGCTCAGCGGGGAATCTGCTTCTCCCTCTGCCCTCACCCTGCTCATGTTCTCTCTCTCTCTCAAATAAATGAATAAAATCTTAAAAAAAAAAAAAAGATGGCTTTCCTGCTCCATCCTGTCCACCAACTGTGGCCCGATTCCCGACAACACGTGAGTCACTTGACAGATCCCACATGCCTTCATTTCCCCAGATCCCTGCCGGCTGAACAAATTTTCTCTACTAGAAATTTCTTGAAGCCATGAGTGGGTGTATTTGGGGCCTTGCACACAAGAAATGCTCAACTAATATTTGAGCAATGACTGGACAGTCGGCCGTGTGACATTCAACGGCCCTCAAGTTCCCACATCGTCGGCACTGCACAGAAAGGGTGCGTCTTTCTCTTATCACTGTTAGTTTCTTATTCTCTCACCAGAAACCCACGGCAGTGAAGAAAACACCAAAAACCAGAAAAACCCCACAAAACTCAGAAAGATCAAGAAGAGATGGAACCCAGCAGAAATCTTAGGGCTCCTGCTGACCCCCAGTGCGAGCTTTAGAGAACACTGCTTTAATTCAAAGCCTTCAGCAAGCGCGGATCCCATGAGAACACGAAGTTAAAAATTAACAAGATACGGCTCCGTTTTTTATATTTTATAATATGGAGAGAGGGACACATTCATTGGGAGTCTCTGCCTCGTAGCCCAAAGGAGAATCCATTTCAGTAAATTGCAGTAAATGTGGCAGTTTGGGAACAAGAATCCGTTAATGGGCAAAGCCATACTTTCCCGTCAGGTCTTTTCTTTCAACTGATGCGTCTCCCCGAGCAGAAACCACAGCCACAGAATGTCACAACAGGGAGTGAACCCTGGAGGACACTTGTGACTCACAAGTTATTTCTTCCCAGCCCCCGCGCGGTGAAGCAGTGAGATTGTCATTAATTGTGTGGGGCCCCAGGATGTGTGCCGGTTTTGCAAAGCTCTCTGGCAGAGCCTGCCTTCCTGTTTATCTGTCTCTGTCCGCTCACACAGCACACGCGATTCAAAACACAAGTGGATGTCTCTCCCCATTCAGAACCGGAAGAGACTGGAGCATTTTTAATTAGACTGCAAATAAAAGATAGCGGCTGTGGGAGATGTGTTCCCCTAGCGCCTCTCCTTTTGAAGGCTGCAATTAAACGTGTTTTCGGGAGAACTGATCTTTGCCACCCCAAGGAAAGGGGGAACGTGAACCCAATTATTCGGTAGTCAACTTTGCCCCTAAAGTAAATGAAACCACAAAGCTGTCTTTTAACAGATGCCTGGAGAATGGACAGAAAACGGCCTGACCAGTTTTGTACCCTTCCCCTTGGGGCATGATTTAAACCAAGAAATCCGTTGTCAGGAGGGAAGCAGAGAACAGCTCCAGGGAGAGCCAAAAAATGATGGTGAAGCGTTTTTGTCTCCCTCTAACCCTGTAAAACTAAGTGAAACTGATCTCTGATTGATTATTAAACACTTTGCATGAGATGGCTGGGGGCTATTCTGCTCATTAAATCCATGGTCCTCAGCAGAGCTATTTCTGCCGGATTTTATGGTGGGGGTGTGGGGAGAGCGACCACAGATAATGAGGAGGAAGTAGTCGGTACCGAGTTGGCAAAACTCCTGAGAAAGTAGAACAATAACAAAACACACTCCGTGTTAGCCGCGTCCACTGCAAACTGGGGAGCATTCTTTCAGAGCTGAAGGAATCCGGGGAGCAAATAGTAATCATCACCTTTACCGTGAGAAGCAGTTACTCACTCTGGAGTGGAAGAGGAACGTCTGGAGGAATCCTTTCTCGTTTGGAAGGGTGGACACACTGTACTTTCCCCATCCACCTCCAACTGATTCCTTCAAGTCAGAACGCCAGTAAAGGTCAACGTGTTTCTCTTTCTTTCGGTCACGAATTATAATTCTTTCTGGCATCATTTTTGTTTGTTTGTTTTTGGTGTGTGTGTGTGCCTTTATTAAGACTTTGCCCACCAGGGCCGCACACCCCGGTATTTAAGAGAAATGAGATTCCTCGGTCTTCAGCAGAACCTTTAGGGGGACACTGTGGTGTGAGTGTGGGAGGCATTGTTATGCTTTTACTTACTAGACGTGGTTTTTCCCCATTTTCGTGGTTTTTACTTTTCCCCCACTTTACTTGGAATCGCATCGTCTTCCCTCTGTCTGGGAGTAAAAGATGATCACCTTTTTGTTCAGAATTCCCCTAAACTAACGCAGTTACTCCGTGCGTTGCTAAGCAACCAAGCCACATTCCCCAGAAGAATCTCACTTCACGGTTAGATCCTGGTTCCCTTTTTGGTAATTGACCCCGGAGAGAGTCTGCCGCAGGGAAGGAGCTCGTAACCAAGAGGCTGGAGAGTAAAACAATCTCACTGTCCCGAGTTCTGTGAAAAACTTTCATCTCAGATATATTCCTCACCACAGAATGCTCTTTGGAGACGGAAGGAATAGGACACAGATGGACACTACGGGGTTGAAGCTGGAATGTGCTAGAAAGTGCTAGAAAGGACCCTGACACCAAAGAGCACAGGCTGCGTGTCCTCCCGTCATCTGCATGGGACTCGAGGGGAGACAAATTTATTTTGTCTCCAAAATCGAAAGGACAGAGACAGGAAGTGGGCATGGGTTGCCCAGGGCTTCAGGTGGGAGCTGTCTGAGGCGGGGCACAGGGGACTTTGAGGGATGATGGACATGTCCCCTCATCTGTCTTTCAATTGTGACATATGGAACTTGCACATCAACATGAAATTGAAATGGGTGCATTTTATTAGATGTAAATTGTACCTCAATGAAGAAACCAAAGGTACCACTGCCATCGTACTCATTAAACTTAGTTAGCTGTGTTATTTTTAAGACCAAGAATATCTTTTTCTGTTGCGGGGGGGGGTGGGGTGGGGGGTGGGGGGGGGTGGAGGGGGGGTTTGTTTTGTTTTGTTAACGGGAAGAAAATTGACATTGTTTATAAAGGTAAAGGGCAACTTTGTTTCTAAAGAAAGAGTTTCCCTTGGGAAGAATCGCAACTAATATTTCTCCCTTGGCTGCTTTTCTCCTTTCATTATTTTTTCATTTTTATTTTTATTAAAGTTATACATACAAATAATTTGAAGAGTCTCCTACTCCACAGACACAATTACTTTCAACTCTTTTTAGTTGTTTCTCTTGGAATTAATGTCAGATTCCCAGGAAAATGCTCATATGGCTGCTTCTTGATCTTTCAAGATTTTGCTTTATTGGCTTCTCCTTCTGGAAATTCAGCTCGCTCTCACACACATATTTCCATTCTTCATCTCTGCAATGTGGTTATGCCATAATTTTATTTACTTGATTTCCCTTACCGTGATCATGGCAATGCCATTCGTTTCTGAGGCAAGTAGCAACCTGTGATTCTCTTTCCTTCCTCGAACACTTGTTTGTTTCCCCTGGAGTGCCTGAGGGCCGGGATATGTGTTGCTGAGTGTTTGGTTTCCTCCAGCGAGTTCCCACGATGTCCAGGTCCATGACGTGATGGTCGTGTGGGGTCCTCTTCCTCTCCCTTCACCCCTCACGGTGCTCACCTCCTCGCACGGCTCACGAAATCCCTTAGAAAGGATACATGGCAGGTATGCTTGGCTGGAACCACTGTGGAACCTTCCCTCGTGTGAAAATGACTGCTCACCTGGGAGTAGATGTCTGGATCGAAAGTCATTCCCTTTCCGAAATTTGAAGCTATTTCCTCCACTTGAACCTCAGGTTCTAGTGTCAGAAGCCGGTGCCCTTCTGATATGAGGTGGCGATAGGAAACCATTTTTTTTCTGTGCACGATTCTGAGATGCTTCTTCTATTGTCCCAGGGTTCTGAAACCCCACAGTGATGTGGCCTAATGGGGGTCCGTTTTCACCTATAGTGCTAATAACTCAACAGCCCCTTTCAATCTGGCAACTCATTTTCATCTGTTCTGGAAAACTCTTTGAATACTGTATCTCTGAGCATTTCTTTCCTTCCTACCATGTGTATGTTTGGATACCTCAGACACGTCTTCCAGTTAGCTTAACTTTTTGTTCCTATTTTCTTGCGTTTTGTGTGTCCATTCAATTTTAGTTTCCAGCACGTCTACCGAGTTGTTTCTTGTCGTCATAATTTCCAAGGGTTGCTTCTAAGGGTGTGATATGTTATTTTACTTCTCTCCATATATTAATAAATGCCTCGTAAAGTTTTGTTCTCTCTACACAGGATCTTCTGAGTTTCTATTTGCTGTATGCCTTGGTCTCTGTCTTAGTGTGCTTGGGTTGCTGTAACAAAAATGCCGTAGACTGGGAGGCTTACAAACAACACAAGTTTATTTCTCATCGTTCTGGAGACTGAAGTCCAAGATCAAAACACTAGCAGATTTGGTGCCGGGCAAGAGCCCACTTCCTGGTTCACTGCCTTCATCTCACTGTGTGCTCACACGGAGGAAGGGGTGGGGAGCTCTCTGGGGTCTCTTTAGAAAGGACACGAATCCATCAATGGGGGCTCCACTCTCATTACCCGATCACCTCCCACACAAAGACCCCCCTCCAACTACCATCACGGAGGGTTGGGCTTCAACATGGAAACTTGGGGGAAGGGGCAAAGGGACGGTGAACATTCAGTCTACCGTAGGCTCTGTCTTATGATGAAAAGCTTTCCACAGATGTCTGTGATCCTTTGCTATCTGTCCATATTTAAGACTGGAGCATTAAAAGGCCGACAGGGAGCTCTCTGTGTGTAGATGGGGCTTATAGGGTGGACCTCACTTCCCAGTCTTCCATCCGGTGGGGAAGGAGGGAGTAGAGATCAGAGACCCCGCTGCTTCTGAAACAGACCCTACTAATCCTCTTGTGGTCAACCCCACTTTCTGTGCTATCCTAGCGATATCGGTGAGGCAAACCTCTGAATCTTCTGGGTTCTGTTTCTTGGTTCCCCTTATTGCAAGCTTAGAGTTCACCTTTCTAAAATCTGTATCTCTTTCTACCAAAGAGATACCTTCTATTTCCAGCTTGCATATTTCCTCCATTACTTCATCTCCTCTGTTTTCCTTTCCTGTTGTTAGCAGGTAACCCTTTTTGGGTTTGGCTCTGGAGGTTTTAGGAGAGCATGGAGACAAATGTACGAGGTCCACCTGCCCTCTTTAAGTAGAAAAAAGATTGTTTTTCATTTTTATTGAGAAATGATCACTGTGGAAGTTGAAGGCATTCAACAGGATGGTTTGATTCACATATGTTGTAAAATGATCACTATAATAGGTTCAGCTCACGTCCATCTTCCTGTATGGATACCATAAAAAGAAAGGAGCAAAGAAAAACATTTTTCCTTCCATTAAGAACTCAAAGGATTTACTCTTGTAACGTCCCCATATATCACACAGCAGTATAAGCTGTGGTCACCATGTTGACCATTTCATCCCAAGGACTTACTTATCTTATTACTGGAACTCCGTACCTTTTAATCACCTTCTTCCAATTCCTCCTCCCCACTCCCACCACTCGCCTCTGGTAACCACAGGGCTGATCTCTTTTCTCTGAGTTCTGTTTTGTTTTGTTTTAGATTCCATATATAAGCAAGATGATGCCGTATTTGTCTTTCTCTGTCTGATTTATTTCACGTAGTGTAATGCCTTCCAGATCCATCCAAGTTGTTGCAAATGTGAGGATTTCTTCATTTTCTGTGGCTTAATAACACTCCATTGCATAGATAGATAGATAGACAGACAGACAGATAGACCACAACTTCTTTATCCATTCACCCATTGAAAACCCAAGTGTCGTCTCCATGTCTTGGCTATTGTAAAAATGCTGCAGTGAGCATGGCGGGTGGGGCAGGTTACTTTTCCAGTTTGTGTCTGTCTTTTAGATCGTATGGTAGGTCTATCTGTAATTGTCTGAGGATTGCCTATGTTTTCCATAGTGACTGTACCAATTTAAAATAATTTTTTAAAGGGTTTTAATTTTACATTTTGGATCAGTAATGGAAAAAAAGAAGGAGCCAGAAAAATGGACACATAAAGACAAAGTAAATACAGGACAATACACAGAGAAGAAAGAGAAAATATTGACCAAGTGAGACACGCAACAGGAAGGGACTCCAAGGGCTACAAAAAACATGGATCACCGGGACACCTGGGGTGGCTCAGTGGATTGAGCATCTGCCTTTGGCTAAGGTCATGATCCCAGGGTCCTGGGATTGAGTTCCGCGTTGGGCTCCCTGCTCATCGGGGAACCTGCTTCTCCCTCTGCCTGCTGCTCCTCCTGCTTATGCTCGCTCTTTGTCTCTCTCAAATAAATAAAAATTTTAAAAATAAACAAACAAACAAATAAACAAACAAAACACCGATTCCTGGGGCTCCGGGCTGGCTCAGTCGCTAGAGCGCATGACTCTTGATCTTGGAGTTGTGAGTTCAAGCCCCATGTTTAGTGTTGAGGTTACTCAAAAACAAAAACGATTTAGAAAAACCACAGACTGTTATGAAACAACAGGTGGGTGGGGTGATGTTGCTCTTGAAGGAGTGTCCTAGTTATACAAGGGAGGATGCCGAGAGCAAAGTCTTCCTGTAGCTGACCGAGCTACAGAAGCAAAGCCTGGCAGTTAAGCAAGCCGGTTACTTGTTACCTAAAGACTCTGCATGTACGCCTTTAATGCAACTGGGTGTTTCCTCTGCACGTTCACCATTTCCTCTCCCACGTCCCCCAAACGCCGTAAACAAAGGAAGATGCTGTGCCGACCCCTGCAGAAGGTGAAGCCCGAGGGCCACAGAGCAGACAGGACCACAGGTGATCCTGGTCCCTTTAGATCAAAGAACGTCTCTGCCACCAGACACTTCAGTCTAATATGATCCGTAAAAACCAATCACCCGCAAACCACTCAAGTGTCCAGCCACGGAGGGACAATTTTTAAAAAAATGTTGTATTTGTGTACTTCGTACATTTATTCTCTCTAAACTTCACAGCAAGCCTGCAAGGTGGATATTTGCATCATTATTCTACGAAGACTGAAAGTGACCTGCAAAGAGGGGATGTGATTTCCCCAAAACCGCAAGGCAAGAAAGTATGTACATCTAATTCCCAAGCCAGTGATTATCTCCCTGTGTCACGTGGCAAGAGAGGCAAGACGTCCTTTGCAGACATCCTCTTCTAGGATTGTGTGTTTTTGTTTCCTGAGTTGATTTAAACGCAACAGACATGTCTTAATTCTTACTGACTGGGGGGAGCAAGAAATTAAGCTTCATCAGCCAGAGGGAAGCATCTCAAATGGGCAAAGGGGCAGATCCTTGGCAAGGTAAAGAGCCCCCGACCCCATCAGACTTTCCAGGTTCCTGAGCTAGAAAGGCAAACAGTCAAATCTATTGGCAGACTGCCCATGCTTCCGTCTGTCCTCACAGCACAAGATTTTCAGAACTGCAAGCCCTTTGCTGATGGAAACCCTGAAAAATACCTATTTTGAAGCTCGAGAGGAGCACAGGAAAACAATCAGGTGGCTCCTTCCCAAACGAAGTTTGGAGATACCACAGAAAACCAGACAAGTGCTCAAACATGAAATTTCCAATTTTAAAAAACCTAGTATGTAGCAACTTGTGACCCCACCCCAAAAAAAAAACATCCGTTCCTTTGGCTGCCAATGCCATAATCTTGTTTCCTAACTGGGGCTTAGTGGAGGTCCATCTTCACAGGCTTATTCCGAATTCAAATCTGCCCCAGAACCAAGAACAAAATCAGAGGAAACAAGGTAGAGGTGGTCAGTCTCTTTCATCATTTCTGCTAGGAGGATGCTGATGAGGGCTCTGCCGTTTGAAGGAGAACCCTCACTTCGAGGAAGATCAACAAATCATCTGCCCTTTGCAAAGTCATCTTTATGACCCATCACATGACACAAACTGAGGGGCGCCTGCATGGCTCAGTCAGTAAAGCCCCTGCCTTTGGCTCAGGTCATGATCCCTGGGTCTGGGATCGAGTCCCACGTCGGGGTCTGTCTCTGTCTGTCTGTCTCTCTCAAATAAATGAATAAAATTGTAAAAAAAAAAAAGTTT
Organism: Lontra canadensis; assembly: GCF_010015895.1. Classification (NCBI taxonomy): domain Eukaryota; kingdom Metazoa; phylum Chordata; class Mammalia; order Carnivora; family Mustelidae; genus Lontra; species Lontra canadensis. Next base: position 4,322,930 of record NW_022631070.1, on the reverse strand, counting down.
CGAATGGAGATTTGCAGCTTTATTTAATCACATTCCCAACAATAACTCACGAGGAAGTATAAACTGCTGAAATGCGGGAAGATACCACCCCTCCCGGGAGCATTTGCCGTGAACTCCGAAACAGGGCAGGGGGTCTTTAGGCAAAGATGCGGAATCTCAGACAAAAGGGAGCAAAAGCAGAACCCCAGAGCTGGAAAAGCCCCGAGAGGTGGTCTGCATCTGTCTCCTCCTTTACGGAAACCTCGGGCAGCAAGGCATGGCTGGCAGCAGAACTCAAAGTCCCCCATGCCTCCCACCCCGGGGTTCTGGGCTGGCTGCACGCTGCTACTTATCTTTTCTACAGGAGGGGAAGGTGTGCGTTCAGAGGGACCCGAGGAAAGACAGAGTCTGAGAGCTGGCTCCCCACCGCCTCCCCCTGGGATATTGTGTCGGGGGTGAGCGAGACAGGTAGGGGTAGAACTCTCCAAAGAAATCTAACACAGAAGCATTTTCTGAAGACCTTAACCTTCCACCCAGTCTTACCCGAGCTGGCAAATGGGGAAGGCCATTTTGGAGTAGCATTTTGGCTTTGCTGATCCTTACCTGTGGACACAGGACAACCCCTCCTGGCAGCCTCCATGCTCCTTGCTGTATGTCCGATCATGAATGAAAGCCACCTCCCAGTGATCAGCGCATCAATCATCTGAGGTATGACCTGTCCCGCCAGAGTGTGTCGTTGACCGCGCGCTGGAACAGCTTCACAGGTGCGTGTTTTCCATTTGGAAAAGGCTCGATTTCATATACATCTTAACAGCCCCCCTGAGCCGCATGGACACAGATGGCCCACCATTGCCTAAGCTTTTCTGTTCCTTGGGTCTCGCTTTAGTCTTTCTTTTACGTTCTTTCCCCTTCTCCGGTAGGCACAATTGTTGCTTGAGATCCCAAGGACCCACCAAACACTGAACACTGAACATTACGTTTCCTGACAGTTTGAAATGGCCACACAGCTAAGTTGCATTTGCATATGATAAGATGTAAGTGAAAATTGTGCGGGACTCCCACCAAGTTTTCCTGAAGGGCACAGACTACCGGGAAGAGAACTTTGACAGCGCTGTCATACTTCTTTCTGCTTCCTTCCTTGAGGATGTGATGGCTGGAGCTCCAGCAGCTATTTTGGAACATGAGGTATCCTTGGAAATGAAAGCCATGGATACACTGAAAGATCAGAGTATGGGTCCCTAAAGACCACTGTAGCAGCCCTGTACTGCCCATTTGCAGAGTTATATGACACAGAAGCAAATTTCTGCCTTGCTGAAACAACCATTATCTGTGGTTTACCGTTACATGTGTCTGACCCGAATTTCAACTAAACTAGAAATCCATTTTCTTTTGCACTCCAAATGCCCTAAGTAAATGTGAAAAACTTACCATTTTACAGTTACTTACATCAAGTATGGTGACAGTTTTCCTATAATTAGGTGAAGAAGATCACTTCGTGTTACCATTTCTTTGATTAAAACATTCGTTTCTTTTTTACACATGCTCTTTCCAGTTTGCTCTCAGATTTCCAAGGAAGGAAATCACCCTGCCTTTGATATACCAATGGTGGTCAAATTTAAGGCAGGATCCCCAAAACAGAACAGCCTTACCTCTGAATCCTCCCCCACAAGCTGTCGAAGTCCCAAGAAGGTCTCACACTGGTTCATGACACGGCCCCTTGCCAATGACACCTTTCCTCCCTGAAGCTGCCTACCAGCAGCCTTTGCTCCCCACACGTGAGCAGTCCAGACTTACTCCCCCTCTGTCTGTTCCAGGAACGGATTTACTAGTTTCCTCCCAAAGCACCCTTCCCATCTTCCTGTATACCTTGTCACACGTCTGCTCTAACAAGGAGGGCTTGTGCTTTCGATAGCTCAAGTCGTCTTATTGAAAGAGCTCTTTCAATATTTGCTTGGTTTTTCATCACAGACCCCTTTCCCTAGAACCCACGCGGGATTGCAAGGCCCCGAGGGGAGGTTTATATTTTATGATTCTTGTCTTTGTCTATTGGGGGCTGATAAAACAAAAATAGCACAGACTGGGGGGCTTACAAGCAACAAACATGGAATTCTCACAGTTCTGGGGGGGGGCGGCAGTCTAAGATCAAAGCACCAGCGGGCTTGGGGTCCAGTGAAGGCTGCTTCCTGGCTCACAGATGACCACATTCTTGCTGTGTCCTCATGTGGCAAAGAGGCACAGAGCTCTCTGGGGCCCCTTTTATAAGGGCCCCACCCTCACAACCTTAATCTCCTCCTAAAGGCCTCACCTCCTAATATCATCACATCAGGGGTTAGGATTCACCATAGGAATTTGATTGGGGGAGGGGGACACAAACATTCTGACCCTGATACCTAGTCCCTGACACCTGGAAGATATTTATTAAAGTTTTTAAATGAATGAGGGCCTTAGCGGCCCATAAGTCCATTCATTTTCTCTTCTATTAACCTCTATTCTGACCTAACTCATCACCCTGGAGTCAAACTCAGCTCTTGTCCTTAAAGACAAGCTCTTTCCCCGGGGATCCTTACTGACCTCTGAATAGCAAAAGGATTTACCTTGGGATTAGGTGCTGTGCACCACACTGGGCCTCCTGGAGGGCTGGGGGAGAGGAGGCCATCTTTTGCCTCATATGGTTCACAGGTCATCCGAATCATTCCTCCTCTTCTTGTCCCTACTAAGTTCAACCACAGCAGGTGTAAAGGTCAACATCTACCTGCAGAACTGCACACCTAAAGTGTTCCAAACCCTCAGCCTCCTGTTTTTCTCCCCCTATACTTCTACCATTCTTCTGCTGCTGGCGGACACAGAGGAGGCACAGGGAAATGCCAGCCCTGGGATGCCCATTTGGGAACGGGCAGGTAGAGGCCCAGAGGACAGCTTTTAAGGGCTGGGGCCATACTCCCTCGCTGGGTCAGTTTAGGTGAAGGTGCGGCTGGTAGGCCCCTCAGCTCCCATTGGAAAGAGCCACTATGCTGCCCAGATCTAGAGGGTAATGCATGGACCCCAGGAGCAAGTTTCTGCAAGCTCTGTCTTAGGAATGTGGGACATGGTGGGCTGCTGGGCCACAGAATGGTCCAGAGCGAGGTGAGGACTGCAGCTACAGTGCCTGATGGGAGCTCCCAGGGCAACAGAGCAAAGGAAACCGGCTTAGCAAGACCCCCCCACAACACCAACCTGCTCTGAAGAGCTTCCCCACAAGACAACACTCCCCAGCTCATTAAATCACAACACAGAGTGTTCTGTCCTGCTTCCTTATCACACGCCCAGCACCTAGAACAATGCTTGGCGTGGATTAGGAACCCCGTAGATATTTGTGGAGCAGATAAATGAAGGCACCCACAACGCAATTGCCCACCTTTGCAAGTAGTTAATAAAAGCAGGTGTGACCCTGGGAAGCTTTGTTTTATAAATGAGCATGCGTGGCCCTTACACCCGAGGATTTTGCTAAGCCGAGCAAGAAATCTGTAGCACGACCTTGACGATTATGTCTTTCCAGGGAGAGAAGGCAAAACCTCCCGCCCAGCCCCCCGAGACGTTCAGAAACTTCTTCCTCTCTTTCCCTTCGGTTGGCATCTTGCTCTAAGGGAAGCAGATTGGAAGTGGAGATGCGCCTGGCTGCAAGTCCTAGTTGTTTTTTATTTTTTTCACCCAGTTTCAGATATAGATGAAATCGACGTAAGCCCTAACACAAGGCACGGGCACCCTTGAACCTCAAGTAGCTCCCCACACAGCCCCTGAACCTCACTGTCCCCATGGTATGTCTGCGCTCTAGGACCCGCCCTTCTCCCGTCCTGCGTACCTGTCGGGCTTGGGTGGACTCGGGGCAGTGGACATTTCCCTAGAAAACTAACCTGGAGCCCCTCCTCCCAGCCTGCCCAGGTGCATCTAGCACATCCTTACCCTTGGCTGCCACAAGGGGGCGCCGATGGACCCACCTGGGTCACCCTACTGGCACTCCCAGCTGTATGGCCCTCTAGCATCCCGAAGTGTAAGTAAGTAAGTAAGGGTTGTGTTCCTGTGGACACCCCATATTTTGGGGGGACCACAGAACCATGGTCTATGAGGTTATTACAAGTTCCACCGAGGTTTGGGCTGTTTGCGAACGTGTTCCCAATTGGTGGGAGCCACCGGTGAGGTCTGTATTAGGACCAGGGGTGGGGGTGGCACGGGTTTAGGCACCCTAGGGGGTGCTACTTCCATCCAATGACTCAGCTCGGATGACAGAAGGCTGGGACTTGAGCCTTTTAGGATTGCGGCAAAGGAAAGGATTAATTCAGAAGCTGGCTCCTTGTCAAGGGTCTTGACTCCCCCAGCTGGTGGGTGATGTGAATGGAGAAACTGATGCTCAGGAAAGTTTGACGGTAAAGGACCACAGACTCGTGGTCTGTGGGTCAGGCCTGCATCGAGGGGAATGATTTCCTCCTTGCAGACGCGAGCCTTCCAGCTGGACCAGGATGAATAGATCTGATTACTCTTGGGAGGCAGCGACCACATCTCTTATTCTCGGTCCTGTGATTTTTTCTAGGTCAATAATATGACTTTGCAAGTTGTGGATAAAAGCCAGCTTTTTAAAAATGGGACTGAATGCCAATGGCTTCATATACACTGTTCCAATGAATTATGATCATTAAGTCCCTCGAAAGGGTCTCCAAATGAGCAAAGTCAGGAAGTGATTTTTGTTCTTTAGAGAGAGAATATGTGGCAAATGATTGATCAAATACCACTTAAATCTCTTCCAGATGAACTTTGTCGTAACATCTGAAATGGAAGGAGATGGTACAATGACTAGAAATTAACTCTACCCTGTTGCTTCTTCAGGCAGGAGGGAAGACAAAGCTGGATTCCATAGCACGAGAGCCCGGCCTGGGGAGGAGGAGAAAACGAGAGGCTATAAATACTTGCCTGACAGAGCAGCAGATGGTTGGGTTGGAAGCGGCTGTCTGCGAGGGAGATGTGCTAAGTGGGATTGGCATATGCTTCGTGAAGTCTCTGACCCGCTTGATTCTCAAAAGACTCTATTAAATGCTTGGAAAAGTAGATTGAGACATTGATATGGCCAAGGAAAGGAAAAAAGGAAAAAGAAAAGAGTGGAAGGAAGGAAGGAAGGAAGGAAGAATTCCCTGAGGCTTGTGCCTCTCTCTCCTATGTGATTGACTTGTATTACCAGTAAGCATTTCTTTCATCCTGAAAAATATCAAAGCACCCCTCCCAAATTTCCTGCCCCTCGTCCCTGACCACCACCCCCACGGGCAGTAGATGGTAAAGCAGAAATCCAGGAGAGCAGCGGGCCACTCTGGCCTGCGAACAGGTACAGAGTCGGAGTGACCCCATGAGGACTTTCTGTTGACTCTCATCCTGGAACCATCCGCATGGGTACTCATGGCGCAGCCCTTTTGATAAGAACACCACAAGTCTGAGCTGTTTATTCAATAAAGGAATCTATTTCCAAAGCGCGGTGTAACAGTTTTGCTTATGCCAGGCCAAGACTTACGTTTCTGTTTGGCTTGAATCCATATTTTCTCTGATTGAGAAGTGACCCGTTGACCTTGTTTATGTTTATCCTTGGCTCATGATATTGTCAACTTCCTGAAGGAAGGACGCTTCCCTTCCCTGCACCCAGCATGGGACATCTAGCTCGAGCGAGAAGATGCCCATTCATCATCCCATTGCACAGTTTATGAAGGGGTCACTTGATTTAAACTTCTCTGATGGCACAAGTCATGTCTGGTCTTTGAAGGTGGCGAGGCTTCAGGGCAGCAGGCAGGCAACTTGCTCCTCAGACACTCACTAAATGCGGAATCAGAGTCCGTGGTGGACAGAATATACCTTCTTCTCTCCCCAGTGGAGAAGGACTTACGGATGGAGAATGGGCATCTTCTTGCTCGACTTTTGGGGGGACCTCCGCACGCCCAAAGCAACATTCCAGACTTTCTGTTGGTAGCTGTCAGCTAGACAAGTGGACTTCATCAAACCTGAATCTTCTTTACACCAGAGGAAACAAACAAGAGAGTGAAAACACAACCTGCAAGTGGAAAAAAGTATTTATAAATCAGGTAAGTTGTTAATCTCCAAAATACATAAAGAGCTCCTGTAACTCAATGACAAAAACAAACCAAACCACAAAAAACCAACCCGAATATCTCAATTAAAACTGAGCTAAGGACTTAAATGGATATTTCTCCCCAAAAGACATACAATGGCCAACAGATCTGAACAAATCCCCATTAGCACTAATCATCAGGGAAATATAAATCAAAACCACAATGAGAGATCATCTCACGCCTGTTAGAAGAGCAATTATCAAAAAGATAGGAAACAGGAGGTGTTGGCAAGGACACAGAGGAATCAGAACCCTTGTAGAGTGTTGGTGGGAATGCAGACTGGTGTATCAATGTGGAAAACAGTGTGGAGGTTCCTCAAAAAATTAAGAATAGAACAACCATATGACCCAGCCATTTTACATCTGGGTATTTATCTAAAGAAAATAAAAACATATATGTGACCATTGATGAATGAATGGATAAAGAAGATGTGGTATATATGTATATAATGGAATATTATTCAGCCATAAAAAAGAATGAAATCTTGCAACAGCATGAATGGACCTTGAGGGCATTATGCTAAGTGAAATAGATCAGACTGAGAAAGATAAAATCCATATCCTTTCACTTATATGTAAAATCTGAAAAAAAAATCAAAACTCAAAACAAACAAACAAACAAAAACCAAGTTCATAAGTACATAGAACAGAATGATGGTTGCCAGTAGGGCATAGGGAGTGGGAAAAATGAGTGAAAGGAGCCCAAACTTCCAATTATAAAATAAATGTCACAGGATGTAACATATAATAGGGCAGCTGTAGTTAGAAATACTGTATTACAGATTCGGAAATTTCTAAGAAAATCATAAAAGTTCTCACCACAAGAAGAAAATTCTCTAACAATGCATGGTGATGGGTGTTAACTAGACTTATGATGCTGATCCATTTCATAGTATATCTGAGCAGCCAGTCATTAGACGGCGCATCTGAAACGAATCGTGTTGCATGTCGATGAAATTTCATTTTTTAAGTGAGGTTTTTCAATTTAAATTAAATTAAAATTTAATTTTAAATAAAAATACATTCTGAGTGTACTTTCGTGTATTGAGAAAGTACATTCAACAATTCTAACATACAAAACACACACACCACACACACACACACACACACACACACACACACTAGAGGATATCATCCCTAGGAGCCTCTCATTGTTTGTTGGGTGTTAAGCACATCCTGGGACAGCTCGATACAATGTCTTGTTCTTCAAGCAGATAAATGCACCCTTTTTTAACATGTTGTTGGAACCTTAGAGATTTCCAGCTTTAACAATGTAACTTGTTTTTTCCCCCATGTAGCCAGGCACTGGATCAATAGTGTAAGAGCATAATGACTTTCCCTGCTTTATTTTAGTAGGTTATCTGATACTATTTGCTTTTTCAGTCTTAGTCAATATGGGTATCTCCCGGGGGGACAGAGATGATATCTCTCTTCAGGAAACCCATTTCTCCACAATCCCAAATAAAAAGCCAGCCAGGACAAAGGATGTGGACCAGAGCTGGTCATTTTTCAAGAGGTTTTCCAACAAGTGATAGCTCAGCCCAATTTGTATCATAAACATTTCTTTTTGCCACCAGAAGGTCTGGTGTCCTTGCCTTCCGCCTGTAGCTCCCAGCTGTGTGGGCTTTTAGGATTGTGTTTTGTAATAAGGAAGCCTGTCTACGTTGCCCCGCGGAGGACCTGCCGCACATTGCGACAGCTCGGGGACAGCTTTTAAAGATCAGGTGAAGAAATTCGGGCTATGTTATTGAACAGGAGGGAGAAAAGAGATCTTCTCCACCTCCCCCCCCCACACACACCCTGGTTTTCTCAAGTTTATGACATTGTGGTAGCACTAAACCTGTCCCTTTCTCGTTTCTGAAGGCTTCCGCTCCTTCTTTCTTTCCCTCTCTCCTGATTTCTTCAAGTGCTTATTTCAAATGATTAAGACGCTCAAAGATGAATTTTGGAGCTGCCCCATATTACCGAGAATAATCACCCGCAGGTCCTGTGTCCTCAGGTTTGCAAACTTAATCCGGCATCTGAGAGCCCGCATTCGTGGGTCCTTTCTTCTTCCAAATCGCCTTTGACATCAACCATGGCAGTGGTCCCCAAGAAAGCTGGTCAGACAACTTCTCATCAATTTCCAAAAAAATGTTTCCCAAGAAGTATCAACAATATCTTTGTATGCCTTAACCTCGTGCTGTGACCACGGTCATTGCCTGGGCTCTCATTCTGTATGTGGGTAGACTGAGGCCGCAAGGAAATGGACTCTTTGAAAACCATAAATTGAGTATTGAAAATGCGCCGCTGCTGGATGAGGTCCAGTGTGCCTGTGAAGACAATATAGAAAGTATGGGCTGCTCTGCATTCGATTCTTAGCCCTGAAGGGCTGTGTGACCCTGAACAGGTCATTTTACCTTGGCATCCTAATTCATTGAAAGGAAGAGGTGGTATTAGGTGTACATGGCTTTGAGGTGCTACCATTTCCTGATTTCTGGTTGGGTGTCCCACAGGACAAAGGGCATGCGTTGAAACATACTTAAAATTTGCAACTGATCTGTGCAGCGGAATAAAATACTTCTTTCACGATGTTAGGATTTGCAAAAGGGGAAAACTTTTCTGGGGCAAACTGTTTATGAGTCACCAATAAAACACAGCTCTTGAAAGCCTTATCTACCAAATCATCATCTTTCATGGCTTTCCCATGTGGAAAATGTTACCCTCCTTTCCTTGTCTCAAAGACATGAGATGATCCTGAAGTTGCACTTGTAGCACTCGCGCTTCCGGTCTTTCAAGCTGCTGTTTCCAAAACATTAAGCATAAAGTGTTGAATTTGGAGGAGTTTCCTTGCCTCTTCAGTGTTTATGAGCTCGACATTCTACTCATCGGTTCTGGTGGGAAAACCGAATTATTTTCATCCACCTAAAGATGAGAATTCAGCACGCAGGTCCTAGAATAAATACATTCAAATGAATTCATTTTGTTTTCAGGAAAACCTTACTGTTTCCTATTTATAGTCAACTCCTGGAAAACGTTCAACAACAAAATTCAATATGGATTCCTTTACTCCCAATTCTCGGGATATTTTTAGATTAACGTTTCTTAACTAGGGGTTTGTGCATTGTGTCCTGAACAATAAAATGGTTTTGAGTCCTCGTAATGGGGTTTAAAAGACTTCACATGTATGTCTCTACCTGTAACTTTCTTTTTCTTTTTCTTTCTCTTTCTTTTCTTTTTTTTTTTTTTTTTAACGTAGGAAAAAATTTCAGGGTTTTCATTCTATCTTCAAAGGAGGCCATGACTCCCAGCGGGACAGAACACCCTGCTGAGGTAGTAATTTACACACTTGACTCGATGACAGCATCTGAGTTCTTTTCTTCCTCTCCCTTAGCAGATGGGAGCTGGGTTACTTAAACTCCACTAAGGTTTTCATATGAACTAGGGAGTGCCTAGGTTGAAAAAAATACCCACATTTCCAAACTGTCCATTTTGTGGGTCAGAATGGCTCCCAGTCTGGGTGGGGTGGGGGGTATTCTGTGTCCTTGGTATGAAGGATCTCTTTGTGTCCCATTTGGTACAAAGTTAATGTGCCACATTTATTGGTCTTGGGAAAAATCCTTTTGTAAAATGAATGTGTACAAGACCGTGGATATCCTTTTGAAATTGCATGTTTTCTGGGAAGATGCTTATGTTTCTTCCTTCTCCCATGACCAAGCAAACAAATAAAAATGCTATAAACCCTCTTTTTTGCTCTACAACTGAGCTATAAAATCAGACCATTTTAGGACAATATTGACATGCTTATTTTTCTTTTTCTTCCTTCCTATTCACTAGTTTTGAAATTCGACTGAAGTTAAGGGGCACCTGGGTGGCTCGGTTGGTTAAGTGTCTGCCTTCAGCTCTGGTCATGATCTTGGGGTCCTGGGATCGAACCTCTCATCAGGCTCCCTGATCAGTGGAGAGTCTGCTTCTCTCTCTCCCTCTGTGTGTACTCTCTCTCTCGCCTCTCTCAAATAAATAAATAAAATCTTAAAAAAAATTCGACTGAAGTTAAGTGTATAAAATGTCTCCAGGAAGACTATTGGGAGCAACTGAATAACCACAAAAAGATTTAATGAAATAATCTGTCCTATATAAAGTCATGCCATTTATAATCTATGCCAAGAAGCTTCCTCTTTTTTTTCCACTATCCGCAAAATTAATCATGTTAATCTAGCCAAGTAGTCATTTCGGACTGTATTTTTAAAAAGAGATTCCACTGTGACCTTGGCTGCAGCAACTTCTTGTTTGACACGTCTCCAAAGGAAAGGGAAAGAAAGGCAAAAATGAACTATTGGTATTCTATCAAGATAAAAAGCTTTTTCACAGGAAAGGAAATAGTCAACAAAACCAAAAGACAACTGACCGAAAGGGAGAAGATATTTGCAAATGACATATCAGATAATGGGGTTCGTATCCAAAAATCTATAAAGAATTTATCAAACTCAACACCCAAAAAACAAAGAATCCAATAAAAAAATAGGCAGAAGACATGACAGACATTTCTCCGAAAAAGACATCCAAATGGCTTCTTGAGATAGATGAACATCTTTATTCCCCCCAATCAGGAGATCAATACATATGAATTAAACAGAACTAAAGTTCCTTTAATATGGTTTATGCAGAATGACCTTGATTTTTTTCTACGTGGATTCCTTACCTCCAACCCCACTGTACACTTGGAGTGTGTTCAAAAGGGTATGGCCCAACCACCTCACACCCATGAGGATGGCTATTATGCAAAAGAAAGTAAAACAAAACCAACAAACAAAAAAATGCCAGGAAAAAAAAAAAGAGTTGGCAGGGGATATGGAGAAATTGGAACCCTTGTGTACTATTGGCAGAAATGTAAGGTGACACAGTCAGTGCATAAAACAGTATGGTGGCTCTTAAAAACAATTAAAAAATTGGGTCACCACACGATCCTGCCATTCTAGTGCTGGATATACACCCAAGAGAACAGAAAGCCAAGACTTGGAAAGGAATTTGTACACCTGTGTTCATAGCAGTATTATTACCAGTAGGGCAATATGTGAAAGCAACCGAAATACCCATCACCAGTCCAGTGGGTGAACAAAATCTGATACATACACACAACGGAATACTATTCAGCCTCTAAAAGGAGGGAGATTCTCACGCATCCTATGCCACAGATGAACCTCCAGGTCATGCGAAGTGAAAGAAGCTAGTCACAAAATACAAACACAGGAGAATTCCACCCGTAGGAGGAATCTAAAGTAGTCAAAGTCACAGACACAGAGAGCAGAATGGGGGTTGGGGGAGGTGCCAGGGGCTGTGGGCGGAGGGAATGGGGACTTCTTATTTAACTGGGATAGAGTTTCATTTTTTCGAGATGAAAAAGTTCTGCAGATGGTTGGTAGTGGTGCTCGTAAAATGATGTGAATGATGTAACTACCGCCACAGGGCTGGACACCTAAAAATGGTCAAGATGGTAAATTTTATGTCACATATCACTGACCACACTGGAAGACTTAAACCAGAGAGGATGTAGTCCAAAAAAACGACGTGGCATGAGGTCCCACCAAATGGAAGGGCCCCCTCTGCGACCTCTCAGAGTCTGATCGCTGGACCAAGCAGTTCGCCAAGTGCCCTATTAAGCCCTTAATTATCTCTCCTTGATACTGGCTTTTTTTTTTTTATTATCTCTTAATACAACACTGTTACTGTCTCTGATAATTACTCTGTCTCGATCACTCTGTTAAGTCTAATGAGGCGTGGCAAGCTCTGTTCAACAAGGCAACACATCATTAGCTTTCTGCCTTTTTTGTCATCTTATCTCACTCAATTACTGTATTGCCAGCCAGACACGAACCTGTCACTTGCCATTAGCCCAGCGGTGTGAAATGACCCTCTGCCCGGGGAAGAGGCAGTACTTAATAAACTTCCAGTTCTGCATTTCGTCCTGCCCACAGTGCAGGGCAAGGGGACCCTGGTAGACATCGGCTTTCCACTTACCTGACAACACAATTTGTAGACAGGACCATCTGCTTCCAGAAGAGTCTAAGTTTTTGTCTCAAGAGCCCCAGAGAGAAGTAACGCAATGAACGTTGTGTTGAGTCAAAACATGTTGGGACCCTCTGCAGACCTGCTTGCCCTATGTGTGGCTTTGGGCAAAGCATTTCATCTTTCTGAGCCTGATTCTTAGCCAAAACAGCATACATACGAAAATGTCTTGGAAGGTAAATGAGCTCATTGTCGTCTAGGTTAGAGACTCACCATGGCCTGAGAAAAATGTTCCTTTGAGTCTACTCTTGAGAGGAGGGTGTAAATCAGTAACAGTAAAGCTGCTACCAAAAGTCTACTTCTTTAGGTCTTCCTTCTTCCCCATACTGTATAACTGCCACCAGCTTCCTATTGCCTTGTTCCCAAGTCATCTGGGGAGTTCTGGGGCTTCGTCTACTTATTTGGCCTCTACCTGTGTTCCGGGCAGTGCTGCACGAGGCCAAGTGAGGTCGAGATGCTCTCTGGCCATGGGACACTGACCTCAGTAAGTGTGTGCTCTGTGCAAGGTCAGCCATAGCCACAGCTTCCTGTGAACAGAAAGAACACAGAAAGAAGGTCACCTTCCACTTCCTCCTTCCCACTGCCCAGAGCAGTGTCTGGTCAAGCTCAAAGCTCCAAATTCAGACACCGGGGGCCTTAGAGTGAGTGAGAGTAATGAGGATGTGGACGACAGTGACCACACAGAGGTACCATTTTGAGGTTGTGCATGTGGTGAGGTAGAAAGTGCAGAAGATTTGGTGCCCAAACACTAAGGTTTTGTTAACACTATGCCCTGGGGCATTATTACAGGGGAGAAGATAATGTCTCTCATAGACTCCTGTAAAGACATGGACTAAGGCTTCTGAAAATTACAGACTCTAATTTATAATAGCTATAGGAAATATTTTTTTATTGATTTTGGTACTTTCTTTGAGCTGTGGACAAGATAATTACTTACAATAGAAGGGGATGTTTTTAAGTTAAATATGCTCTATTAGAAAAATTAAGATTTTGGGGACGCCTGGGTGGCTCAGTTGGTTAGAATCTGGCTCAGGTCATGATCTCAGGATCCTGGGATCGAGTCCCACATCAGGCTTCTTGCTCAGTGGGAGTCTGCTTCTCCCTCTGCCTGCTGTTCCCCACTCCCTCTCGCTGACAAATAAACAAATACAAATTTTTATGTTTTTATTTATTTTTTTATTTGATAGAGATGGAGAGAGCACAATCATGGGGAGCAGCAGGCAGAGGGAGAGGGAGAAGCAGGCTCCCCGCTAAGCAGGGAGCCCGATACAGGGCTGGATCCCAGGATCCTGGAATCATGACGTGAGCCTAAGGCAGTCCCTTAACTGACTAAGCCACCAGGCATCCTAAATAAATAAAATCTTTAAGGGAAAAAAAAAAAGGATAATGAAGATTTCAAGAACTATAATTTCAAGAACCATCTTTCCCTCTGCCATCTTTTTACGCCCATATTCTTGCTTTGCTTCCAAGCTCGTCCTAAATCTGATTCTGTCAATGAACTTTGGAGGCAAGATCCCAGGGAAGGCTTTCCATCGTGTCAGGATTACTGATACAATTTTGAAACGGGTCTCAAACACACAACTTTAACAGACGGTGGGTTTTCATCCAAGCACACAGATTTCTTTCATTTTCGGAAAATACAGTGTCAAGGCATTTGTCATCTGTCATGCGTTTCTTCCAGGTTGTCATGATGTGAGTTCGATCAGACTACAATAAATATTAACAAACTACATTTTCATACTTGCGAGCCTGGAAAGACTATGGGATTGTTACCTTCAAAAGTTCCACCCTCAGCTTAAAGCAGAAGACCATGGGGAGTAGGGTGAGTAGGTATGCACAGCGGGGAGGGGGAGCTCTGAAAAGTGTTGACAGCAGTGGGTGCCCCTCTTGCGGCTGTGAGACCTGCTGTCTCCCGGGATGCTCAGGAGCTCCAAGAAAAACCTCACTCCTCCTACACTGTCCCAACATTGCCACCAGGGTGCTTCCTCCTGGTCTGTTCTAACACTCTGGAAGTTTCTTTTTTCCCAGAGGAAACAAGTGAGAGGTGAGAGACTCCAGCCACGGTGAGTTAGTGCGCCCTGTTCAAGCATAATAAAGATCCCCCACTCGCTGCTCAGAACCCTCCCGTGGAGACTTAAGAGCTGCGCCTCCGGTTGGGATGTCCTCCTTCTTTTGCTCCGTTGTCCCCAGTGCACTCACCTGAGAGAGAGCTGGGCAGGCCAGAAGCAAAACCGAGGGCTGATGGCTCAGGATGTTCCCTAGAATCCTGTCTGCCATAGACTGCGAGCTCCCTGAGGACAGGGATGCCATCTGGCCTGTCCTCCTTATGTCCACAGGGCTCGGTGTAGGACCTTACCCCAGGTAAACACCAGGAAGCTATCTCTGGAGCAAACACATGTATGATGCGTGCATGCCCCCTGCCACTCCCTCACCTTGACCGTAAGTACCATCCCCACCCAGAGCTGTAGGCTGGACCCACTTCTGTAACCATAAGATCCTCCATTAACGATGCTCTTCAGAAGGTTGAATAATGAGAGACCCTCATCCCCCTAGGCCATGCCACGTGGGCTACTGTGGCAGCCTCCACCTGCCTGGTCCTTTGCTTTCCTTACCAACTTCATAGGCTTATTCATTCGTCCGTTCATTCTTTCAACATAATCAGCGGAGCACCTGCCATGTGCCAGGCAGCGACTTTGTTTCTTATTTATAAACGAATACATATAAATCTTGCTTTACATGTTAGGAAGCACCCTATATATTCTGTTTTTACCCAGATCTCTCCATGTCTGCACACAGATGTCTTCTTCAATATTTTTTATAGTTGTATAGTATTCCATTACCATATGTACCATAGTTCATTCAACTTGTTTTCTACTGATAGGCATGGGGTGTTTCTATTTTTTGTTACTGGAATACAAACAAGGTCACAGTGACTCCTCTTACGCACACATGTGCAATTATAAGGCTGAATGCCCACAAATGGGATTGCTGGATCAAAGGACAAAGGCATTTGCATTTGAGGGCAGTCAGAGGGCCCTTCAAAAAGGGCTCATGTTCTGCAACCCCACCAGCAATGTGTAAGGTCCAGGCACTGTGGCCAGGAGTGGGGACATTGTGGGGACCAAGACAGACAGGAGCTTAGCTCTTACAGAATGTGCCTTCCCGTGTGGATAACCTGATACCCTTCAAGTCCAAATACAGAAATAATTCCAGCTGTGACTGAACCCGGTGACAACAGTAAAAAAACAATGACACTGTGGTAGACAGTCATGCTGAGTGGTGGCTGGGGGTGATTCAAGACACAACACTGGGACGGAGGCAGCCATGAGATCAGCCATGAGATAATGAACATTCCAGAACACCGCAAAGATGTTTAGGTTCCTTCTGGACAACAGTCCTGGGCAACTCGCCAGATTGACCCAGCCCCACAGTCCGGGGTCCTAACAGCCCCCAATTCCCTCAGAACCAGTAGGCTCCTGACCCCACGTCCCACGTGTACGCCCACGTGTGCCCTTCACACCCCCACCCCCACACACACCCCCAGCAGTAATTACAGGGAAGATAAGAGTTTACAATTTTATACCCAATGTATTAATTTAAAAATCTATTAGAGATATATCATCTTCATAACGGACAGCGGGCTGTATTCTGAGCCCCCCTTTATGGAGAGAGGATGTGCATAGAGATGATGCAATAGGAAGCAGCTCCACCACAGGGACAGGAACTGGGGAATCTACTGGTGATGAGATAAGACTATCCCAGAGCGTCACCTCTGTCCCCCTCTCGTATTTAATTTGGCCCAGGCTGCCTTATGACTCGCAGCCACTAGATGGTGGTGTCCACCCGTTTATCTGTCACATGCTGCTAAGCGCGGCGCGGAACGGGTGTTAAGACTTGAAAGCCAGAGGGCAAGAGTTCCTTAGAAATAACTTACCCGTTGAAAAATAATTAATTCAAGATCCCTCTGAGTACAAGATGCCCAGGAAGGTTCCAGGCTTCTTAGCTGAGAGACTCAGCTTGCCCCAAGGAAGCAGTGGTGGTGAGGGGTTCGTGGTTTCCTGGAGGTGGACAGAAGGCGTGGACCACAGAATGGATGTCCCAGAACGCCTCCCCATGTCTCAGTGACCCGTGCCGCTCGCTGCCGGGACAGGGTGTCTTAGGTCAGTGCGCTTTATTCCCCGTTACCGGCCCTCCACAGACGTGAGGCCCGGGACACGTGGGGCATCACCCCCTCCAATTCCCGGGGTGGACGCTCAGAGCTCTGGCCGCCCCTGGAAGTCATAAAGTCCCACTGGACGTTACTGTTCGTGACCGGGGCTCGTGTTCAAGGCTGTTCCCTGGGTCCGAGCCCCGAGGCCCCCGTGCGCGCGACGGAGAGTGCGTCCCCACCAGAGGATGTCCGGGCAGCTTTGGCCGCAAGGCAAAGCTCGGCCTTTCTGGGGGTTCCCTGACCTGGACCCTCAGCAGCCTGCATCTCTCCCTTCCTTTCCTCTCACTGCCTGTGTCCCCTCTCTCTTAGGATTTGCACCTGTTCTGGGACCCCCAGCCATAGCACTCTGCCATTTTCTCTCTTTCACAAGCGTCCTTTTCAAAGTTTCTTCTCACATATTTTAGGGGCTGGGGAGTGACAGGGGCAGGTTCCTTCAGACGCTCAAAGAATCGCACTTGTCCTTGGTGGCTGTGATGACCAGACCCTTCATGCCCATGACCATGTCTCAACCTGGAAGTGGGGGGTAAGAGGGTCACGGAGGCTGGGGAAGGGGCATCCCTTCCTGCTAGACCCCGGAGCTGTTGAGATGCAGGGTGAGGGGGTGTCCACCGGCATTAATATCAATGTTGCCATGGCGACGCCTCCGGGCTCCCCAGGAAGGTGCCTCTCACACGCTTAGAAGAGGAATTCAAGCAAACACTGTGCCCACCCCCGTTCCTGCGTGGTCTCTACCGGTGCCGCCTGTCCCATGCCTCGCTCCCTTTCACCCGGCCAACGGATCTTGGCCACATTTGTTCCAAACACTCATTTCGGCTGCTTTCCAAAACTGATTTTACTTCTTATTTATTTATTTCTTAAGGAGACTCCAGACCCCTCACAGAGCCCCGCGTGGGGCTTGAACCCAGAACTCTGAGATCGAGACCGGAGCTGAGAATAAGAGTCTGCCGCTTTGCCAGCAGAGCCATCCAGGCGTCTCTTTGATTTTACTTTTCAACTTGAAGAAAGAGGGAAGGTGTGGGGAGGCAGGAATGAGTGGGAACAGCTTGTACAATATGGGGTGAATGCCCCAATGGAGGTAGAGTCTTTGGAAGAGTCAACTGATGGTGTTCATTTCATTTAACCAAAGAGATGACAGAGATAGAGAGACCGAGAGACAGAGAGACACATGACTCGCCGATGATGGGTAGTGGAAGCTAGTCCCATGGACATCATCCCCAGTTTATTTTTCATACTGCAAAGGGAACCCAAAGGCACGATTTATTGGTTTACTTCATAAAGAAATCCTATTAAAAGGGAGCTGTTTGCATATTTTTGGTAAAATGAGCTACAGATCCTCCTTGGGTTTTCAATGTCTCAGCCAGGTGCTCTGCCCGGAGGAAGGAGGCAGTGGGAAGAGGCTGGAGGGTCGATCTCTGTACACAGTAACAACACGGCCGAGCAAGATTTTCTAGTCAGAGCAATAAATACACATTTATTCCACCTTTCAGTGGGAGTGGGGCCAGGAGACTTGCCCCCGGGACCCTGCATGTAGACCTCCTTTCAAGGCGATCTCGAGGGGCAGGTCCAGTGTCATCCCGGGAGCACGGCTCTTCAACCCACGGGCACGCTGATGGTCAGCTGGCTGTCGAGATGGGCTCCTTTTTATTTTTTTAAACTATTTTAATTCAATTAATTAACACATAATGTATTATTGGTTCAGTGTTTCATCAGTGTTATGCAATACCCAGGGCTCACTGCACCCTGTGCCCTCCCCCAGTGACCCCATCCCCCCAACCCCCCTTCCAGCAACCCCCCAGTTTGTTTCCTGTGATTAAGAGTCTCTTATGGTTTGTCTCCCTCTGTGGTTTTGTCTTATTCTGTCCGGGGCCCTTTTGTTGACAAACCTAAATATTCCACTGGAAGTCACATCAGAAAACGCTCGTATAAATTCCTCCACACGTCTTACACACGTTCCGTGATCTACACATCCTTCAAGTCTGCACACTTGCCCCGAATAAGCCACTTTAAAAATAAGAATGATTCATTACAACCAGCAACCTCTAGTCCTATCTGCTTTTTAAAATGCCCCCTCCCCCCACCCCCGCCCCACAACAACAACAGACTTGTGGTTTTCTGGGTTGGTTTGGATCCAATGGGCTCACTTGATTACGATGCCACGGGCTTCTCATTTTTTTCCTGAAATTGATCAGGCCCCAGGGAGACCCTCCAGGCCCAGGAGGTTGTACCGATCCCCCGCCTGGGGGTAGAAAATGAAGATCACTTCACAGGTTTTGGTCTTGTGATTAACAACAATAAGAAAAACGACTCTGGGAAGTTAGAGGAGACAGGTTCAAGCCTTCTGCCTTCACATCCTTGTCAAGGACTTTGCCTACCTCAGTGAGTTCAAAAACACTGTGGTAGAATTCTGACTTTTCTTTTTTCTCCTCTCCTGGAACATTTTAAGGGACGAAGGGAAGAAAGACATCCGTGGAGAGCGGGTCAGATTTGACCACTCGCGGTGTGGAACTGAGGATGGAGAGGGTTCTACCAGTTTCTCCTAATAGATGGTAATCATATTGCTTTTTGCTCCTGAATATCCCAAACATGACCGATGTGGGGAATTTTTTCTTAGTTTATAATATAGCTTCTCATGCAAAAGAAGTTGTTCTTATTCCTGACTACGCTTGAAAGTCAACTGAGATAAACCTAGCTTTTATCCCCCAGAAGCATAAAACTACTGGAGAGATACTTCCTGACTTCAACTTCAGCTTCTTTGTAAAATGCTGTTGGTTTGGTAAATCAACATTGGCCAGATTTCTAGTTGAGCCACGTCTGGCTGATTCATCCCGGGATGTTTCTTAAGCTCTGCATAATTTTGTCATTTTGTGGAAATAAAATGACCTTATTACTTATGATTAGAGTTATAACGAAAGCAAGTAAAATATAAATATTGTCACTTCATTCCGTCACTGAAGGCATTGGGACAAACATCACGATGCATACAGAACTATAATATGTATTTTATGTTCCTCTCATTCTTCCCTAGATGTCTGCCCATCTGAATGGCATCAAATTGAATGCATTTGCAAATGTTGGAGGTAGAACAGGACAGTGTAGACTTTAGTGGTGCACCATCACTATGGCTTTTAAGGAAACGTATTTCTTGGTTCTATGAGGTCTTGAAAGGAGTAGTAGGAGCCCTTTTCATAGACTTTGCTGACATTTTCCCAGCAGATCTTATAGACCCCGTTCTCTGCACGTGTCTCTAAAACATGCCATTGTCCTCGTAACCAAAATTGATTGAACTTGAACTGTGCATACAAATAAATACAGATAATGTATTTAGCTATCACTAATTGGCTCTTGTTGGCAATCAGCAGATGCTAAGTGAATCTATAATTGATGTTTGGTCTTTCTTTGCCATCACGGCACTTTTTAAGGAGGAAATCCTGATGTGACGGTGATAAGATTTTCCTCTTCCTCCATCCTTATTTATTTGACTAATAGTATTTAACATCAAATGAACACATCTTTAGGAAACCAGCTCAACCCATTTTTACTGGATATGCTGCATGGCAGTTTGCCTTTTTGATCTGGGGAAGCACATTGGTCAGTTTCTTTGAAAGCTGTTGAAGACTCAGTGGTTGTCAGAAATGAGACAAGCGTTCAATTGAACATTGACTGGGACCTACCGCTCCCTGCTGACACTGTGCTGGGCTTGGGACAGACAGAAATTAGTCTCTGTTCAGCTTTTGCAATTGTGAAAACCACAGACATCTGAGTCTCCTGCCCTGCTCTATGCTAGACCCCATCCTTTTCTGTTTATTTCTAGATATAATCAATTACTCAGCAAGCACTTGTCTATTTTACAATTCATTCATTCATGCATTCATTCATTCAACAAGTCTTTGCTTAGGACCTACTATGTGCTGGGCACGAGCTGGCTACCAAGGATGGAACAAGTTGGACCTGGTTCCTGTTCGTGAAGCTCACTTCAGTGAGAAAGATGTTAACCAAAGAATCGTCATGACCGAATGTAAAATTGTCTCCAGGACAGGTGTTGCGAAGGAGAAGGGTGGCGGGTGCTTTGAGTCATGGGATACTGGAGGCAGGCTCTGGGCCTGGGATCTGAAGGTGAGCGAGAGGGTGAGAAGCAGGTGGTGTGCCCAGAGCAGAGAGCACAGGGTGGGAGAGGCAGTTTGGGGGCAAGACCAGAGAAGCATGGCGGGCCTGAGAGGAATCATTCTGGTGGGAACGGTGGCAGGTCAGATTTGGAGCTTGAAGGGAGCTCTCCAGCTGCTGAGGGGTACCTCGCTGGAGGTTTTAACTCTAAAGAATTCATGATAGAGGAGCGAGAGCAGAAGGAGACTCATGCCTTGACACCTGAGTGAGGGGCACTGTGCCTTGAGCACTTCCTAGCCAGTCCTAGTGGTCGGGCCTTGCCGGGCTGGTCTTTATCATCCACCTGCCAGACCAGACCAGTGGCCCTAGGAATAAAGTTACTTCCAGCAGATCCCAGAAAAATAACATGGCTTTCATTCATTATCTGTCTGCTGTAAAAAGCTATGAAAACATGGCTGAATGAGTCAGATGGTAGAAGAAAAGAATGCCACGTCCTCCTAACATCCTCTGTACTTTCGAGACTGTTCTCTCCACGAGGGCAAAGACTGCGCCTTCGTTGCTGGGAAGTCATGGTGCCCGTGTTGTTCAGCCAAAGAATAACTAGAAAAGACTGGATCGTTTAAAAAAAAAAAAAATGGGATTGCCATGAAGCAACTGTCGATAGAAGGTCTTTGGATTTTTTTTTTAAGCCAGGGAAAGAGAAGCCACATTTTCTGTGATGGAGACCCATCTACGGGGATTTTTGTGATGGGCCAAGCCTCCAAGCATTGGTTTAGCAGCTCTGTTCCCTTCCTTTTCTGCTCTGTGGCCCAGTGAATTTTCTCTCAGATGCCGCCGTGGGAAAGCTGTTCCTACAGTTTGCCGTGGAGCGACGGGGACCCTGGGGATCTTCCTGGCAGTGTTTGGAGAAGATGCTGAGTGGAGTTGAGATGCAGTTTGGGCAGAGCTCGTCTTTGCAGGATAGCAAGAGACCCGGGTGTGGAGTTTCTGTTTCCTCCCAGCTTCAGCTTCATTTCCCCCGCTCAGTGGGTCTTCATAAAGGTTCTTTGTGAGACACAGCCCCTCGGGCGTCCCGCTAACAATAGCACTTCCAGGAGCTAAAATGACCCACGGGCCACATTGGTCAGGGTTCACTTGCGAAGAGCCGCCGTCTGAGCAGAGGGGGATTGATTACAGGGCGATAAATGACTCCCGGGACCGTTGGGAAGGCGGGAGAAATTGAAGAAACTCCTCAGAGGAGTTTCCAGGAATGACTCCCAAAGCCACATTGCAGAACTGGACCACCAGGGAGCCGAGATCCCGCCATCATTCCAGCTCTGGGAGTTCAAGGTCCCGGCCTTGCGCACAGCCCACCTTGCGCCCCGCCTCTGTCCCCTCCACCACAGCTCGGGATTCCAATCGCGAGCAGGTGCTTCCGTTTGGCCCAACACAGAGCTCATCGGGAGCCCTGTGTTCTCTGGGGTTCTTCAGAGAGAGCGAACCAACAGGACCTGTGCACAGATAGTAGGAGATTTATTTTAAGAAACCGGCTCAGGTGATTGTAGAGGCGTGGCATATCCCGGATCTGCAGAATGGGTCAGCTGGCAGGAGACCCCGGGAGAGCCGATGAGGCAGACGAGGTCTGAGGGCCGTCCGCTGACAGAATTCCCTTTTGCTCCGAGCAAATTCACTCTTTTGTTGTATTCTGGTCTTCAGTGATGGGGCAAGGACCACCCACGTTGGATCTCCAATTTCTGTGTTTCCTGTAAATAAGGTAGACGTCTCCTCATTTTTGCCCACTTCCCCAAATTAATAGAAAGTGACCCACTTTCTCTGGAAATTTCTCTCAAAATTTCTCTCAACATGTCTGAGAGATCTCTCTTTTAGTTTCTCTTAAAATTTCATCCCAATGCCCTCCCTTCGAAAGAAGGCGGCGGGGCCTCCCGCTAGAATCGAGGCGGTGAAGGCTCCCAGCTTCTGTCTTGGGGACTGAACACGGCTTCAGGCGAATCCGGTGCTAGTTAAAGCACAGAATGTAATAATGCTTCACCTTTCTCTCTTGAAATGTTTTTCTGTCTGTTGCATTCTTTGGTCTTCCTGACAACCCTCAAGGTTTGTTTCAGATGAAAAAACCCCGAAGTTCAGGTCCATGGAGTGACCCTTGGAGCGCAGTGGTCAGTCCTGGGAGTGGCCAAGCCCGTTCCCCTCCCGCCACGCCAGTTAGAGCTTCTAGTGCCAGGGTTGCCCCGGCGCGCACTCCCGAATTCCAGCACGATCCATAAGACACGAACCCCTGGATCGACTCGGCCTTGGTTCATGACTTCTTAGGAGACCCCCCGACCCTGGTTTATGAAGTACACCAAGCCTTAATGCTGATTCACTCCCCTGAAACTTCTGCGGTGTGATTCAAAGTGTCCTCAGAAATACTTCCTGTGTCTCAGTAGATCTCAAACCGTCCCACAAGGGGGCAACCACAGTTTTGGAGTGGACGAAAATTCTCATACAGTCTTTTTCTTCTGATCATTTGTTAGACGTTCTGTATTCACCGCCAGACCAGAACACCTACCGTTCATGGGTTTTGTGACCAAAAAAACTCAAGAAAATTCACTACCGCTTACTTGGTAAAAATTCTATTTTAACCCCTAGTTTGAACTGTTTTCCTATCAGCAGTACATGCTAAATGTAATGTTTATTTTCCTCAGTCCCGTTTGTCTCTGGCCCGTGTCTGTTTGTGTCGGTGTTTTCTTATAGTTAGGTCCTCCGATGTTGAGGAGCTTCTCCCCCGCACTCAGCCTGCCCCCTCACAGGGCCCATGGTGTCCTGGGTACAGCCACCCTGAGAACTAAGGTCAGAATCATGCTAATTTAATGTTGTAAGAGAAAGGAACCATGCCGTGGACGTCTTTGTCTTCGCCCTAAGCACTAGCACATGGGGCCATCTTGGGGCCCGTGCGGTAGGGTAGTTGTCCTCTGCACAAAGCAGCCCCTCGAACCCTTATAGAAGGTAGAGAAGAATGAAGGAAGGCATGAGTGAATTAATTAATAGTTGTCCTGCAGGAGACAGAATGGGGGGGTCACGGACTCTTGGGTCCAGTGCCCGTTTCCACTAAATGATTTGTCATCCCTGCAACCCATGCACCTCTCCTGAAGCCTTGAATCCTTTGTAACTAGTAGTCACAAACCTCGTTGGTGTAGCTCCATATCTCAATTAAATCTCTTGGAGATGCTGGAACAGTCGTTTCCAGCCTGCAGTGTGTGCGAGTCTCCTCTTTAAAAAATTCACATGTGCGGACATCCCCTCTGGAGATCCTGGCTTGCGGGTCTGTCCTGGGGGAAGCTGTATGGATGTTTAGGGAATCCCTGCACACCAACGGATAAGAACCACCATTGGAAAGAAGACCACAGGGTCTAAGTTATTGAAATCCGCAGTAGCTTGAAAGTAGTTTAATTTTTGTTCTTCTCATGATATGCTTTCTCCTGAGAAAGATGAATCTCTTCTTTCTTCTCTCCCCTACCAAGAGACCACATGCACTTGCATCCTGAGAGAGACAAACAGAAGCCACGTCGCTGTTGGTGACCCAGCCTCCGAAGTCCCCTGCGATGTGTTCACTGAGGCAGCCACAAAGGGACTCCCACCCCCATTCCAGGGATGAGGAGGACTGTCTCTTGATGAGGGCATTGGCAATACTCTAGACTCACAGGGAGGACTAAAATATCACGGTGTCCATTTTCTTTCAAAGATTTTATTTATTGCCTCGTTTGTTTGTTTGTTTAGAGAGAGCACATGCAAGGGGGAGCAGGGGCAGAGGGAGAGGGAGCAGCCCAAGCAGACTCCGTGCTGAGCATGGCGCCTGATACGGGGCTCAATCCCACGACCTGAGATCATGGCCTGAGTCAGACACCTAACCAATGGAGCTACCCAGGCGCACCTGTTCTCGTTTCGTAAAATAAAATCGGCCTCGGAGTCCACTGTGTGGGAGCCCAGAGAGCCACACGGAGGCAGCAACGTCCTTTGAGGGCTGTTGGACGCTCTGCAGAGCAGACTGCCTTGTCACCATGACGGGACGTCCCACTGTCCTCCTATGCTAAGCGCTGTCTGTTCCAGGGAGGGCTGCCTTCTCAGAGTGGGCCTTGGGCATTTCTCTGTCCTCTTGATTCCTTCTGTCTTACCACCTTCGAGGCTCAGCCGCACCAACTCCCATGCCTTCCCTGGCTTCTCTAGTCCACAGCATTCTCTCCGTCCTCTGAACTGGGACTCTCTACCACTGACCGAGCCCTGCCTGTAATTCCCCCTATTCTGCGGTCTCTTGTGTGCATGTTTGCGTCTCCACTAATTACAACCCCTTGGCGTCTCTTCCGCTGCCCTGCACAGAGCGGGCATTCGACAAATGGTCCTTGAGGAGTTTCTACAATCGTTGACTCACCGTCAAGCTAGTCCCCATGGGTTACGTGTCAACATGGATGAGAACGGCAGCCTCGTGACCTGTTTAAACATGGGACATCTCACCTGAGTGTTGGACTGCCCGCCGAAGGCAATTCTTGCTTTTCGGATCTGCACGCAATCGTGGCTTTGTACCTCTAGGGACAGGAAGAATTAGCTCATTTCATGATTGCTTAGAATTAAGCATGAAAAGCGCCGGGGCATGTAGCTCTGGGGGTGGTAGGGAAAAAAGAAGTTGGGAAGGGTCAGCATTATTGGAATTTGGCGGGGCACTGCTCCCTTTCTCCCTTTGTGCAGACAAGAGCAGATGGTAGGAGGGCAGAGGAAATGACTGTTTCAAGTTGCTCCAAAAACTGGGAGTGGGTGGGAATAAAGTGACTCTCAGGCCAAATTACTGCTGGTTCGTTAGGGAAGTAGAGGATGGTGAGCCATGGTCTTGACCTGTTTAGAAAGAAATCCAAAAGCCCTTCCAACAAAACAGTCCAGCTCTCTCTAATGTAATGTTTGTGTTTTTCAGAGGTAATTTCCATTGACTTACTGAGGCTCTGTGGTCCCATGAGGGAAGGTTATGGATCTTTCCTAATCTGAAACACCCAATGGGGAGAGAATTTGTGTTTGTTTGCCTCTGATCTCTTCACTTACTAACCCTGTTCCTGACTGTCTTCAGAAAACATTTTCGGCAGGGGGGTGGGCAAACCCTTCCTCCTACGCCAAGAACTTGAAGAATGTGCCCTGGTTAGAAGTGAAAAACAGACTGTGAGATGTTCCCCGCAGCGGTGGGCACCCCGGGGGGGAAGGAAGAAGGTTGAGGAACTAGGACGAATTGTAGCCGTAATGGGTTTAGAGGAATGGGGTGATCCCGTCACTCATGCAAGAGAGGAGAATCCAGAATTCAGTTCTTTTTGAGAATAAGATGCATTGTTTTCATGTCAAACTTTGCTTTTTCAGATAGTGTTCTGTTAAATACTACAATTTCTCCATATTAAGGCAGTGATATGTGTCCTGGAAATATGTCAGCTTCGGGAGTGGGAAATATTTGTACTGGGTATCCATTCACAAATAACAGATTTTTTTTTTCGTTCTTAGTTGACAAGTAGTGGCTATGATTGATAAAAGGTGAGAAAGCTTTTATTTTTTAGCATGTTAGGTGTCCATTTCAATTCCTCCATATTTAAAAAAATTTTTAAAAGGTCTTATTTATTTATCTGTCAGAGAGCGCACAAGCAGAGGGAGCAGCAGGCAGAGGGAGAAGCAGGCTTCCTGCTGAGCAAGGAGCCCGATGCGGGACTTGATCCCAGGCCCTGGCATCATGACCTGAACCTCAGGCAGACCCTTAAGCAGCTGAGCCACCCAGGTATCCCAATTCACCCATATTTTTAAAGCAAAGACTGAAGTTCAAGGACACTTGATTTCATTTAAGTTCAATTTATTTCATCTTCTGCACTTTTGAGCTTAAATTCCTTGGGGACAGAGACCGTTTCTTAGGAGAACACTCCGGGATGCGTCAAACAACACCATGAGAATAGCAAGCGTGTGGGTGCCTTGGGGTAAGAGCTCAAAAACATCCTGTACCCAGAACAGGAGGAAGGTTTGCCATGACATGAACTCTCCTCCTCATGTAAGAACAAACTTATATATTATGTTCCGGTGAAGTCTGAACTGAAAGAAACCAGAGCTCTTTCTCTTTTCTTTGTTTCCCATGACTCCATCTATAGGTATGGCCCTCGGGATCTGCAGTCACTGGCTGTGCAAAGGAAGTGGAGGCAGAATTCCTCTCCAAAATCAGGTTGATTTTGAACGCGCCGGTCCTTTGCTGCCCTGTGGCAGACACACACCCTGTCCCAGGCGTAGGCAAGAGGGGTGGGGGTGGGACTCCCAGTGCCGTTGCCATGGCGCCCTGCAGTGTTTCCACAACACAGCCTTCCCACACTCTGGGCAAGCCCACTTGGACGGTTTGCTCTGCGCGATGCTAGTTGGGCTGGGAAGTGATCAAGGACCCTTTGGGACTGATATTCTGGTTTTGTGTGTCCAAGTTTGACTCTGGCTGGAATGGGACAAGTACAGGAGCCCAGGCTCTGGATGGAAAGGGGATGGTCCCCCAGAGGTGCTCAGGGAGCATTGCATGCACTCCCCCTCCTTTCCTTTCTGCTGGGGCTTGCTTGGTGGGCTTGTGTGTGGCTGAGAGTGTGCGTGGCAGGGTGTCTGTGAGACACAGGCAGCTGTACGGGGAGGGACCAGAGTGAGACAAAGGGGAGGAGGCAGCAGAGCTAATGGCAATGGCTGACTTTTGTGGGCTCAAGGTTTTAGCCTTTTCTACAAAAAGCGGCATGACAGCTTCTCTCCTCCCCAAGCCCACCCATCAGGATTCCTCCCTCAGTCCCACTCACCCCATTGCCCACCTAATGACCAAAACGGACAGAGTATCTGAATATTTTCTCCAAGCCTTCCCAGCTGGTAAAGCATGAAATCATTATATATTTGCTTTTCTTCTTTTCCCTATTAAACAGCACCTTCACTGAGAACAGACATCATTCTTGCCCATGTTTGCATCCCCTAACGAGCGGACCTGTCCTGTGTGTACATAATAAGCAAATATCTGTTTAGATAGCATACGTCAAATACCGTGATGTGTTCAGGAGTGGACATCTCCCCAAAATTATCAAGCACAAGACAATGGTGTGATTTTGGAGCCCCTTAATCCAGCAGGAAATTTTTGGTGACCATACAGATGATCACCCCCCAACACCCCACTCTTCCCATAGAATATGTAAAACAATAATTTTGGAACTCCGTAAGCAATGTTCACTCCTTTCTTTCCAGACCCATCTTTACACGTGCACGGACATAGGGTACTCCCTGCACTGCTGTGTGGCAAATGCATTCTTTCACTGAAACAACCCAGTCTTGATTCACAACGGGCATCCTTAGAAACATCTTTATTATTATTTTTTTTTTGAAATGCCTACAACATGGGATCTACTCTTGACAGATTTTTTAAGGTACAATGCAGTTTTGTGAGCTACAGATACAATGTTGCACAGAAGATCGCTAGAACTTATGCACCTGGCAGAAGCGAAACTTTGTACCCATTGATTCCCAACTCCCCACCTCCATTCTTCTCTCTGCTTCCCTGAGTGTGACCATTTGAGATTCCCCATATAAGCGAGTCGTGCAGTATTTGTCTCTCTGTGCCTGGCCTGTTTTAGTTGGCGCGATGTGTGAAGTTTCATCAGTGTGGTCCGACAACACAGGATTTCTTTTCTTTTTGAAGGGTGAATAATACACCATCCTATGGACGTGTGTGCCAAGTTTTCTTTATCCATGGCTCCATTCTTGCTTCCATGTCCAGGCTCTTGGGAATAATGCTGCAGTGAACACGGGAGTGGGGGGGGGTCTCTCCGAGATCCTGAATTCAGTTCCTTGGGATGTACCCCCAGAACTGGGATGGCTGGATCACATGATGATTCCAGGTTTAATGTTTTTGAGGCAGCTCAGTACTGTTTTCCACGGATCCTGTACCATTCTGTGTTCGCACAACCGGGGATCAGATTTGCTTTTAAAGTTAGTTGATTGGGTTAGTAGTTTGACTCTAAACGTTTATTTGCTCTGAGATCCCCTAAAGCGCCCGACCTATGGTCGGGGTTCAGTAAATGCTGGTGCCTGCCTCTCCTCTCCCTGCTACTAAGAACCTGACAGTACACACAGGCAGAGATTAGACCCGGGAGTCCCCTGTGGGCTCCAGATTCTTCCACCTTGCTTCAGTGACCAGCAGGAAGTCACCTCAGTTTCTTTGGTCTGCCGAGAGGGAGCCGTGGCCATTCTTGCATAGGAATAAGACACTACATTTAAAGCACTTGGTGCTTAAAGAAAAGAATGCTCAAGACCCCCAGGTCCTTTCTCTACTGCTTTTCACAAGGGTCACGCGTGTCTGGTAACCAGTAAAATACTTGAGTGAAGGAAGAAGCAAAGCCTGGACTTTCGGTGGAGTGATGTGTCAGTTTTTGGCCATCTCCTCCTCCGGGCACACGTCCAACTTCTGGGGAACTCCTCTGCTTTGAGCCCTGCCTCCCATGTGGGAGCCTTCAGAGGGCTTTCTATCGGGGGGCCAAGTTTCAAGTTGTACAGGAAAGCTCTGCACTCCACCCTCGTGCTCCTCTTTTCCCCAGGGGCTCGCTCCTAGCAGGAGCCTGCTGGGGGAGAGACGTTCTTAGCAGAGGAGTCCAGCTTTGATCTTTCTGGGTCTTTATGGGTCTAAAAAAGCTCAAATTCTGCAGTCCTGATTTTCGGAGGGAAGTAGAAGCTCGAGGGAGGGGGGAAGATGTGGAGACAACCACCGGCACGACTCCGTGCATGGTCCTAGGACAGCAGCCTGGGCCGCCCCTGGGAGCTGGCTGGGAACGGAGAATCTCGGGTCCATCCTCCCCTCTCCCCAAATCAGAATCCACCCTGTTCTGCAAATTCTCTGGGGTCACTCGTGAACACTTTCAGGCTTGGGAGGACTGGTTTAGAGAAAAGCCGAGCAGTGGTGTTCAGAACTGCAAAAGGGAATGTGTCCTCAACCGAGTCACAAACAGCCGGTGTCAGGACTGAGAAAGACAGAAAGTTCTAGAAGGATACAGAAAGAAGGGTGTAGTTCTGAAGCAGACATTCCATTGCAGAAGCTTCTGGGCTCTTTCAGCTGTGGATCACACGCAGATCAAGGGTCTGAGCAGGCGCGGGTAGGGGAGGCTGCATGTGGCAGGAAGGCGCGGTGGGTGGGAGAGAGAGGAGAGAGACCACATTATGCGTTTTAAAGAGATACACGCATGCGTATATCTTATTCGTTTTAAAGAGATACACGCCCATCATAAAAATTTTGAACACTACGTAAGAGCATCACGTAAAACTGGACATTAGAATTGTCTTCCTGGGCACAGGCCCTGGGACCAAGCTGCTAGAGCTTGAAACCCGACCCTGGCACTTGTCATCTGTGTGATTTTGGGCAAATTATGAACTTCTCTGTGCCTTGGTTTCCTCTGGCGTAAAATGGTGACACCAGCAGATACTGTTCCCTGTGTAACATCCTTCAAACCGTGCCTGCACGTAAGTCTTAATGCGTTGGCCATTACGATTCTAATACTTCAAAGATATTTGGAACTTTGATCCCTTGGAGGGGCACCTGGATGGCTCATTCAGTTAAGCAGCTGACTCTTGGTTTTGGCTCAGGTCGTGATCTCCTGGTGGTGGGATCGAATCCCACGTCCAGCTCAGTGCTCAGCACGGACTAGGCCTCAGAGTCTACCTCTTCCTCTCACTCGTGCTCTCTCTCTCAAATAAATAGATAAAACCTTTTAAAAAATTAAAAAATAAAACTTTGATCCTTTGGGGAAAAATAAGAAATAAAAAATAAAACTTTGATCCCTTTGGTAAAAGGAATTCATTCGTCTCCCAAATGGTTAGCTCATTATCCACGCATCATTTACTGACTAATCTCTCTTCGCAGGTGTCTTCTGGGTAGAATTGTGTCCCCACAGCAGATGTGTTGATGTCCTAACCTCCAACACCTCAGAATGGGGCTTTATTTGGAAACAGGGTCACTGAAGATGTAATTAAGATGAGGTCTTGCTGGAGTGGGGAGTGGGGGTCGGAAGTTTCATCCAATATGACTGTTGTCCTTATAAAAAGATGAAAAGGACAGAGACACAGGGGTGACGGGCAGCAGCAGACAGAAGCAGGGACAGGAGTGACAGGGGCCCCGAGCCCTACCCCAGGGCTGCCAGAGCCTGGAAGATGTGACGAGGGACACTCTGTTAGGGGCTTCAGAAAGAGCATGGCCCTGCCAGCACCGCGATTTCAGACCTCTTGCCTCCAGGACCATGGGACTTTAACTTTCTGCCATTTGAGCCACCTGGCGTGTGGTATTTGTTTCTGGCCGCCCCGGGAACTAAAACAATATATTTTTGTTCTCTTGGCCTTGTGGCTTTTCCCTATGCCTTAGTGATACGTTTTAATGAACGGTAAATCCAGTTTGGAAGAAAGAGATATTCAACATTCCCATTTTTTTCCAATTCACAGTTTTTGAGGTAAAATTCAGTATCTTGATACGGAAAGGCCCAAATCAGCAAAGAGTATGGACAGTTGTAAAAATTCTCCTAGTTTTCTGAGAGTCTGAGCTCCCGTCGGTCCCACTGCCCAATGCAGGGCTCCTGGCACTCTGACCTCACCAATAAAGAATTTAAAGTCTCAGCCGCCATGCCTCCTCCTATTAATTGTGGAGAGTTCATGAAACCTAGTGGGGTGCCCTTGATGATTAATAAACTCTAACCATGGAGGGCACTGAAGACCGTATTGGTGTAAAATACATCTTCATTTCTCGGCTTATGACAACGTTAATTGTGTTAAGGACTCCCGGTGGAGCTGGAGAAAGAGAACGTCAACGCCAAGTTCGATTTTGCTTGAGTCAAGAAAATCAGGTTAAAATAATGAATGACACTCTGGAAATGCTGAGGTTTCCCGGCTAATGAGTGTCCGTGGTCTTAGCATGAGACCTCTCTGCGGTATGAATAGGGATGCATTTCATAACAGCTAAGCGTTAGGAAATAAGCTTTTAATTATCACTTAAGATGTAACCTGTCAGAGGTATTAGTCTCACTCGTATTTAAAGGGAATTGATTTTCAGATTGCATTACCTAGAAAACCGAGGATAATGGAAACCCTGGTACCTTCCTGAGACCTCAGTCGCCCTGTGTATCTAAGCCCATGTTGTCCCCTATAGGCAGCTGCCAGATACATGATCTGTCTACAAGCAGCCCAGGGGGAGACCTACTCATTAGCCTTGAAGCGATTCCCAATGAATGAGACCCCGCAAAGCTGAGCCTGGCTCACGAGCTTCACTGCAAAGTGGGGGAGCCCCAGGGAAGGTTCATTAGGGGCTGAACTGCTGGCCACGGTCACCGATGGGTCTGGCCCCCGCAAGGATACGGCGCAGAAACAAGGGCTCAAGGGAGAAGCACCCATGTGACCAGTGCCCACCTCTGGCTTAACCTTCCCTTGGTTTCCTTTCCGCATTCAAGCACGTCCTAGAGAGGCTGGCCAGGTGTTTTTCTGCCAACAGGCAGTGAGAAGGAAGAAAAGATGTCTGGTTTTGCAAGTGTTTCCCCCATTTAACCCGTTCATGTATCATAGTCACCTTCTTGATTTTCTTGCTATAAACTTGTTCTGCTGTTGCAGCGACGTATCTCTTATTGTGTAAGTTTGAGCTGTGCCCCATGCTGGTTTGATGCGTTTCAATGTTGCCTGTCATGTTAGTTAGCACCTGGATTGGGCCACATAAATACCATCTCTTTTTGTGGCGGTAGGAATAATGATGCTTATCCATTGTAGATGGATATTGTGATGGTCATGATGGTCTTGCCTGGGTTTCCTTCATTCAAATGCATGTTCAAGGGATGTTCTAGGCATAGCCACATTAGCTAGGACCTTCGATTCTTCCTTGGCAGAATCAGAAGGGTTGAATGAGAATTGGACAGGGAGTGAATTTTTCACTATGAGATCCCGCAGTGGTGATTTTTATGTCTGCATAAAACCTAACAGAATGGTAATGTGTGTCCCTGTATTCGGGAAAGTGATAGGATCCGTGCATAATTCTGTGGGGCTGGTGGAGGGAAGTCAGAGAAAGGTGGAGGGAAGGAGACAAAGACAGATGACTGAAAAGCTGCCTGCCCTAGTCCTGCCCTAGTCCACGATCAAAGGACTGTTTTTCTCTAGTATGGAAGAAACAGAGCTCTGAAAAGAAAAACAGTCTGACCTGAAATCACCCCCACCTCAGCCTCTTGGTCCCTCCAAGCTACTCTTCCACTCGGTGAATATTAACGGCCTCCCTTGTATCCACACCGTGAGACATCCTGGAGCCATGAGGACAAAGCTAGCTGTCCTCAGGGGCTTGTCTGGTTGATAGAGATAGAGAGGTTTGAGGACAGCTGGGGGGTCTACAAGGAAGTTCTCTGACTCAGATTCTGGGAGACGGGCAGCAGCAGAGGGGAGACCGTGGTTACTGGGGTATTACCCTAACGGAGTATTCTAACCTGGGGGGTGGAAAATCATCCCAATCAAACCGGCCCATTTTGGACAATATCACACACCACCCCGGCTGGTTCGGTCCCCTGACTTCTGGGCAAAGGGCAAGTGTTGTTCCCTACTTCACTGTTTGGCTGACTACAGAAGGAGAATACCAGTGCTCAACACCGGATGATGCTAATTAATAAAATTCCGAAGCCTGGAACCCTCACCATGTTGAAATTGAAAGTTGGCTCTGAACTTCCGAACAGTGTGGCTAAATGATCTGATGTGACTCCTTTGGGTGTCCCCAGTGTGGGTATGACTCATTAGCTCCCACTGGGCTCATTCTGTCCTCGAAGGTGACCTTTCCCAGCCAGGCAGTGGATGGGGCAGTGTCTTCTGGAACTTGCTCACCTTGGTGCCTGAGAAGGTGGCCACTGGCTTTTTTTGGCTCAGCCTAGACCAGACCGCGGTAAGAATCTGGGTGACGTCTCTGGTAGTTCTGTGGGTTGATGATCAAGAAAGTGGTGAGGGGGGACGCCTGGGTGGCTCAGTTGGTTGGACGACTGCCTTCGGCTCAGGTCATGATCCTGGAGTCCCGGGATCAAGTCCCGCATCGGGCTCCCGGCTCCGCAGGGAGTCTGCTTCTCTCTCTGACCTTCTCCTTGCTCATGCTCTCTCTCACTGTCTCTCTCTCAAATCAATAAATAAAATCTTTAAAAAAAAAAAAAAGAAAGTGGTGAGGTTCGAAGCCAGAGGACGATTGGATCTAGCCAACTCTTGCCTACTCAAGCACTGATGATAGGGATTCAGTCACTCATATTTGAACCATTTCCCTTATCCTCCGAGGGACCATAAACCCCCATTTTACTCATCTTGAAACAGTTTTGGCAAAACACCTATCAGGGCAGAAAATGAAAATGAAACCTTTGTGGAGTTCCCTTGGGGCTGGGAGCATTTCTTGGTTCCGGACTTCTCTCTGTGCTTCCATTACCGCAAATAACGGAGGGTTGCTTCTGCGTGATTTCAACTCACTACTGCCTCATTTGCTGTGTAATTGTGAGCTATATGCTTAATATCCATTTTCCTTCACATGACTTGATGACGAGGAGAAGCACAGGGGATTTTAGCTCCCCAGTGGGAGGTTGCCATGGTGTCCATGACTATGTCCCCAAGATGGACTCTTCTAGTGGTGTTACTATCCCGTCTAGGTCTAGAAGATTTTACTGCACAAATTCTAGACCCTCTGTGGGAGCTGGTCTTCATGATGCTTATTGTGCCTTTCATTGTCATCATAAGTGGGTCCGGAAGGTTCTAGAATAGCTCAGCCAGGCTCGTGGGTCAGTACAGGAAACTGGCCTCTGAGCCCCCTCTGCTCATGATGGAGAAGAAGCCAACAGAACCCCCACGTGTCTTCCTTGGCAGAGGACATTCTCTCAAGGATTGGGAAATCCCCCCCTGCAAAGAACCCATAAAGCAATTAAGCAATCTGTCCTTTGAGTGGACAGGAGCATCACATGTGTTCAGAGTATGCATTGCATGAGAGGCACATCTTGTAGGTCCCACACCAGGGTTTTGTTTTGTTTTCAAGTATTCTTCTTGGGACATCAATCCATCTTGGTTTTCTATGAACAGCCTGGAAACTCTAGTGATTTGAATTCTGTGCTGATGCTTCCTGTCCTTGAGATTGAGCCTCCAAATGAGGGAGGCATGACGGCAAGTTTAAACAAACATGATGGGTGGCTCTCATTGCCTCGGGTCAGTTGAAGGACAGGAAGTGGAAAATAAGCTGTCTTTATTTCAACCCCAAGTGCATCAGTTATAAGAAGCAGAATGACCCCTTAGCTCCTTAGAGCTCCCAGGTATTTCTGGTTTATTCAGATCGTTGTGGTTCTACACCATCACCCCCCTTCTCCCCAAGCATTTTTAATCATAAACATTCCTCCCACATTCTTTTCTTTCACTTCCTTAGCTTCTAGAATCTTCCTTCACCCAAGACACATCAGATGTCCAGGAACACTATGGTTGGGATGGCTGGAAGTGAGCGGAGTGTGAAGATTGAACTGGACACACACAGACAAGAAATGGTAAATGCTTTCTGTCCTCATTCCCCCCCCACCGTTCCTCCTAAGACCTTTATCATCTTCACAATCAACCATCAGGACTTTATTCAAATTCATTTCCCACCAACTGTAATAATTATTAAAATTCACCTATCTTATTTTCTTTTTGAGGACACATTTTCTGGGCATTGGACAACATGATCATGAGGAAGTACAAATAAGAAGACAAATGGAGACAATCTTTAATGCAGATGGGAAGTGGGCAGCCTACCAGTCACAAAGCAGGAGAGTATCAGGTTCAGAGTAATCCGTGCCACTTTAAACATGATCCTGTGGCTGAGTCAGGAGGCTTTAAGTCAGGCATCTGGGTGTAGAAAGGGTGCAATTATATTTGCAATATTTGTTACAAAAGTTGGAGACACACACCCATGTAAATTCACTCAGAAAATTTACCTTTATTGTAGAAAGTTTGGATACCTCAAAGTCAAAAAAAAAAAAAAGGAAATAATAATCGTGTATAACCTTGCCACCCAAAGATAATCACTATTATTATTTTGGCATATTTCTTCCAGTTTTCTTTTCTATGACTTATGTATGGCTTTCTTTTCCATGAATCTGGATGAACATTTTCCCATGTCAGGAGCCACCCTTTGCCTCATGAGACTCTCTCACATTTGAACACTGTCACCAACCCTCTCTCGTTAGACATCTGAACTGCTTCTAGTTGGGCTATCTCATCGTCCATAGATCTCTTTCTTACATTGTGATGATGTTCATCGATGGCATGCCTGGAAGCAGGACACTGAGTTGAGGAGTATGCATGTGCTTAAGATTACACTTGCTGCCAACTTGTCCCTAGACAGTTGGCACCGATCTTTCCTCCCACCCTCAGTGTACGAGGGGCTTGTTTTGCTGGGAATCATCCTGTCTCATGGACACTCGTGTAGGGCTTCAATAGGGAATCCAGAGTGAGTAAGAGAAAACTCGATAATGAAGAGGCAGGCATGGTTGCTCATAAAAGACGAGCTAGATTCTCCAAAATTAAATGAGGTTTGGAGTCCTGAGTTTGAGTCTGACCATGACAAGCTGGGTGACCAGCTTGCACGATTTTCCTTCTCTGGGTCTCAGTTTCCTTTCCTAAAAAGTGAAGTGGTGATGGAAGCAATCAGCAAAAGGGGAAAAAAAGGTCAGGACATTAGGCTTCTTGCTTCCAACTGGGCCCTGAGTGTGGGGCAGCTACCAGAGCTGCATCCGTGGGTCTGCGGGATAAACCTGTCACGGTGACAGTCATTCCCCATGAGAAGGAAGCTCTGTTCTTGGCCAAGGCATGCACAGAGCCTTCTTCCCCTCAGAATTAGTGGGGTCAGAGGTCAGTTGAGATAGCCAACTTGTAGGCCTCTTAAAACATTTATGGCTGCTCCAGTAATCTCCTTCCAGAGTTGAGGGAACCAAGTGGACCCTGTGCTTGGGACCTACCTGAAGGTTTTCTAGCTTTGGTGGACAAGACAGGAGTTCAAACCTCCTCATTCCTCCCTGAATGCTTTCATCCCAGGGGTGGCTGCCTTACCTGCCATCAGCTCACCCGTTATGTGAATGACATGGATTTAGGAAGGTACAGATCAAGTTATCACCACACACTATGGACCGAATGTTGGATCTCTCACCCCCAATGTCATGGCAGTTGGAGTAAAGGGAGAATGAAGGATAAATGAGGTGATGAGGGTAGAGCTGTGATCCAGTAGAATTTGTGGCCTCACAAGGAGAGACACAGGAGCTCGAGCGCTATCTCTCTCCCCTTTATAGGAGGACACAACAAGATGGCGGCCATCCACAAACCAGGAAGTCCTCACCCAATGGGCTAGCATCTTACTGGAGGGCTGGCGGCCTCCAGAACTGTGGGAGGTGAATGTGGTTTAGCCCCTCAGGCCCCTATTTTGGTCTGACAGCCCCAGCAGCAGACGAAGACACCACACAACAGAATCTGGAAGAATCTATGAGAAACAAGCATGGCTTTCACCACGGTGTGACTCTTGCCAGACGAACACAACTGAGCCTTCATGGAGCCTTCAGCATCTCCATGGAGGCCCCAGAGAAGGCGAGTGGAGGGGGGGCCCAGGCCAGGCATCAGTCTAGGGGATCCTTGTGGCCACCCCGCTCTGGGCAGTTACTGTGTTGGCCTGGCCACTGTCTGGCAGACAAGGGGTGGCTCTGGCATGCCGGTGGGTCCCCTCTGCTCCTGCTGGCCTGCCCACACTTCTGGAACACCACAGGGTAGGGGATCAAGTGTCTCCCGTAGACTTCAGGCTCCATCCCCAACGCAGACGCTGTCTCTGGCCTGTGGTCCGGGGAGTCACACCACTTCTCACTTGCAGCAGAGCCGGAAAACAGAAACATGATGAGGCTGTCCCCAACCCACGCCTGGCGCCTGCTCCCCAAACCCGAGAATCTGATAGCACCCTGCAGGCTCAGGGCATCACAAGCCAAGTCCAAAAAAAAAAGACCACTCCTCGGAGACACACACGTCTGTTGTCTTATTCAGCAAGGCTTCCTGCCTGGAGATATTCATGGTGACTCAAGGCATGTTGTCTTGTAGAGAAATCCAAAGCCAGGGCTAGTTACAGGCTCGTCAGCTACCCCCTTTCTTTTGGATACTGAGTGCATGCCCTGCACGGCACCAGGCTCTGGACGTTAGCTCACCAATCCCTCTCAACAACCGGGAGGGCGTCGCTGAAATTTCCAGATTGCAGGTGGGGAAAGGGTCAGGTCACCATGTGCTCACTTGCTGCCCAGGGGGGCACTGGGACCCTTTCCCGCTCACGAGGTGCCCTTCTCTGCGGGCCCAGTGTCTTTCTCGAGGGCCAGGCAGACATTCACTGGCAAGGGACAGGAAATCTAATTATACAAAACTACCAGGACCCGATCTATTTCTCAGTGTTAGCTAAATATTCTGAATCTCTCTTCTGAAAACACATTTCTTGCTGTTCCCTGACCTGGCATACTCATACTGTCGGAATAGGGGTTTTAGTCCTCCCAGATCATCTCCTGGAAGTAGGTCTCTCTTGAAAACAGTCTTTCCCCCAAACAGGACCAAAGAAGATGCAACAATCAAGTTAAAATGGAATTGGTTCATTGGGATCTCCTATACTTTGCAAGGTTTTATTATTTAGATGGTGCTTATGCATTGTTTGGAACCAGCAATTGTCCTTTGTCCACGAATGCAAATGGAAGGCCATCAGCCCAATGGAAGGCCATCGGCCCAGCGAGAAGTGGGAGCACAGAGCACCATTTTGCAACGTATATCCCCCCCTCACCCCCACCTGATGTGGGGTTTTGGCTTCATGGAATGTTCTTTCCACTGCTCTCCTAGTGAGGGAGGCTAACGCGACATCTTCCAATCCTGGAACAAACCATTTACACACACAGTATCCCTTGTCAGACACTCATGAGTGAAGCAAATTCTTTTTTTCAACAGTTGATACTTTATATACAAGACTAGAAAACTGAATATATTTTGCAATCATTTCAGAAGAAATTTTGGAAGTAGGGGCATCTACTACTCATCTCACAGACCCATGTCAACGTAGTACCTCCCTCTTTCTTAAAAAAAAAATGATGTAAAATTGCTGAAACTGTGCTCTGATTGAATGATGGTCCATTTCGAATTAATTTTGAATTATGACACTGCTACTCATTTAAAAGGTTTTTTTCTTCAAGGTTTAGCTTCTTGCCATGAGAGGTTGGTCACGGTGTTCTGGGTGTGCAGATGGGAAAAGGGGGTGTCAGGGACTCCATGTTTGCTCAGCTCAGCATGGCCAAGTGGGGACCTTCAACATCAGCGCGTTGTTGATCTAAGCACATGGCTTCAGGTCACATCAGAAAAGTGGGTTATGTGTAAGCACTAGGGTGACTTATTAAGAAATGTAAGAGCAGATGTAAGGATGTGATATGGAGAATGGAGAGGAGGAAGAGGGAGAGGAGGAGGAAGAGGAAGAAGGATGAGGACGAGAGGAAGAGGAAAGAAAGAAGGAAGGAAAGGAGGGGGAGGGGAAGAGAAGTGGAGAAGGGGGGAGGGAAGCCCAGGGAGGAGGGGGGAGGAAAAGGAGGAGTTACCCCATCTCATCCTACAGAGAAGCTAGATATTTTCCTTTTAGATTTTTAAAAAATTTTTAAATTTAAATCCAATTAATTAACATATAGTGTATTATTAGTTTCAGGGGTAGAATTCAGTGATGCATCAGGTGCAGAGAACACCCCACGTTCTCATCAGAGAACACCCCCCTCTCTGATTTCAACTTTCATCTTATTTTATTTTTTTCCTTTAAGAATTTAAAAACTATTTCTTGATCTATCATCTACTTGTGTTTTTTTCTGCTTCCTCCCTCTCAAGGAAACTTGTCTTAAAAAAAAAAAAAGATTTAATGAAGCAAGATGGGATTGGGAGGGAGACAAACCATAAGTGACTCTTAATCTCACAAAACAAACTGAGGGTTGCTGGGGGGAGGGGGGTTGGGAGAAGGGGGGTGGGGTTATGGACATTGGGGAGGGCGTGTGCTATGGTGAGTGCTGTGAAGTGTGTAAACCTGGCGATTCACAGACCTGTACCCCAGGGATAAAAATATATGTTTATAAAAAATAAAATTAAATAAAAAAAAAAGATTTTATTTATTTACTTGAGAGAGAGAGAGAGAGGGGTGGGGGAGGGAACGCAAGCACTGGGAGTGGGAGAGGGAGAAGCAGGCTTCCTGCTTGATCACAGCACCCTGGGATCATGACCCGAGCCCAAGGCAGATGCCCAACTACTGAGCCACCCAGGCGCCCCTAAAGTCTAATTTTTGAAAATAACATAGAACATACCATTGGAACCACTATTAAGCATACAATTCTGCAGCCTTAAGTTGTAAATCAGATCTCCTGAACTTTTTTTCACCTTGCAGATCTGGAACTCTGAATACATCCAGCCACTCCCCTCATCCCCTGTCCTCCAGCCACCTGGAACCACCATCGTATTTTCTCCATGACTCTATTTTCAGTATCTCATAGAAGTGGAGTCTACAGAGCTTGTTTTTTTTTTTTTTTTTTTTTTTTTTGTGGCTGGTTTGTTTCCCTTAGCACGACGGCCTCAAGGCACACCCATGTTGCCGCGTGGGACAGGATTTCTTCCTCTTTGATGCTGCATTTGATTCCACTGTGTGGAGACACGGCATTTTGCTCACCCATTTTCCCATCGAGGGACCCTTGGGTTGCTTCTGGATCTTGGATTTTGTAAATAATTTAGCTGCTATCAACACCAGTGTGCCAATAGATCTTCAAAACCCTGTTTGGGCCATTTTTTGTAAGACTGAAGTTTCACTCTCTGTGCACATTTCTAGTCTATGATCCAGTGTTACCATCTGTAGTTGCTGCGTTATACGTGAGACCCTTGGATCTTCTTCATCCTAGAACCGGAAGTTTGTGCCCTTTGACTAACACGCCCCCCTTCCCCCCCACCCTCAGCCCCTAGCAACCACTGCTCTACTCTCTGTTCCCATGAGTTCAACTGTTGTGTTGTTTTTGTTTTCTGGGTTTTTTTTTCTTTTTTTTACGGTTCCACAGACAAGTGATGCCATGAAGTATTTGTCTTTTTCTGTCCGGCTTATTTCACTTAGGAGAATGCCTTCCAGATTCCAGATTCATCCATGTTGTTGCAAATTGTTTTTCTTCTCTCTTTTTTTTTTAAGATTTTATTTATTTATTTGAGAGAGAGCATGAGCGAGGAGAAGGTCAGAGGGAGAAGCAGACTCCCTGTGGAACTGGGAGCCCAAGGTGGGACTCGATCCCGGGACTCCAGGATCATGACCTGAGCCCAAGGCAGTCGCCCAACCAACTGAGCCACCCAGGCTCCCAATATTCCATGTTCTTTATCCATTTGTCCATTGAAAGACGCCTTGCTGCTTCTGTCTGTACCCTGGCTATTGTGAATAGCACAAGGAGCGGACATGGGTATCTCGGAGACCATTTCATCTTCTGCAGGAGCATCGCCACGGCGAGGTCCCAGGATCCCACGGCACATCTATCTTTGACCCTTTTATGAGGCTGATTTTGAGAGTAGGCATACAAATTCAGACCCCCCAAGAGAGGTCACCCCAATCTCCAGGCTGGAAAGGGAAACGTGGGGTGTTGCTCTCCCAAAGGGGAGGCCTTCTCACCAGCTTGTCTAGAGGCTGTGGCAAGGCACCCTTTGCCAGGAGGAGCCCCCATCCCCGGCTGGGCTCACCACCAGAGTCTGATCCAAGCGTGGGGGCCTTCTTGCTGCCCACTCCCTCCCTCCTCCTCCTCGCACCCCTGCCCAGGCCCCAGGCAGGGCCCCCTCCCAGCCGTGCCCCTGCTCCCGCTGCAGACCCATTATGTCACCAGACCAGTAGCTGAATGGCCGGACCTGAACGAACCCCTGCCTGCCCCTCTGGAAATGCAGAAAGCCCCCTCCCTGGCCTTCCCAGCCCATCTCCCCGCACCCCTCCCAGCCACCCCTGCTCCCCTCCGTGGGCGGCTAGAGTTTCCAGGCGGGTGTGGGGAAAGTGCCTCGGGTTTATCAGAGTTCATCGGACTGTCTAACAGCAGGCGCCGCGCTGCCAGCATCCCTGCGACTAGAATTTCAACCATTTTCACTGCTTAACACCTCGCTGTCCCCTCCCCACCCCCAACCCCACATAATAAGCTCCATTCTTTTCCAGCCGGCCAGCAGCAGGGGCAGCCTGGGACCTCCCGCGGGGGGACACAGGCTTCCCTGAGCCTGCCGGAAAGTCTCCCCTTTCGGCCAACACATTCGGCTGTAACCCTAGCAGGCCGGGGGAGAGGGGCGCCAGGGCCGAGCCATGGTGGATGTGCGCTTATCCGGGGGCCGCTGGCACTCAGCTTCCACCGTGACCCTGGGAGCCAGCAAGAATAGGCTTGGCCCTCCCTGACCTTGCAGGGAGGTCTGGGAGCTGCTTTGGTCTCCCTGTGGGGGCAGGAGAGGGATTTTAGGGAATGAGACAGACCAGAAACAGGGTCAGGTATCATCCGGAGAATTAAGCTCCGTTCCCTCCAAGGGATGGGCCCCTGGGTGACCCGGGGCCGGTGAAGGTCATTCGAGGACCCGGACCAGATGAATTCGGCTCAGATCGTCGCGCAGGCCCTTAGCGGGGACCGTGGGCGATGGCCGCCTGAATATGGCGGGGAGATGCGCTTGGATGGCTTTTAGTAGGAGTCAGCTGTGCTTAGCTTTCGTTTTGGGTTTTTTTTTTTTTTTTT
Source organism: Lontra canadensis (assembly GCF_010015895.1). Classification (NCBI taxonomy): domain Eukaryota; kingdom Metazoa; phylum Chordata; class Mammalia; order Carnivora; family Mustelidae; genus Lontra; species Lontra canadensis. Next base: position 4,280,668 of record NW_022631070.1, on the reverse strand, counting down.
GAGAGACAGAGAGAGATTTCATATTTTAGCTTTTGTGTTTTGGCCTGTGCTCAAGAGTGTCTGTGAACGAAGTGATGTTGAGCCCCAGGACGTCAGGATCTGGTAGGTTTGTCCTACATGCGGACGCTGTGATCTGTGCTTCACGGGCATCCACTTTCTACAGCAACAGGAGCAGCTCCACCAGCCCTGGACTGGTGTTCCCCCAGTGACCGGACGCTGCCAACTTCTGGGGGCCAACTACACCATTTCTTGGTCTCTGCGCATTTATTTTTAATATGGTTAAAAATCAGCCAAGAATATCCTTGGCCCGTAACTTTGCAACTTTACATGAGCTTCTGAAGTAAATGCATAAAAGTCAACTGAAAAAAATGAGGCCATGTGATGGGTCAAGGCCCTTGGGTCCCTGATGTGGGCAAAGATGCTCATCTCTCCCTGTCCTCCCCTCTTTGCTGCAAGCAGCTGGGGGAGGGTGGTGTGGGCCTGAGCCAGCAGGCCCCACAGCAGGGACGGGGCCTACAGTGTCTTGCGGGTCTCAGGTGGGGGTGAGGTGCCCCAGATGGAGGGAGGCGGAGGATGCGGGAGCAGGGGACACACAGGGGGGCCGCCCCGCATGGGCCAAGGCAGCAAGGCCCATTGCAGCAGAACCCGGCATAACCGCAGGAATCCGTCATCGGTTCCAGACCCCACAGGTTGTCCCCCTGTTTGCTTCCCCCATCGCCATGCGACGATGGAGGGTGTGCCAGCAAGGTTTGGGGACACAGGAGACCTCCAGGTGCTGTACCTCTGGGCACCTTCCTGCCCTCCTGCCATCCTTGCCCGTGGCCCCAGAGCTAAGTCCATGCGGGCTTCTTCCTTGCTCCCTACCTGCGTAGAGCTCTGTGGGGGCTCGCCTGTCCCCTCCCCAGAGACTAGGACACGTCACCTGCACACCTGCACGCTGCAGCGGCTGTGTGACAGCAGGAAGGGGAAGCGGCCTGAGCACCAGCCCCCCAGCCGGAGCCCCTGCCCACGGGGTCCGTGACTCATTAATCACATCCACGGCCGCTTGGTGTGCGTCTCTCCAAGGAGGGCGAGTGACATTTAAAAGCCACTGAGTGTGCACGGGAGTTCCGTGGCTCTCCGCCTCTGCCGTGTGATGGTTGTGGGCCGGGACCCCCTTCCCCAGCCGCTCGCCGCACCAGAGCTCCCAGGCCTGCTTCCGTGTCCCTCCGGCCCACAGCGCTGTGCCTCAGAGAGCGGCTTCCCAAGTGCTTTCTAGGGAAAGTGGAGAGAGACGTGCCTGGTGCGACCCTGTGGCCTCCAGCCCAGCACAGCCCCTAGCCCCTTGGCGCCTGGACAGAGTTAGAAAGCAACCCAGCCTTCCTGCCGCTGACCCCTGCTTTCAGAGGCTGTTGCTGGAGTCACCGCTCAGGCTGCCCTGTGGCCTCCCTTCTTCTGTCCTTGCCCTGTGACACACAGCTGACCCACTAAGGCAGGTCCTGGACGCGGGCTCCAGAGATCCACCCAGACTCACAGCAGAAGCCGCCTTCGTGCAGTCCAGAGCATCCTGGGTCACCAGACAAGCAAAGGCACTGTGGCCAGACTGGCCTGTGCTCCAAGAGCAGCTATGTCACGAAGGCGAGGCATTCGATGTCCCTGGAATTGTAGTTTTTTGGCACAACTAATTTTCCTTTATTTTAGTGTTTTTAGGAAGAATAAATAAGTTCCCGGAGTGGGGTGGCGGGGGGAGCCTAGGGGGCACTGTCGGTTGAGCGTCCGATCCTTGGTTTCAGCAGGTCATGATCTCAGAGTCGTGAAATCAAGCACCGCATTGCGTCAGGCTCTGTGCTCAGTGTGGAGTCTGCTTGAGAGTCTCTCCCTCTCCCTCAGTCTCTCCCCAGCTCATGCGCGTGCTCTCTCTCTCTCCAACAAATAAACAATCTATTAAAAAAAAGAATAACAAGTTCTGGGGGGGCACCTGGGTGGTACAGTCTGTTAAGCATCCAGCACTTGGTTTCATCTCAGGTCGTGATCCCGGGGTCCTGGGATAGAGCCCCAAGTTGCATCACTGGGCTCCCTGCTCAGCAGGGAGTCGGCTCCTCCCTCTCCCTCCGCTCCTCCCCCTACTCACGCTCTCGTTTTCTAAAATAGATGGGTAAGACACCTAAGTTCTTACATAAAATACTCCTACTTTTCCCCTCCAAGCTTCCCCAGTTCTGTAAGGCTAGACCCTGTGCCCGTGCCCCTTCCCCCGGCAGACAGAAAACAGGCCCTTCCTCTTCAAACCTGCATACATTTTATCTGGACCTTTGTGTGGGCACACAGCTTGTCTTTTACAACTAATTGCATGAAATGTTATCTCCAGGGATGCCCTCCACGTGGCTAGTGCCCACTAAATATTGGGTAAATGAAAGAATAGGCGAACGTGTTAGTCTTGAAACATTTTGGCTTCTGGGAAGGTTGCATGAACAGTTAAAAAATGTTACGGCCCATCAGTAGTACACAAAATTTTATATTATGTTTTCATCACAAGTTCTCAGAAGACTCAGTTTTAGTCTTCCAGGCAGGCTCAAAAGGCTGAAGAGGTTGAAAAAAATAAAGAGTTGCCCCCGGATTGCCAAGAAGAACTTTCAGTTTCTAGAATATTCCTGGGCTCCAGCCTTCTTCAAAAGCAAATACACTTGGCTTCTGAGCTGAGCCGTCAGACTTTGAACTGGTTCCGCCTTCCCCGTGGAAAGGTCTGTTTTTTCCCTAGCATCCATGTGAACGTGTGGGCTAGAAGCTGGCTTTCAGCATCCTATGGCATTTACAGAGCTGGAAAATTCCAGCAATGTCAGGCAGACTTCTAGTTGCAAATTTAACAGGATATGCATGTGTACCACACATATATTCGTTCCACTCAAATACTGGGACTACTGTCTTTTCTACATTGCCCTCATACGTTCCAAATAGTATTTATTTTTAAAGAGCATACAAAAATGTATTTATAAATAATTTGGTACTGATTGCACAATGAAATTATTGAAGTGACATATCAATAAGCTTTGCACGTGTTTCATCTTATATAACCAGAAATTCCCCATGAGCAATCAGGACATTGGGCTTTCTCTTACACAAACACAGCTGTTGTTTTGAGAAAATAATATCATTAACAGAGAATTTTTAGAAAGAATGCTGTGTCAATAAAAATTAATTTTAAATTGGACTCCTATGAAATGTATCACACACACACACACACACACACACACACACACTTTAACCTTTATTAGCAACGATTCAAATAGAAAGGACTATTGCTAGAACTTCTCTTCTTCCCAGGTCCCAAATACTTATAACAAAAACAGACGCTTTGAAGATAGAAAGTTCACTTCTATTCCTGAGTTTGAGCTGATGCCAAAATAACAGAAGGGACGTGTCCCCAGACGAGCGGTCAAGGCTGTAAATCTCTTTTCGGGCACCCTCTATGCAGAGCCAGAGGCTGAAGCAAGGAATGAACAAGATCCCTAGGGATGAGCCTGGAGAGGACCGACGGGGAGCCTGAGGGCAAGTCCCTGGGTTGGTAGGAGGAGAGAAATTCAGCAAAAGAGACTAAAAAAAAATTTGTTTTAATCACACAAAAGAAGCAAAGTGATCCAGAATTCCAGAGAGAGGACGAGGCTGACGTAGTCACGCGGTAGAGGTTTAAAGACCCTAATGGCTGGGAGTGGGCTGACATCAGGAAAGGGAGCGTGACATCTGACATAGGCTCCCGTCAACGTAGTGAGGGCAGAAGCTGAGCGAGTTAAGCACTTACGAGGTAAAAAGAAAAAAAAAAAAAAGACGTTTTGAACACCTCTCTCCGTAGCACGCCTGGGGCAGACACGAGAGAAAGCTGGGAGCTCAAGGCAAGCAGGTCAGGGACAAGTTTCAGACCAGAGGACACTTCCAGAGTGACATTTGGAACCAAGAGGACAGAATCTGGTGGGAAACAAGAGTCTGGAGATTCGAGAAAGAAAGAAAATCCCCGAAGCCCCCACCCAGGGGACGTGAGAATGGAGGTGGGCAGCGACGGCTGGCAGGAGGGGGCGTGAAGACGAGCAAGCCGCTTTGCTACGAGCCCAAGCCGAGGGGGGAGCCCCTCCTACAGTATTCTCCCGCAACGGGGGGCCAGTGAGGGGGCAGCTGGGGGGTCAGGGGGCCCAGAAGGTGGAGCGGAACACGGCATGTTGTGGAAAACACAATGCCAGCAGAAGCCCCGGGGACGGGATGGGGCACGGGGAGCGGTGGCTTTCCCTGGGTGTCCTTGGCAGCCCAGAGCGCAGGGCTGGGGACGGAACCGGCCCCCGAGTCCGGCGGAAGGCGGGTAGAGTAAGAAGGCGGCTGCCTCTCGGAAGATGCTCCCGGCCTCCCGACTCAGAGGAGGACGTTCTGTGGCTGCCTCTGCACACGCTCTGCCTGCTCGTGGGCAGCCCTGTCCGCCTCAGGACGGCTTCCCCACTGCCTTCCTGCCCTCACAGCGTGCTTCCTCTGCACGCGGGGCGCAGCCCACGGCCACGTTCGCGGACGGCATTTCCAGCGCTGTTCCCATCCTTGCATTCGTTCTACCTCCCACTCCAAACTGCCACCTCCCTGGAGGCAGGGGCTCCGTTTTCCTCTGGATCCCTGGGTCTGGAACACTGGATCTCCAAACCCACTGGGTCACCCAGGGAATCAGGTTGCACTGAGTACTTGGATGTCCGAGAAGTATCTTCATCTGCCAGCAGCAGATAAAGATCCTGGGGTCTTAGTGCAGCCCCTTCGTGTTACAGATGAAGAAGCCAAAGTCCGGAGGGGCTGACTTGACGCCCCGGCTCTCGGGTGTCTGCTGGTTTTCTCTTTCACGTGGCTTTCCAGCGCCGTCACTCACGTTCTGTGGCTGTGCTGGCTCTGACCCGGGGGTGCTCCATTCGGAATTTAACGGAGCTCAGCGGGGATCGGCAGGGCCCCTCAGCCCCAGAGGGGCAAGGTCTCAACCACGGGCTAGAAAGGCTCCTGGAGGAGGGAAGGCGCCCCAGAGGCAAACGGAAGAAGCAGCAGCAAGACAGTGGGGGTCAGGGTGTGGGAATGAGGGGCCAGAAAAGGAGGTGACAGAAGTTCTGGGAAGTGGGAATCTCAGGAGATAAGGGACAGAGAGGTTTCAGGTGCGCCTCTCTGTGTTTGACAGGCACGTAAGGCCGGTCCGGAATGGCCGCCGTGCATCTCCTTTTCTGCACCTTGTGCTGTTTTAACGTCCTTCTTCCCAGGTCACTCACTCCTCCATCTACACATATTTACGTGTCGTTCAGAAATGTCTGCAAGCAAGCAGCGCAGTTGGACTCGCCGGGCTCTACTTCTGCAGCCCTAACTCAAACGGAAACGGACTGATATGCTGTCTGTCTTTAGACAATTTGTTTAAAACAAAAGAAATAAGGCTCTTGAATGTGAAGTATCTCCTACCCTCCTTATTAAACGGACTAAAATAAATATTTAAAGTTACATTTCTAAGTCTTGGCTTAGCTAGGGTGCTTTATTTGCTGTTTATCTCAGCTGGACCATGTTCTCGGCGTCCAGGAGCCCCTCCGACAGAGGAGCATGTGTACATTCTGGGGAGTTAACCCAGGGGACAGAATTCATGTTTTGGCCTCAGCAACTTAGTCAGCTCAGGCTGCTGTTCCAACAATGCCACAGATCGGGTGACTTGGCGCACGTTTCTTGCTCACAGCTCTGGAGGCTGGAGGTCCGGGATCGGGGAGCCCGAAGATGGGGTGTCTGGTGAGGGCCTTCTTCCTCGTTCACAGACAGCTGGCTTCTTGCCGTCCTCGCACGACGGAGAGCAGAAAGATCCGCTCTCCAGTGTCTCCTCCCAGGAGGGCACTAATCCCACCAGGGGCCCCACCCTCTGGACTGCGTCTCCTGCCAGAGGACCTGCCTCCAAACACCATGACACTGGGGGTTTAGGCTGCAGCCCGTGAACTCTGGGAGCTGGAATTTAGGCTGGAGCCCGTGAATTTGCTGTAGCCAAGAGGTACATGTAAAGACGTGAATCCCGTCCCTCATCTACCTACGAGGGTACACGATTCAGTGGAAGACTTTGTGTCATGCCCGACAAAGTCAAGGAGGAGATCTTGCTGGCTTCCAGCGCCCAAGCCTCACCCTGTGGCTTATCTTCCAGGTCCCACTCCCTCTGGCTGGAAGTGGCAAATCCTGGAAAAGTCGGAATGAAGAAGAGAAGCACCCAGCATGGGTGGGTGGGGAACATCCCATCCATTTTATCTGGGAATGTGACGCTTTACATTTGAAAGCCCTTAGAGGGACCCCGCTCAGATGTTTCTCTTCTTCAGATGAGGGGTGCGGGGGATAGGGACCCAGGAAGGGACCTGCTAAAACCCCAGTCAGCTAACTTTTTGGACATGCTAACACCGGCTGTGGTGAGAACACGAGATTTACCCTCCAATCTCTCACTTAGCACCCTGCCCGCGTTTACAGGTGCTCAAGGGAGAGAAATGATAGACTATGAGGTGAAATCGAGGCAAAGCTAACAAAATGAATTCTGGGCATTCATCGTGGCCCTGTTCTACTGTCACGTAACGTGGGAAAAATCACTCAACTGGACTCTGCCTCAGTTTCCCCACCGGAAAAAGGAATTCTTCCTTTCCTCTGCGTTTGATTTTAAGTTTTTAATTTATTCCTTAATTTTTTTTTTTAAGCAGAGGATGAGAGAGAATGTGTGCCCAAGTTGGGGGAAGGGCAGAAGGAGAGGGAGAGAATCACAAGCAGACTCCATCCCGAGTGGGGAGCCCGACATGGGGCTCGATCCTATGACCCTGAGACCACGACCCGAGCTGAAATCAAAAGTCGTATGCTCAACTGACTGAGTCACTCAGGAGCCCCTGTGTTTACTTTTTAAAAAGCTTGCTACCCACAACACACATGACCAGCGGAAAGTACTCTGTTTTCCACTCAAATTACAAGGTCCTAAGTGTAACACGGCTGCGGAGTTTTTTGGAGATATCGCCATCTCAGGCCGAAACAGATCACTTGATGGTAAATAAGTTTTGCAGTAAAAAGAGACGACGAAGAGGAGGAAAAAGAAAAGTGCGATTTGTCTGAAGTAAAAACATTAGAATAAAATCTCAACCGTGATACTCAAAAACCATTTCTTCCTCTAGAGGAGGAGGGGGAGGGGTACCTCACAGGAATATCCTCTGCTCTCAGGAAGCAGCGGTAACTGGTGTTGTGTAGTAAGGGTCCTCCCTACAGTCTTTTCTTCTTTCTTCTTTTTCGAGGAAACTCCATGCCCAGCGTGGGGCTTGAACTCACAACCTTGGGATCAAGCGCCTCAGGCTCTCTCCTGGCAGCCCTGGGGCCCAGGCTGGACTGTGGGTCCCCCCTGAGGCCGCCGGACAGGCTGGGCCATCTGGGCTGGTGCTTTCGCTGCGCTGGCACGAGGACAGGCCGTTGAGTCTGGGAAGACTGGAGGCCCAGAACCCAGAGCGGGCTGGGTCGGACCCGTTGGGGGCCCGAAGCAGGGTGAGAGCGGGTCTCTGAGACAGAACCGAAAAGCTGCCCCCGCCCCCACGACCTCCTGAAGCCGCCTGGTCCGCCAGGAACATGTGGATGTCATTTTGCTGCTCAAATGCTCCCCTTGGGAGGGCGAACATGATAAACCACTTTCCTAGCTCCGAGTTCTCTCCCAGTGCTAAGGAGGCGGCCACATCGCGTGAGAAGCGTGCTCTGGAGTCGCTCCCGACAGGAAGAAACCCCCTGCGAAGCCGGCACGAAAGCTTTGATTCAAACCAGCCTCGCATTCCCATAGTCGTTTCTCTGACCCCAATCTTTCTCGCCGTGTGCGTCCCGACTGCGCGCCTCACCCAGCAAGGACCAGGCTCTGCTGAACCTTGGGGGCCCCAAGACAACCCAACAGCAAGAGCAAGAACTGGCGAGGAGGACAGGGCAGTGGGGGCCCCCAGCGCCACCCTCGGCCCTGCTTCCCCTGGGTAGGGTGACAGGCTTGGCACGGGGCCCCGCTGGAAGAAGGGTATCGTTCCCTGACCTCTGCAGTCCTGGCCACTGATTTTAACCTTTGCCTCGTGGCAGCAGATGGCCCATCTGAGTTCTGGAACCAAAGTGCCCCCTCTCGCATGGTCCACGGGATTTCCCTCTCCGAGACACGTGCAGGCCTCTGGGCCATGAGTCCACCCACCTTCTGGAAGCCCGTTCCTGGGAGGAGGCTGACGCCACACTCCGAGCTGCCTCCATCTCCCATTCCCAGCCTGCGAGAGCCCATCTGTCACCTCCCCGAGGACCACTAGCAAGCAAGGCCAGAACTATGACAACGAGGGGAGGGTGCCAAGTCGGACGTGGGCTAGCTCTCCAACCCAGACAGGCCAGTGAAAAACAGCCACGCGGGTAGTCCTGTTTATTAGCTTTACTGGAATAAATAGAAGCACGCCCATCCGCACCGCCCAGTGGTTTACAAAGCCCGTCGGACATCGGTATCTCGGATGCAGATCTTCTATCTCCGATGCAGATCTTCTATCTCCAACCAATTTTTCTTTTTAAATGAAAACTCACTTTCAAAGGCAAGATATCACAGCAGGAGAAAATCCTCTCCAAAGAAAAGGCTTAATTGTTTACAGTGATCAAATCTATGAGCTATTTGCCTGCCCGTGGCCGGGGCCCCATGAGGGGTCCCCCTGAGGCTACACATCTGGAGAAGACAGTGGTTCTAAGAGGAGGGATTCCTAAGCACCGGTACACGGTGAGAAGCAGAGTGCCCAGCCTTGGCCATCTCCACGGAGAAAGGGAGCTTTGTGGCAAATGTGCCGTCATCAGTTACGACAGGCGACGAGACAGACAAGCTGGTTGGTATGAGACGCAGTGTGACCTTTTCCCCTTGGAGCCACCATCTTTCTCTGTGGGATGGAGGGAAGGTGGAGGCAGGAGGAGGAAGTAAGAGGAAATGACAGTTCTGCTTCCGAGGCCTGACTCTACCCTTCCCTCAAGCAGACCGCGGACCTCCACGCCACTAACAGAAGGTCACGGGTGGCAGCTAACTGCCAAGACATGAGGATGCGCAAGCGACAGGAAGCGCGCCGCGGGGTCCCCGAAGACCACTTCCCTGTCACGCTCTCATGCATCCTGGCCACTGGCGTCAGAGTCCGCTGGAGGGTCTCGGGCCAAAGGACGTCTGTGCGTCAAAAGGATGGCTTGCTAGGTAGTCTCGGTACTCCCCGTCGATCAGTTTGGCCGCGTTACTCCTGGCAAACCAGCAGTCCACCTGCTCCTCCCCATTGTAGATTTTCCGCTGTTTCCAGACCACCGGGACCTGGTGTCCTTTCACCTTCAGGATGGTCTCCGCCGGCTCACCTGCCTTCGGGAACGGAGGGTGGGAGGGCTCCTCTGTGAGTCTGGCATCCTGGTTCAGGAACTGACCTGGGAGGACACAAAAACCATCGGGTCTAAGTCAAGCGCGGGCAGCCCTGCGGCGAAATAGCTCGTGTCAGTTTCGGGGCCTGGTGACCAGCCAGTGCACGGGGCCACCTGCGGGCGGGGGACGGATGCGCTCAGAGGCGGGTGTACCTGACTGCCCTCACAGGCTGCGCTCTCCCAGCAGACTCACACCTGTCTGCCTGCTTGTGGGGGTGCGGACGGGGAGTCCTAGGTTGGGTTCGCTGTGGCCTCCCCTTCTGGAAGCCGGCTGCTAACGCTGGAAAGCTGCCTAATGACTCATCTGGACAGATAACCACTGTCTCCGTGTGAGCTGGGAGAGAGCATGGGCCGGACAGGGAAGGAGGCTGGGGTCTTCCCTCTCCTCGAGGCCACAGCCCCGCTCCCAGACTGTGTCTCCGGTGGGTGTGGAAAGCGTCAGTTAGGCCGTTCCTGATCCGCACCCCCAGAATTCTGTGGGTCAAGTGAGGGCACGGCTAAGGCTGCAGGAATCCCGGCCCACGTCTGGGCGAGGCGGCTCCTGCTTGGCAGTCCAGTGGGACAGAAACACGTCCCGCTCGAGTGCCAGGAAATCCTGCTTTCTAAACTGGGCCCTGGCGGCAGCTCACCCTTTACTTTTGGGCAAGGGGCCCACATGGGCCTGCACGTCGAAAACAGCCAGAGAGGACTGCCTGCTGCTCAGGGCGGGGTGAGGGACTCACGCCCGGGGCCGGGCTGGGGACTGCCCTTGATGGCATCTCCTTCCCAGAGTCAGGAGCCAGACCTCAAGAGGATGACCCCCGAAGTCTTTGCTCACTTTTCCAGAAGGCCAGTGAGAATCAGCGGATGCAGCCCCTTCCCATTCTAGAAAGTCACCAGGGAGCGAGGCCTGGAATTTCATGACCGCACTGCTCAGGCGAGCTAACCGTGCTGGCAACAGCAGCCTCACGCTGGGAAGCTGACTTCTGGGCTCTGAGCCAGCGTGAGAGCAGCTGCCTACCTAACAGTCCGTGGCAGTTGCCAGAGAGGCCTTTGCTGTTGGCGATGTAGAAACCCAGGTGGTTTCGCTGATAGGGCGCCGGCTTTTTGTACAGGTGAATGAGGATGACGAAGGCAATGGTGCTCTGGATGGTGACGGTGACGTTGGCGTTAGCGGTCACAGACACCTCCAGCCCCCGACTCCCCGCCACCGCGCTCCGGTTGCAGGGGAGAACCAGCCTCTCCCCGCCGTCCAAGATGACCCTGCTGGGTGTGATCTCCAGGTAAGACCTCTCGGGCTTGTTGACCAGGATGGTGATGGTGCGGAAGTAGGTGCGCTGCTTCTTGTGGCCGCTTGGGGGCGCCGGGGCCCCAATCAGCTCTCCGTTCACGGTCACACCTGGAAGGCAGAGGGGACAGGGCAGTGGTTAGGGCACCGTCTGACCCGCGGGAAGGGGCCACTTGGTCCTGCTGGATGAGTGAAGGCACGCATGTGTGAAGGTGTGAGAGACGCCGTCCCCTTGTTATCGATACGTTGTACCCGGGGAAGCAAGGTGTAGGCTTGTCCTCCCTGGAGCAAGGGGAACGGGGCAGGGAGGAGAAATCCCAGCCTGAGCAGAAGCCAGGTACGGCAGCCTCAGGACTCCGGGATTCTCTGGCTGTTTCCCATCCTGGATGCCATCCTGATCACAGAGATGCCAGGAACAGCCCCTGGGAAGGTGGGTGGCTCCGGCGGTGGGGGGAGGGGGTACAGTCAGGCCCCCATCTCCCTGCTGAGCCTGAGTTAGGACAAGTTGAGATTTAGGTCGAAAGCTAGGAGGAAGCCTTGCAAGAGAACAAGGTAGGACAGGAGCCCCAGGACCACACCTTCCATAACTGCGTCACACGTCACCTGGCCTTCAAGAAAGGCATCCTCCTGGAACCGAGAACAGCCACACGGCCATCCCTCAGGCACTGCTACCTGCGTGTGGCTTGAGGGCTGTGTGCATACTGACCCCTTTCAGCCAGCCCCTCCCCAGACTGCAGGGGATCAGAGCCCTGTTCACCTCCGAGTTCCGTGCACACAGAGCTGGGGGCTTCACGTCTGCACTGCAGAGGAAGCACGAGGGCTGGTTTTAGGGCTCCAGCCATCCCACTGTGACGGTTTTGGAATGGAGAGACGTGGTAACAATAACAGATCCTGAATCTCTACAGCCCCTGTGCATTTACAAAACGACTTCGCATCTGTTATGGAATTTAGCCTTGGCAACAGCCTGGTGAGACTGGCAGAGCAAATACCACGGCTTCTGGGTTACAAAGCTCAAGTCAGAGCAGGGCTTCCAATGTTTGTCTTCCTGACTCCAAGCCCCACAGTCGACTTCCTTTAATGAAGCACTCACAGTCCTCAGTGAGTGTCTGTGATGTACCCCCTTATCTCCGTGGCCGTCTGTCTCAAGAACAGAGGGGGGCAGCCCTACCTACATTACCCTTGCCCAGAGGTCACAGAACGTACCAGAGTCCGCGTGATCAGAGACGAGCCTCAGGATGTCCCCCGGCTGCCCATCGATGTTGAAGCAGACGGTGAGCTTGCTCAGGGGGAAATCCACGACAAAATGGGGATCTCCATCCACTGCCAGACCACCAGGCAAAACCAGGAGAGAGCGAGAGAGACAAGACATTTATGGGGTGCCTTCTGTGTGTACACACTCCCTTCTCCTGGCTCATGCACTGTTTATTTCACCGGTCACTGATCCTCGACGTCCAAGTGAGGAAGGTGCCCGGGGGTGAAGCGACACATCACCGTTACATGGTGTGCGAGGTGCGTCCGTGAACTCGGGTCCCCTACACCCAGACGTGATGATCCTGTCACCACACTTCAGCTACCAAAAATCATTTCCTGTCTCCTCCGGCCGCCCCAGGCAGGAGACGTGGATGCGAACCCTCCCTCTCCTGTCACCGGAGCGCCATGGGGTCAGACATCCACAGTCCCTGTGTGACAGTGGCCACCAGCAAACCCGACCGAGGGCGGTGACCACGAGGGGTTCAGAGACACTGGGAGTTAGGGAGGATGGTCGGCGATGGCCGTGAATGTCCCGCCTCTGGGGCACTTGGACCTCAACGCTCTCAGAGTTTTGTCCACAGAGGAGACCATAGCCCATGGCCCGTCTCTGGTGCTTGTGCGTTCCCCTCATTTTCGCCTCTAGTCAGCACGAACAGCCTTGCCTCTTACTGCACGGACAAAATACTTCCCGACCGTCTACATCAACTATCCCCCTTCACAAGACCGGAGAGTTAGCTTCTTTCTAATTTTTATGCCAAACACGGCATGTTTCTGAATTCCTTTCTGTGTTCCGTGCACACGCACGTACACAAGCCTGGATAGAGTCAGTCTTTTCAAGTCACAAGCAAATTAATGTCCTCAGTGCAACTGCTAAAAAACCAAAACCCCTTCCTATTCCTAGCATGACTCAGAAAGGCCCAGGAAGGAAGCCAGCTGATCTCTCTGGGACACGCCTCCAGCACCCCATGATAGACAAATACAAGATACCAGTCTTTTGTAGATGAGGAAAAAGCAAAAAAAGACACCCATAGGCGACCAAAGTCCTGGTCCATGTTTTTGGTACCCTTTAGGTATGACTGTAACTACGTGACAGTTCTTTGAGAGTTTCTTGTGATCAGACCACATCATTTCTACTCAAATCATCCAAATCCTTTCACCAGGAAGGGTGCTGCTTGTTTCAAACAGGGGAGGAGATGTCTGGAACTCCTTACTCCACGCAGCATCCAAGAGGAAAGTTTCCTCGAATTCCACAAAGCATGTGTGTGTTCAAAAGAGTTGTGCTTGCCCCGTCAGAGACCATGTGTGTCCTCCCCGCCTGGCTATCTCCAGAACGCTCCTGGCACGTCGAGCACATCAGCAGCTAGGCAGTAAGAGACTTACAGAGGAAGATGTATACATTTCAAGACTAAAACCCCACCTTTGTGTTGCTGTTCCATCTGGATGCTTATTATAATCCCAGGAAGCTGGTCAAAGGAAATTTTATGGTGTTTCTATTTGTCTTTCCCTTCTAAAGCCAAAGCTCAACATAATAATAATAATAATAATAATAACCTCACATCACAGATACTCGTTCCACTGTGAGCTGAAGCACATATATGTCACGTCTCTGAAAAAAGTAACTTCTAAACTCAGTCAAGATGCAAATGGGCCTCTGCTGCCCGTCTGTCCTGCTGTCAGCCCTGCCAGGCTCCTTGGGGAGGCAGCCACGGTGTTTATGGTTTCCTGACCGCCCTGGTTCTCAGAACAGCCTCCCGCCACTGCCTTTTGCTCAACGACTGTGGGTCCTGTATTTTAATGCCAGTTAAATATTTGTCTGTACAGTAAGAGGCAAGGCTGGGCATTTTAATGCCAGGGAACTCTGGGCCCTCCATCTGGAAAACACCTCAGCCCTCAAGTGACACACAACCACATTCTTTTCTTTACCTGAGGTTTTGGAGACTTTAATTCTTGGGCTGTATGGTTTCTGGAGAGCAGGTCCTAGAAAGAGAAGAAGCCCCACTGTTATCATTAAGGAGGATGAGATGAGAGGCACAGGCAAGAGGTTTGGGGTCAGTAAAATACAACTTTCAAATGCAGTTGTGCTCATTTAAAAACATCTCCTGCTTAAAGAAGGAGCTTGGCCTCACAAGGCGGTCAGGAAACAAGCGAAGGGGTACCATGTGAAGACTTGGTTATTTTACTCTTCTATAAATCAGATTGTATTCTTCCGGTCTAGGGTTTCTGCTTGTACAGGAAGGGAAGGCGCCTGTCATACGTAATGAACAGTTATGGAATCTAGGGTCAGGGTAGAGTTGTTTAATGGGTACGGAGTCTCATGTTTGCAAGATGAAAAAAGTTCTGAAAGATCTGTGAATATACTTCATAATACTGAACTGTACACTCAAAAATGGTTAAGATGGTAAATTTTATGTTATTTTTCACAGTTTAAAAAATTTAAAAATATTTTTTAAAAGACAGCTATAATCCAGATATAGTTATAATCTGAACCTAAATGTCTAGTTCTACATCCCTCGTGGCAGAGGGATCTAACATTTCCAAACCTCTAGCTTTGTACCAAAGACTTTAACATACTGAACCCTTGTAATGGCCCTTCAGAGAAATCGTTAGTATCCACGTTTTATACACCCGGAAACAGAAGCCCAGAGACATTCCGATACCTGCCCCGAGCCACACAGCGGAAACAGCAGTAACAGCTATGCCTACATCCTACCCTTATGCTCGCTCTACCACCCCCAGGGACTGCTCAGAGTTTAGAGTGGGAGGGATAAATGAGACAGCGTTTGTAGGCTCTGGGTTCCTGTCCGTTCCCTTTCTTTAGGAGATAAGACCTCGGCAGGAATTTAATAAAAATGTCAAAATGTAAAAAACACGCTGTTTCCCACAAGCAGTTATTACTGAGGTTATAAGGCTCTGCTTGGACGGACGCCTTGTGCTCTCCTTTTCCTCTGCTTGTGGCTACTGATTTCCCCCGACAAAACAGGACGGTTTCTGCCTAGATTCTGCGTAATAAGCGCGGAAAGCATGAAGTCTGTCGAGAATCTGCCACTTCGGTGTTCGTATACGTGGTCAGCATCGGAGACGAAGACCTTCTCCCCTTCCGGGAGGCAGGGGTACACGGGAAGGAGGCAGGACCCCCTTGGGGGCTGTGTGTTTGCCAGGGGCGCGGCTCATCTCTAGATGCCCCCCACCCCCCAGCTTTGGGAGCCTGCGCCCAGCCGGTACAAGGCAGAGCTCTGAGGGACTCCCCGAGGCCGGAGGACACTGAAACGCTGGGCTTTGTTCTTGCCCGGAGCCTCCAGTACTGCCTCCCATGGGGTAGGCCCCCGACCCCGACGATTTACCCATAAGCTGACTTGCCCCCAGGACATCTCTAGGAGGAATGTCCTGTTTCCGACTTTCTTCAGAGCTCTGACCCTTGCAGCCCCACAAACACAGCAGTGTCGCCCTCCCTCAGAGGACAGCGGCTGGGGCTGGCGGGGGTCCCCCACCCCTGCTCACCTGGCTCCGGGGGGGCGCCCCGCAGGCTCTGCATCACGGTCTCGGGGCCCACGGCGGCCTCCGGCGTCTCGGCGGGCAGCGCCGACCTCCGCAAGTTCAAGGCGGTGAGCGGGGTGAGGAAGCGGTAGGCCAGGGCCAGGGCCTGCGCCTGCTGCCTCAGGCGCTCCTTCTCCCGCGCGTCACGGCTGTGGCGCCAGGAGCTCAGCAGCTCCTTCACCGTCAAGTAGCTCCAGAGCCGCTCCACGTGGCTGGGGTCCCCCGCAGCGCCCTCCACCCTCCGCGGCTCCACGGGCACGTCCGTCTTCAGGATGACGAACTTCTTGCTGTTGCTGGCCGTGACCTCCACGTGCAGCTGACCCGCCTCGCTGTCGGCCAGCTTCCCCGCGATGACGATCTCCGAGCCGTTGAAGTAGTTGGGGAACAGGGTCCTGGTGGCCCGCTCCACCATGGCCGGCGGATAATCCACGCGGATGTCGGAGAGGAGAGGCGTCCTGATCTCATCGTAGAACCTGTGGCGGAAGGACAGAGGGACAGAGTCAGGGCCCGCGGTGGCTGCGGCAGGACGGGTCCTATCTGCCAGGGACCAAGGTCTTAGAGGCCCCTCACGTCAACACTGCCCAGCAGAACACTTCTGCCATGAGACGGCACAGCAGAGGCTTGAACACCACTGGTGACAGAGAACTCACTACCACACAGGCTTCCCTCCTCCTTTCAGCGGCTCCCACGAGAAGGGGGAGCCCGCGGGAGTAGATCACACCTTCCTTCCTCCAGTTTCCATGCACTGAACTCTTGCTTCCGGAGCAACGCTGCGTGAGGAGTCTAATCTACCCTCAATGTTCAGATGCTTGAAAAACACCAGCATTTAAATGTCTCGGACACTGCTGTGTGCTCCTGAAATCTGTGTGCTGCCCGGCTGACCCCCGCCCACTCCGCTTCCTGAACTATTCTTCACATGACACGGACTCAAGCATGCCCAGCTGAGCGGTCTCTCGGTCACTTTCCTATGTACATAACCACGTTTCTCAAAGGGCCTCATAAAACACGTTCCTTCCAACCAAACACAAGTTCCAGGTGCGCTTAAGCCCATTACCCTTGAGGAATCTCATCTTAACGCTGAGGTTAGGCGTGTCACGCCTCATTTGCTCACTTTAGCTTTTCTCCTGGTTGTTCCAAGGTTGCTTTTTGCTGAGTAAGGGGACCATCAAAATCCCCCTTCCAAAGATGTAGACAGCACAGGCTGTGGAAACCAGCTTAGCCCCTTCCTGGCTGTGTGTCTTGGGCCGTGTAACGTAGCCTCTCTGAACTTCGGGTTCCTCCTCTCTAAAGTTGGAATGTTGAAGCAACTGCTCATTCTCCCCTTCTTTCCTGAGTTCTACCCACTCAGCTGTCAACTACATCTCTTAGCCTCTACTCTGGCCAAATATGGCCACATTCTCACCAACGGAGTATGCGTAGAAGTGAGATGGACAACTTCTGCAATGCTTGCTTAAAAAAAAAATGGCTTCTTAATCTGGTTTTTCTTTCCCCCTCTTTGGGGCTAGAATTTACAAATGATAGGGACCTAATTTCAACTCTGCAGCTAAAGATGACACCTGAGGGGCACAGAGCCACCAAAGGGAAGGGACAGGACTCTCTGAGCAACTTCCTGGAGCAGAATCCAGTGTGTCCAGATAATACAGGAGAGGGTCATCTGGTGGCAACTTTGCTTGGATGCTAGGCTGTGAGGCTTGCCTGAGACAACAGATGTAGGAGAGCCTGGTGCATAGTGAGTTCTCGCTGGCTCTTGGGTGTCGATGATGGTTTTGGAAATACGACAGGGCAGCTGGTATGTTTCACGGTCATTGCTTCTGTTTTTGAGAGCATTATTAAATCTTAATATACAATGCACTATGTTCTCCCTCTTTATATATAGTTTTGAGTAATTTTGAAAATGTGGGAAGCAAATCTTTTTATTTAGATCTCTGACTGCGGGGCGCCTGGGTGGCTCAGTCAGCTAGCATCTGCCTTTAGCTCAGGTCATGATCCCAGGGTCCTGGGATGGAGTCCCACATCGGGCTCCCTGCTCAGTGGGGAGTCTGCTTTTCCCTCTCCCTTTCCCCCTGTTCATGCTGTCTCTCTCTCTCTTTCAAATAAATAAATAAAACCTTAAAAAAAAAAAAAAGAAATCTTTGACCAAAACGCTGCGGGAGGGGGTTGAACGGTGACGAGCCTCATACCAAGGACCCACCTTTACTGCCCACTTTGGAGGCCTCCATTTAGGTTTATCATTAATGAATATTCCTTGAATATGGCTACCGGACAGCTGCGAATCTACCAAAACCTCACTTTTCCTTTTAAATATCTGCTGTATCTGCTGTAAAGAAGACCCAAGCTCATCACGTGGAACAGACAGTCAGCACGTGCTCGAATCAGCAGCGAGGTCATACTTGTTTTTGGCAAATGACAGCTGCGGGAAGGCTCCAAATGGAGACAGAAAAACTAAGAACTAGTTTCTTCTCCACCTCAAAGGAGTAAGAGAATCAGCGGCCAGTGTTACCCAGACACAAAATGGAGACAGCACCTCTTCTCCTACGTACGCCTCAGGGGGAATTAGAGCAAACACTAGACAACATGCCAGTAAATACACTAGATGTGTCGAGAAGACAGTTACGACCATAGGAGCTAGTGGACCCTACCATGCAGCAGCCGTCCTGCCAATACTTCACACCGGTTTTCTCATTCAGTTCTGCGGACCGACCACAATCCTCGCTTTACAGATGACGATACCGAGCAAGACTGGCTTCCACTTTGCCTAAAGTCACAGAGCAGGGCCCAGAATCTGAGCCCAACGAACCTGGGTTAAGCATCCCTTAGGACATCTCCCAGTGTAGTGAGTTATGACCCCACAACCGTCCTCCCCCTCCTGAGAGCCCGAGTCCCCCTGCGGGGAGAAGACGGACGTACAGACCCGATGAGCTGTGAGCCTGCGTCGTCCTCCTCAAGGACACGCCGTGTGAGGCCACAGTTCTCCAGCGACAGTTTCTCCAGCAGCATGAAGTCCACGTCGTTCCCGATGCCGATGGTGAAGATGCAGACTTGGCCTCGGGCCGCCTCCTTGGTGTTGTTGAGAATCTTGAGGGTGTGGGTCTCCCCGACGGTGGGTTTCCCATCGGTCAGGAAGACGATGAGGGACACGCTGCGGTCTTCGATGTCGTTGTGGGCCACATAGTCGTTGAGCAGCTTGATGCCCCTCTGCAGGGCCCCATTGATGTCTGTGCCTGGGGGACACCACAAGGTGCCCGCTCAAGCCCGTGTGCCCATATTCTTCACCTGGGCACATGCGCTTGGCCGTGTGTCACCTGCCACCATTCGAGCAGGAGGACGTGAGTGGGGAAAGAAGCCGCCTGCACCTACGGGGTGACACCAGCCTAGCAGACACTTCCAAGGGTTTGCTAAATGAATGGGAATAGCCCAGAATTATCCCAGGATATGCCCCTTCTTCTGAATGAACCCCTTCACTGAGACATCTTTGATACCTTTGCAATGGTGGTTCCTACGCCTTTTCTGGGAATAGCTTTGCAAAGGGCAGGAAGGTACAGGTACAGGAATCTGGAGGGAGTGCAAGTCCCAGAGGGAAAGAAAAGGCACTCACTTTAGGTACACACGTACTTTTAGTAAGTTTATAAAGCTGTATACCCATCACCACCATCCATCACCCTGTCCGGAGTGATTTTTAACTAGCCGCAAAATGTACCGTGTCTGAGTGAACCAGGTAATCTCTCCCCATTGTTTCACATTCTCCAGAATTTCTGGCTAAAAAAATTAAAATACATGGCTGGGTCTGTGCAAAGACACTGATGATTCTGAGATGCATACTGAGTTTGAACGTCAGGAGAAGTTACAGCTGAAACAGTATTTAACATTTCTTTGGGCTCATTAACTTGCCTTTCTGAATGTCCAGCCTAGATGCACTGGACCTCTGGATGTGTGAGCCTGGACAAAAAGGCAGGCCTTTATTTTCCCTTTAAATGAGAACTTGGCCGTGGTGCCAAATCTTTTATTCTACTTTAAGGCCAGGGAAAGCCCAGGGGAAAGGACCGACTTAGCTTTCCTAGGTCCAGACACCGAGGCACAGCAGGGTGTGGATCACACCTATGCAAAGCCAGGACGTGTCCCAAGCTCTTAAGAACAGGAAAGTGCCCTCCACAGGGAGACGCCCCACAGAGCCGCCAGGCCACCCTGCAGAGAGTCCCCCCCAACCCCCAGTCAACATAGGACCCAAATGCACCAGCAAGAGGGACTGCTTGGGTGAAGATGGCCACGTCTCACTCTGAAAGAGGACTGCCTGTGTGCCGGCCACTGTTTTAAGCACTTCAGGTATTTTAACTGATTTTATCTTCATCATAACCCCGTTATTTTCTACAACTGAGATGCGTAAACTTGGGTACAGACACAGCCAATGGCTCGTAGATGGTGGGGCTGGCTTCAGATCCAGACAGTCTGGCTTCAGAACCTATGTGCCAACCCTACCGTTCCGCTTCTCCGAGAGGAACAAACAGACTGACTTTCTGTTCACCTGGAGAGCCTGGGGTGCTGAAATGCGGAGAAGAAAATAAAGGAAACCAATAAGGTTTCTAAGGTGTGAATTCCAAAATGACATAATACACCTCAGCTGTTTCCTAAAGCTTTATCCCCACGCCCTCTGCCAACACACACACACGCACACACACACACACGCGCGTGCACGCATACACCCCGTTACTAATAATGAGGAGTGCTGTTGAAATGCCTTCAGTTCAACAAATACTCGTTGAGCACGAGCTATACATGTCAGGACCTGCGCTGGGAACCATGGGCCATACAAACATGAAGAGTTTCCTCCCTCAAGGACCTGTCTTATCCCTACTTCCTCCCGTATTATTACATCCAATCTTCTATCTCTCTCATCACCCAGTAAATCGGTTCCTAGACCACACCGTTGTGGAGACCGGTAGCAAATGCCATGGCAGTCAGAGTTCCATCCAAGCACGATCAAGTTCTAAATGAAGTTCATTTGGGAAATCAGAGCTTCATCGTGGAGAGAAAACAATACACAGACGAAAAATGAAAAATGCAGGAAGAAAACCGAACTGGATTTTTCTATGTTCCCCAATAACCAAATTAGAATTGACCGAGACAGCAGCCCCAGGAGACGGCGTCTCTGCAAAGGCCCTTGCAGAAAGGGCAGAGGGAGCCTGGACGAGTTTCCATACACGCTCCAGTGCTGAACAAGGGGCCACTGTACTGGAGACGGAGAGAGCAGCGAGAGGGACCCCCACGTCCGGCGCGGAAGCACGGCTGGGTAACACCCTGTTCTGGTTCTCTCCTCTCCCCGCATCCTGGAGGACCTGTTCCATCCTCCACACTCTTCCCCGGGCAACATACCCAACCCAAGTGTGCCAAGACTCAGAGCCCAGAACTCTCGCTGTGTGCTGCATCTCCCTGGCCACCTGGGATGCGTGCTCTGCTCGCTGACACAGCCCTGCCGAGAGGCGAACAGCTCAGCAGCCCTGTCCCACCCGCTGCCTCCCAAGGTGCCAGCGCCCAAGCTCCCGAAACATCGAAACATCTCTTTGGCTTTGATTCCTCACCGAAGAGCAGCTTCCAAAAACTGCTTCATTGTTTGGATCCACGAGATAAACCAGGAAAGTCTCCAAAACCTATCAGGTATTTTCCCCCTAACTTAACCTGACCATCATCAGTTCAGGGCCTGGAAGATGAGAATTTCCAGACTCGGTGTTCAGAGAAACAGAAGCTTCTGGGAAAGCTCTCACCCTTATCTGCTCTCCTGTGATCGGCTTCAGCTTTCAAATCCTCGTCTCCTGGCAGAAAATGGGCTACTCGCTTACTATCACGTCAAAGGCAACAAGAAAACAAGGTCTTGTATTTACCTCCGGTGGGCGACATGTGGTGAATATAGACTTTGCCGTCTCTCACGTTGTCGGGAGTCACCGACACCAAATGGTCCTTCCACACTTTGATGCGGTTGGAAAATCCGATGATACTGAAGTGATCCTGGGGTCGCAGGTCGTGGAGAATCGTGAACAGGGCATCCTTGGTCTAAAGCAACACAGGAGTAAAAGGGGTCACAGCTGATCACCTCCATCCTCGCGTCCCCTGGCCTGGAAACTGCGTGCCGGGAACAAGGCCGGGGTTAAAATCCAGTGCCTGAGATGTACAGGGATTTGGATAAACGTCCAAGGAGCTCGGTCACCTTGCTGGAAGAACACTGGCATGAACATGTTATAACCATGAACGGGATTTTACTTATTTTTAAAGGTTTTATTTATTTGACAGACAGAGAGACAGCGAGAGAGGGAACACAAGCAGGGGGACTGGGAGAGGGAGAAACAGACTCCCCGCTGAGCAGGGAGCCTGATGCGGCGCTCGATCCCACGGTCCTGGGATCATAATCACGCTCACCGACTGAGCCCCCCAGGAGCCCCACGAATGGACATTTAACATCTGAGCTGTCACAGGCCACTGCAAGTCGCGCTGTCTCGGGCCTCTACCATCACAGCATCGACGGAAGGTTCTTCAACTCTTGCCTGACACCCATGTGTCACCTGACAAGCTCCCAGTCACTCTTCAAAACCCAGCTGATGTGCCCTAGCCTCCATGTGAAACATTTCCCAACTCCTCCAAAGAGAGCTGATCCTCTCCCTTCTAAGCTAGCACGGCCCTCAAAATACTCGTGTCATAAAGTGCATCATGACCCAGTCGTGATTATTTGCTTTTTATCTTTGTCCCTGGTTGTACTGTGAGCTCTAGGTCGGCAGCTCCCACGCATCCTCATATGGCCCCGTGCGCGCGAAAGCTCCTGACACTCGGGGTGGGGGGCACGTAGATGGAAACTCAGTGAATGATCCGTGTACCTGCTTTACGAATTGTAAGACTAAAGGCAAAATAATAAACAGGCTAAGAATTTAAAAGAGAATGAAAACACAGGCGGGGGTTTGCTGCAGCCGCAGGGAAAGACCTCACAGGGAAGCAGGAATAGGGGGGTAAAAGGAACTGGATCGCTTGAAAGACTAGGAAGGGCGTTCTGGAAAGCAGCCAAGACAAGTGTGTTGAATGAGTAAATGAGAGAGACAGAGAGAGAGAGAGAGACGGAGGGACGCAGAGGGATGGTGAGAGGTGTGTGGAATGCCAAATACTTCCTGAACACAGAGGAAGTCAGAGAGACACCTGCCCCCATCCTTGAGAACCCTGGGAAGACAATACTGAGAAGGCTGCGTAGGAAGCACAGAAATGACCACTAGACCACGTCCGTGTGAAAGCGCATCAGATAATTTCACCAAACAGACGTGGGCAGAGCGCGCTGAGTGCTGACATGCTGTCAGCCAGGAAGCTGGCGGGACTTCCACTCCGCACCCTTCCTTCCACCCACAGGCGACACAAGCCAGGCCCCACTCCCAGCCCCACAGCCTAGACCTCTGGGAGGCCTGAAGGGCTGCAGGGCCAAGGGGACAGGACAACAAGGAGCAGCGGCCGTGCCCGAGACAGCACCGCTGGGAGCCCAGGTCTGAGGCAGGCGCCTGGAAAGGTTCGCATGGCTCGGAGCACCGAGCTGGCAGCCACCACCGGCCGAGGGCTTGAGGGCTCAGGCAGGGGAAGCCTGGGGTTTGTTCAGCTGCTGGCATCCTTCAGAATCCTTAAATAGTGTGCTAAGGACCTGGAGAGGGGCCGCCTACTCCTCTGCGGCTATTTCCCTCCCATTGTGATGGATATTCTGCTTTAGGAGGAGTCTGTTCCCGCTTCTCCACCCTCCTCCCCTCAACTCAGCAACTTCAGGTTCCTTGTGACCTTGTAAGGCCACAGCTGCCACGTATCCTCATATGCACCGAGGGACGGCAGGCCAGCGGGCTTGCGCGGCTCCGTTTCCAGTTGCATCGGGACCTTTCGGACAGCCTCCCAGCCGTCATCCCCAGGGGCCTGGGGAGAAGCTGCTGCAGTGGCCTGCAGCCAGTGCCCTCCATGAACGGCCTGTGGGCTCTTACTCTCTCCTTAGATGGGCTGGCAGCCCTGGGTGCTCCGCATTCTTGGAAGGCGTAAAAGGCAAGCAGAAAGTGAGCGTCCAGACAGGAGAGTGAATGCCAGGGGACTTCAGCTGGTGTTTCTGCACACTATGTTTACACGCTGAAGATGAATACCGACCCTGCCAGACTTTCCAAGAGTCCAATCCAGAAAACAGGGTAAGCGCATTCCAGAAAGATCAGAGGAAGCTCAGAGAGGAAGAGAATGTGCAGTCCACGCCTGTCTGAAGGCCTGAACGACCCTGGAGGCAAAGAGGCGGCACAGGAGAGGGGTCGGTCCAAACCCTTAAGGGCCTGAAGGATGACAACGGAGAAAACCCGTGGAAGCTTCCAGTGCAAGCGCACGGACAGATGAGGATGGTTACCAGTTCTCCCCCAGGCCCTCTCCAATGAAGGTCACCTAAAGGGAAAGACCCTGGATATCCCAGCAAGCAATGTTCCTTAGCTTTCTTTCCCACCCCCAAAGCTCCACTAACTGCCCTTGCACACTAGGAAGGACCTGCCCGCTTGAGACAGGTAACTCCAAGACACGCCCCCTGGGGTGAGGCTGCCCTGAAATTAACTTGTTACCAGGCGACCACCGGACACGTGCAAATGTCCTCCCTGGAGACCTTTTAAAATAGGCATCTACAACATACGATTGTATACTTGGCATAGAGTTTCTGCGCAGATGAATACCACTGGGGGCAGGGGGTGACTAGCGAGCGTGGCTGGTTGTCCAGCATTGCCAAACCACCCTCAGCCTCCAGGTCACCGGAACACCTCCAGCGTGTCACCACTGTTCATGTTTATTCTCGGGGACAAGGACGGGGCTTTATTGAGGGCTTTCTTCGGGGTATGGTATCCACTATCAGGTCGTCCGCATGCTGGGGAAGAATCAGGGAGTCTTGGGGGGAAAGGGCGATTGGGAAGAGGCAGGAAAACCATGCCCTGTGCAGAAGGAGAGAAGTAAGTAAGGAGCACAGGGAGCTGTGGCGGAGGAGGAGCGTTCTTAGAGACTGGCCAGCCCCAGAGCTACGCATCTCCTCTGTGGGTGGGGAGCAGTTGCTGGAGGTGCCGGTCCATAGACACGGGCACCCATAAGCTTCCTGGTGATCAGAGAGCGTAATCCGCAGATACCAGCCTGCATAGGGACAGGAACCTTCCAGATGGTGTGTGGACGGAAGATGAAAGGTACACAGATACAACGGATAACACATAAGGACGTATTCCTTACAGTTCAGGTCGTGAGGAAGCCCTTGGCCTGCCCGGTCATTAAAGATGCCTTTTAGTCCTACCTATCTAGAACAGCCAAGAAAGGGTCCTGTTCCCTCTTGAAACTATTTTATGGTGACGAATTCCTCTTCTCATGTGTACTCTCCTTAGGTTAGAAGGAGGAAGCATGTGCTTTGAAAACAATGCCTTAGAAGTTCATTCCAGCTCTGCCGTGGGGTTATCACTAAGTAAGTCTTTTCATCTCTGTCCTTAAATTGAAGTACCTTCAGCAACAAGGTAGGTATAAATAACTACAAATAAACTCTGTTTCAGATTATGCATTCATTCAGTGTGGCTGGCTACAGTCCCCGTGTTGTAGTGGATCTTCACGATAGAGATGTATATGGTGTCCTCTGACGGGGTCCTCTGATGTGTCCGTTGAAAGGGCAGAGCGGGGTCCCTGCAGCTAATGCATGATGCCCCCTTGGCAGTGCCACGACCAGGGAGGGGAGTGTCCAGGAGGCAGTTCTGGCCGTGCACTCTGGCTCCCTGCATTAAACTAGGGTAAGGGATGGAAACTTCCTCTCCGCCTTCCCTACAAAACGGAACCCTTCCAGCTGCAGGCTCTTGGCACAGCCCTCAAGGGGGCGAGCATTCTTCTTTGCTAACCCAGGTCGTGAATGACCATTCAACACTTCACAAGCAGGGAAGCGTTGCGTAAAAAGACCCTCAGAGTGAAATGTCAGTGGAACCCATGACAGACGCAGCTGCCTGGCCGCCCCGGGGACCACCTTCATCAGGGTTCCCGATGACGCAGCTTTTCCCAAACATTTCTGTGTCTGAACGAAACCACACTCACGGGAAATATCTCTGACACAAAAGGCCTTTTGTACCACAAAGTCTGGATTCTTGGGCATCATACAAGGGGAGCCATGACATCATAGATGAAATCCAAGTTCAAGGGTAGTAGATATTAGCCATTCTGTGTTCTCAGCAGAATAGCCGTGCTGTTCTCCTAAGCATCGCTATCACTTGCCACAGTCTAAAATGTTTTCCAAGTGCACATTTTCCCTTTCATTTTCCCACATGGTCCTTTTGAATGAACCCAAGAGAAAAAGTGCCCATGATAAACAGCTTTTTAAAAAATCCCACAAAGAAACTTAAGCCCTTCTCACGTCTGAGCTGGGCCACAAACAAGAATTGTGATCAACAGATACACATCATGAAAACAGCCCTAAATTTCTGAGAAGGACACCCAGAAATGGACCATGTCCACTATAAACTCTGCCTATGGGCCAGCCTTCGCCCTTCCCTAGGTGGGTACAGGTAATGGGGGAAGAGGGAAGCATATTTATACTGTCCTCCTGTTAGCCTGCAGGGGGGAAGCCCTTGCTGTCTAGGGAGCAATGTGTCCTTGTAGTCATTCTATACAAAGGGACAGACACAAATAAAAGTCTGTGACTCAGGGGCACCTGTGTGGCTCAGTGGGTTAAGCATCTGACTCTTGGTTTCAGCTAAGGTCATAATCTTGGGGTCGTGGGATCGAGCCCCGTGTCAGGCTCCACGCTCAGCAGGGATTCTGCTTGGGAGTCTATACCTCTCCCTCTGCCCCCTACCCTTTTCTCTCTCTCTCTCTCTCTTTAAAAAAAAAAAAAAGAGAGAGAGAGAGAGAGTCTGGGACTCCATGAAAGTTGGCAGCATCAGATCCCTGCAACCTTAAGGGGCCTAAGCCCGCAGCAGGAGCCCTGATGCGCCGGCCATCCCAGCATCTGTCTGCACACCCCACAGGCTTCCACGTGTGGCGCTGTCCCAAGTCTCCCTGGAGTCAGGGTCATGTTCAAGACCTCAGCTGCCACAGTTGCCAGTAGAAGCTGCGTCCCCGGGTACCGGTTATGCTTCGGGGGTGGGTATTTTAAGGCCATGGGATTTCAAGATCACAGAGAATCCCTAGAGGCAAGAGAACCTCATATCTATATACTACAAGTCTTTCCCTGATTCGAAGGAATGGTTTCTGAAATCTTGTGACTGACCCTAAATCATCAGATTTTTTTTTTTTTTAAATCCTAACTTTAGGAGCAAGGCATAAATTGAGTGAGAAGGACTATTTCTCTATAACATATTCATGCCTATATCATTGTTACACTTAAAAAACCAAACAAACACCCTAGCTACAGACTGGTTTCAGAGAGCAAACCAAAACATTAAAAAATTATATTACTCCACTGATTACAGTATAAGGACACCTGAGGAGGTTCTGTGAAGTCACAAAGGAAATCAGCGATCACACAGTGCCTCTTGTTGCCTCTGACACACATATTCCCTAAAACCAACCCCATTATATAATTTACATTAAAAATAAGAATTCCAAACTATAATATAAGAAACAAAATATTAAAAAAAAAAGTGTCTCGGTCAAATTTGAGGCATTTTGTTGAAAGGAACCAAAACCCTTTTTCTACTGGCCAATGTGTTCTCTACAAAAACAGTAGAGACTAGGAGGTTTCCATATAAGTGGAAAATTCGGACTAGAAATCATCACATCTTCTAACGCTTTCCAAGTTTAGTAGTTGCTAAATAGTAACTTGAAATTTCACCAAGTAAACATAGAAAACACTATTTCTTTGGTCCCTACATCTAAATGCTCATACTATTATGAAGGGAATATTGAAATTAAGCAAAACTGTAAGGTTCCTGTATTTAAAACTGTTATGATTTCATGCTGTAATTTCCTTGACTGTTTGAATTCTAATTTCAAAAGCTTTTTCAGCACAGTACTGTGCTAGGGTATCCTATGAGTCTGTTCTGATACCTAGTTACTTATGTGCTTACGCAATCCGTGTAAAAATATAATGTGGTGGTTATTTCATAGAGTAAAGCAACTTCTTAGCCTAAATATAGGTGTTACCTCAGGACTGGATCTGAAAGAAACTAACTGTTAAATACTAAATTCTGGCTAAATTCAGACTTAAGAACAACAAAAACAGCAAAAAAGGTCTGACTAGGTTCAGATATTAGAACGTCCTTTGCAATATAAACATAACCACATTCACAAGTCTTCGGTTTGAAAATAACATTAATCTCACTTGAGAAGCAAATTCATGTTAATGCTCTGGCTAATGTTAAGACTCATTACCTAATGTTTTGACTTTTTTTGACAAATGTATGAAACATTTGCCTAATAATGTCATTTGTGCATTTTTCTAAAAGGCTCTCTGCCAATAACATTAACATCTTTGATTCTTTAGAGATTAAGCACACCCATCTTTCATGCTTTATGTGTAAACAACTCAAGGCTCAAAACGTTATTTTTTCACTTCTCTTCTTAAGGAAGGTTGATACTCCTCAGGATTTTCTCTCAGTGCTGATCCCACACTTCTCACCCTGGCCAAAGACACGGCCCTACCTCTTCTATGTGCAGGCTGCCGGCGGCCATCCGCAGGGGCGGCTTCCGGTTCTAACAGGAAGTGAATAAGAGGATGCTGACCAAGACATTTCACCCATGTTCACACAGCTCCTTTGTAACCGGTGTCCTTCATCCGTGTTCTGACACACCTACTGACCAACTTGACCAGGTCCTCGGTCCCCTGCGCCTGGTCTAAATTGTTAACTTTATATTGCCCAACAGCGTGTTGGATTCTGAAGCCCTGCCTCTTTCATTCTACAGATTTTGTGTGTGTGTGTGTGTGTGTGTCTGACTGATTCTTTGCCCTTTGACTCATTCAACTTTCCCCTACATGCGAGTTCTCATGATTCCTGTTTTCCTGGCGTGGGTCCACCCTATGCCACTCGCTATAAATCTCCGGGGATGTGCCTTGACAAACATTAAGAACATGAGAGAAAGATTGGGGAGGCTGAGAAAAAGCGACGCCCAGTATGAAACAGTGGAACAGCAAATAAGTAAACATGGCGTATCCGCACATGTGGACAGTATCCACAAGAAACTATGTAGAGGAAGCGGAGTCATCCCTCACCACGCAGGGAGAGCAAAGACATCCCTGTGTCTCCTTCATCATCCCATACTCTTAAAGACGCTGTGAGACTGGAAAGTGAAATTCTGGTAGCAGGAGGGAAGAGATTCTAAAATTAGGTGAACTTCATTCTTGAGGGTTGGTTACTTTTTCTTCTGAATTTTGGTAACACTCAACCCTATTTGTATTAGGGGACTGATTCTGGAGAGCTAGGTCAGGAGCAGAGAAGGCAGGAGTTTTTCTCTGCCCAATGTTCCGCCGGCGGTGCTGTCCTTCAAAGGAAGCAGCTTTATGCAAGATTCTTAGGCTCAAGGGCCCACTTTCCAGCATGGCATATTCACTCCTGCCTCATGACTTTTTTCAGCTTTTTCCTCAACCAAGAATTCACTCCCACCTTTCCTGTCAAGAAAACTGTCCTAGGGGTGCCTGGTTGCCTCAGTTGGTTAAGCACCTGCCTTTGGTTCAGGTCATGATCCTGGGGTCCTGGGATCAAGCCCTGCATGGGGCTCCCTGCTCAGCAGGAAGTCTGCTTCTCCCTCTCTCCCTCCCCCTCACCTCCACTCATGCTCTCTCTCTCTTTCAAATAAAAAAATTTTTAAAAAAAGAAAAAGAAAACTGGGTCCCATCTTCAAGGACTAGTTCCTATGTCATCTCTGTCATTAATCTTTTGTTGAGTACCTCAAGCTCTTTATTGTCCCTAAAATTCTTTCTACTGTCTATGTTGGTTTGATGAATGTGTGATTGTTCCATATTTCTCTTCTCCAGCAAAATTCTAATGTCCTTTTAAAATTTTAAAATTTAAATTCAATTTAATTAACATATAGTGTATCATTAGTTTCAGAGTGACTCATCACTTACACAGAGCACCCAATGCTCATTCCATCTCGTGCCCTCCATAATGTCCAGCACCCCACCTACTTCCCCTCCAGCAACCCTCAGTTTGTTTCCTATAGCTAGGAGTCTCTTAATGATTTGCCTCCCTGTTTTCTTCTTATTTTTTCTAAGGCCCTTAATTAGAGTGACTTAAATAGACTTCACTGGTACACACGTTTTCTCTTGCTTCCATGCTTTGCTCATGCTATCCATCTCCCTCTGTTTGGCTCCTCTATCCTTTCCCACCCCACCAACTTGACTAACTTCTAAAGACCTTGAAGACTCAATTACACCCTGGCTCTGAGAAGTTCATGATCCCCTTCTCCACTCCTACAAAGAACTGATTGGCTCCCGCTCTGTGCCATGACCAGACCATACACACACCTTGACCACAGGAGCGTTCTGCAAACAACTGTCACATGACTTTGCTTCTCCTCTGGACCCCTCAAGAGAAAAGGTTCTGTCGTATTTATCTTTGTATCCCCTGTATCTAGTGCCTCTCCCACTGCATATGATCAGTATTTGTCTCATTCCTTGAGAATCTGGAGTCTGGAGCCAAAGCCAAGGTGGGATCAGGAGGCAGAGTTGGGAGTCCCAAAGGAGGGAGGGGGCAGCTGTGCTATGGGGCAGGGCAGTGCTGAAGAATTCCACCCAGGAGCCGGTTCCCCAGCCAGCAGGGGGCAGGCAGTCCCTGATAAGACCCCCATATTTCTTATCTCATTCAGTCCGTTTGAATTGACAGAATTGATCTCCTTGTTACTTGCAGCAAGTTTCCTCTTGGGCCCTCCCCAGCTCTTTATGGAGAAAGTCTGATGACCTGACTGGCAAGTCTTGAGTACAAAGTTAGGACGCCAGAAAGGAGAAGCCAGGCTTCTAGGACACCAGGACCGTGCTGTCAGATGCTGACTAGGAAGCTGACCACCTGAGCGGATCATGCGGGAGAACTCAGGCCTCTAGTGTGTTCACTTTTTCCTTGTAGGAGAGCCACGTGGTACCTTCATTCAGGGAGCCACAGAACTTCTTAAATGTGGCCTTATCTGGGTAAATCTTCACTGCCCCAACAAAACGTTTCTTAAATGGGGTCCTCCGACTTATAATTATACCATCATTGTGGAGGGGAGAATCTTTTTGAAACAAAAAATCCAGTTTTCAGTGGTGACCCGGGGGAAAGAATACTGTGCCCTCTGTCCATCATTTGTTTCCTCATATTCTGAGTCAGAGTCAAAAACACATTTTCCCCATTGCCTTCTGTCCCCTGCCCGAAGCCCCAGATCTTCGTTTTGCAATGTATTTCTGACCCACGCAACTACTGGTGGCCATGTCTGGACAAGAGCAGCCCAGTCAGCGAGAATGAATACTACCAACTGAAACGATGTCTAGTCTGCCCATTAGTCACCCCCGCCGACCAGGGTCAGCGGATGATGGCCTGGGGAACAAATCCAGCCTGGTGCCTGTTGTTCCATAAACACAGCTTCTGTGCAGATGGCCTGTGGCTGCCTCTGCACCACGTGGCACACTTGACGAGTAGGACAGAGACCATCTTGTCTGTCCCCATCGAAAAAGTTTCTTGACCTTTGTTCTAGAAAACCAGAAAAGGGGGAGATAGACATTTTTTTTTTTTATTAACTGAAACCATGCTTTCAGATGTTTACAACAAGGCCTGTAGCCTGAAAAGGTAAGCAGGAGAATCTCAACCTTCCACCATCCATCCTTATTCATTCGAGAGCCATATAGTGCCTATCTCTGACATCCTCCAAATTTCCAAGACGTGACCTCATTTGGCCTTCCTCCATCTTTCTTTCCTGAGTTCCTTCACTTGTTCAGGGAGCTGTCTCCTCTAACCAGGTCACTACTCCCCTGACCACCTCGGGGTTCTCCTGGCCTTATCTGGCAGTCTTCCTGGCCATTCAGTGACCCTCAGGCTGCCCTTCCTTTGATCCCTACCACATAAAACAACCTAATGTTTTTCCAACAGCTTCCCTTTCAAACTGTGGCAGATCCACAAGTTCTTGAAGAGGACAGCTGGAATGAAGCTCATGACATCACTGGACCTCGCAGTCACCAACATTGTCCTTCTCTCCCCACCTCTGTTGTCTCCATGCCAGCACTCAGGCTGTACAACCCAACTCATGAAAGGAAAGAAGTCTGCCTCCCTGTCCATGCCCACTGTGTGCTCACAGTTAAATAAGAAATTTCTGATGGTTAATTCCATGCATCAGAGCAGAACAGCTCCCTTCAGGAAGGACACCCGCTGGTGGCTGAAGCCTCTTAGCCTCTCAGGGCAGCTGACATCGGTGTGCACTCACCCCCATCATGTCACTTGAAGGTAGAGCCTGTCCTTGAGAGTGGTCTGATTGTAGGATCTACATCTATCGGTCTGACAAAGAATGGTATAGAGAAGAGCTGGGGGACACTGGGCTTGATGCTGAGCTTTTCTACTTACAGCATAAGTAAATACTTAGAGCATTTCAGCAGAGTGATGTCACTTCCCTGCCCCTCACCTTCTCATTTATAAAAAGGGGTAGCATTGTCTATTTCACTGGATTGCCGAAAGAGTCAATGAAAAAGTATGTAAAATGCTTACAGTGCTTGGTATGTACCGGCCACTCCATGGTACTTACTGTGACTCCGAAGTGTGTGCCACATTTAATGTTTAGGTGCTGGTGTGTATATCAGCAAGAATCATTACCTACTCTGTGTTGGGCACTATGCTGGGTACTGGGAATGTGCCCTAATGATCAAAACCAGCTGCTCCTCAAATCTGTGGAGCTTACAGATAGGCTATTTGCCTACAGGGTTGCACGTAAAATGCCCAAATGGCTGGAGGAAGCTGAATTTTGGATGTGAAGATGAAACTGATGACCTAGAGCATGAAGTAAGCCAATGAATGACGCACAAGCAATGTTCACATTTCCCCTTGTTTTAATCTGGCAACGACAGATAAGAAACAGCCTGTTTGTTCTCAACTCTCCAAAACGCATGACTAAATTCAATGGAGAAAAGAAGACAGACTTCCAAAAGTTCCATGGGAATCTAGGATTGGCCCAGAATGGCACAGATGATGGGAATGAATCTGTAGAAAGTTCTACCATTAAAGACATCTGGTAAATGATTCATTAGCCTCTGCTTGGTTGCCAGAAAGAGTCCGTCAGCCAAGTTCCTTAATATGAAGGCAGAAGTAGATCTAGTTACATAGATTAGGGAAAGGGAAGAGAAGAACATGTAAACCTTGGGCAAGAAAAAAATGTATTTTACAAACATAAATCTATTGTATTTTGTAATGTATTATGTATTTTGAAAATACGTAAATGTATTTTCTCCTTACTGTTCCCGAGGACACGTATTTGCCAGTTCCAGGGCTTTAAGCATGAAACTAATAAAAAATCAAAGGGCTACGCTGATCACATTTTCTGTGGCTCTTCTCAGCTCCTCCTCCCACTGAGAGGTTTTCCAAACTGAAATCAGGAGGCGGAAATCTTGCCTGATCGAGCATGAGGCCTCTAGCTCAACAGAGCCAACAACGAAGGCACGTGGGATAGAAAACAGAGCCAAGTCATGTGCCAGGAACCGGCGGGAGGCTCTGTAGCTGTTCCTAAGCCAGTAGAGCCCTGGGTTCCAGGCTCTCAGTCCTGCTGGGACTAGGACCGGAACCAGAAAGTGCCCAGGCACTGACATACCCTTTCGGGAGAACGCATTCTAAGGATCTCACAATTCTTTACAAATCAGTTGTTCAGATTAGTCAACACCAACTCTGTGCCCCTCACTGTGATGAGCAAAGTGAAGTACTTTGGCTCATCAATGAAGAGGGGAGCCAAGAACCCCCAGGGAGACAGTGAATGATTCTTCATAGGACCCCAGGGGACCTGTGACAAATGTCCTATGTTGCCAAGCCTGTGGACACATCATGAAAGCTCCGTGCTCCAGAGCCATCTTCCTCTTCACCAGAGAGCAAGACACTGTGTACAAGGCTCTGGTGCCAACCAAGCTTTTCACTTGGTGCCCTGGCCCTGGGGCAGCTGAGAGCTGCTAAAACAGGCAGCGGTTTTCCAAACACTCCAAGGCAGCGACAGGCTCTAGAAATTGCCTAGAGGCTTCTGACATGTGTCTGGCCGGTCCAGGGTGGTTCTCCGGGAAAGAGGCCAGGCTGTCGCTCAGAAGCCGGCAGAGTGCAAGCCAGACTTCCAATGCCCAGTAATGGCATTTTCATACCAGGAATGAGGGAGGAGGGGACAAGAGCAACCGGGGTGACGTCTTTCGCTACACTGCTCTTGCACCGTGCGTGGAAATCCCTCCCGAAATGCAGGGGTTTAGTAAGAAGATTCTGATGCTTCTTCCCCCGGAAGTAGGAGATCCTGGGCCCTAGAGCGGATTGGGTTTGAAGTTAAGGCCTGATGTGACTCAGGCGGCTGAAGATACGAGTCACGAGCTGCGGCAGCCTTTGGGTTATTTAATGATCTTTGTATGAAGGTGCAGAATGGACCATGCATTTTACACTTTTGGGTGTTTCTTAATGTTTACTGGGAAATAATTTAAATATTATAATTTTGTTGAATTCTACAAATGCATACTACAGAAGTTGTCATTATAAGGAATTTACATTATTTGAAGTTTGACAATATGAAGATATAAATAGCATTTTTTTAAAGATTTTATTTATTTATTTGACAGACAGAGATCACAAGTAGTCAGAGAGGCAGGCAGAGAGAGAGGCTCCTTGCTGAGCAGAGAACCCGATGTGGGGGCTTGATCCCAGGACCCTGGGATCATGACCTGAGCCGAAGGCAGAGGCTTTAACCCACTGAGCCACCCAGGCGCCCCCCACTGTGAATAACTTAAAAAGCAACATACAAAATGTATATTTTTCTTAAATCTTGAGAGCATCAAAATAGTGCGAAAAAATATCCAGGAAAAGATGAAAATTTAAAGAGGCAGGCTCAACGTTGGGATCACTTTTATCAAAGATGTTTATCAAGGCCAAGGAAGCATCTGAGAAGCTGCACATCACTTGAGTAGCTGAGGGGGTCAAAAGTCGAAGTCCGGAGCCCACCAAGGAGGGTGCTCTGGTGAACCTCTACATCTTGTGCTCTACAGAAATAAACCAGTCTTGAAAGGACTACAGTCCAGCTTTGAGCCATCTGGGCTTCCCAGAAAAATCTCAAGCCCTGAAAATGGACTAAAATGATCCTTGATTAGGCACCTGGGTGGCTCAGTAGGTTAAATGGCTGATTCTTGATTTCAGCTCAGGCAGTAATCTCAGGGTCACTGGATCAAGCCTTGCATCAGGCTCTGCACTTAGCGATGAGTCTGCATCAGGATTCTTTTTCCCTCTGCCCCCCTCCCCACTTGCACACGCTCTCTCTTAAAATAAGTAAATAAATCTTTTAAAAAATGATCCCAGATTGTAATCTCCCAGGTACCTGACAGAAACACCCAAACTTTCTTTAGCAGAAAAGATCATCACCATAGGTCTTCAATTATTTCTACAAACAAATGTTTGAATATAAAGTTCATCATGCAATCAAAAATGACCAGTCACACAAGGAGAGAAGAAAAAACAATAAAAACAGATCCAAAGGCTCAAGTTTGGAAAGATCAGATACATATTTTATTTATTTAAATTTTAAAATAATCCTTTTATTTTTAAATTTTATTTTATTTTTTCAGTGTCCCAAGATTCATTGTTTATGCACCACATCCAGTGCTCTGTGCAATACATGCCCTCTTTAATACCCACTTTAAAATAACTATGTTTATGATGCTTGAGAAAATAAAAAGTGTATTACAAACTGTGTTGTAACTGAAGCTTCTAAAAAGTGACAGAGCAGATTTGAAAAGAACAAAATGGAAATTTTAGAACTTAAAAATGCAATAACTGGAAGAACTCAATGGATGAGTTTGAGAGCAGACTGAACATATCTGAAAAGATAATTTGTGAACTGTAAGATAGGTTTGGAATGAAGTATGGAAAGGCAAAATCTGGAATTAATAGAAGAGACCAAGGGAAACAGGATACAGAGGAAGTTTTCTAACACTGGAATCTCAGAAGGAAAAGTGAGCCAAAATGATTTCAGAAATAATGGCTAAGGATTTTCCCATGAATCCATAAATTCATGAAGTCCTAGGAACCTCAGGCAGAAAAAAAAAATAAGACATCCACATCTGAGACCATCATATTAAAACTACAGAAAACTTAAGATAAGAAAAAAATCTTAAAAGCAGTCAACAATAAAAGATTACCTTTAGAGGAACAACAGTTAATATAATTACTGACTTATCAACGGCAACAATGGAAGCCTGGAGACAATGGGATCTATCTTCAAAGGAAAGAAAAAACACTATCAATGCAAAATTCTATTCCCAGTAAAAATATCCTGTAAGAATGAGAAAGAAATAAAGCATCTTTAGACAAACAGAAACTAAGAGAATTCTTTACTAGCAGATCCACATCTAAGAAGATACCAATGAGTATTCTTTAGGCAAAAGAAAAGTAATCCCAGATGGAAGGTCCGAGATGCAAGAGGAAAGGAAAGGAATTAAAGTGGAGAAGTCAGCAGGAAGAATTCTGTACAAGGACATGCTGTGGAAGAGCTACATGGAATTGACCGACAGGGCGAAGATATCTTGCCCCAATACAAGTCAGAAAATATATGTGGCAATCTTCTGAAAGAAAATAGTTAAATCCTATTTTTGCACAGAATATATTTTTTACTATTTTGGGGTAGAGGAAAATAAGATGCCATGAAGAAAAAAATCAACAGATTCTACATGATTTTTTAAATACAAATGACCAAAGCTACTGACAAAGTAGTAGCTGAGAAAATATTTACAATAGTTTATCAGCTATGATCAGGTTTAAAACATGTGGAATGTGATCTAGGGGTAGAAAGAGATAGGGTAGAGGGTTCTTTTGAGGTATGGGGTATTATTAAACCACATACTTATTATTAATTGATAAAAATAGATAATTAAGAAGAAAAAGCAAGAGAACTAAGTGTTTGATGAATACAGAGTTATAATTTGGTCTGGCAGTCAGTAGCTTTTTCTGTTTTCTGTTATGTGAGGTGAAACTATATTAAAAAAGCAACGTTGTGATATTTATGATACCAGAGTAAGATAAGGAATCACTCATTCCAGTGGCTTGCTAAAAAATTTTTAATAGGGGCACCTGGGTGGCTCAGTCAGTTAAGCATCTGCCTTCAGCTCAGGTCATGATCTTGGGGTCCTGGGATTGTGTCCCACGTTGGACTCTGTTCAGCGGCAATTTTGCTTCTCCCTCTTCCTCTTACCTCTTACCTCTGTGGTCTCTCTCTCTCTCTCTCTCATGCTCTCTCACTCTCTCTCTAATATATAAATAAAATCTTTAAAAATTTTTAATACTTGTATTTTCAGTATAGTTCAATATTTCAGCATAGACTATATGTCCCCTAATGTTCCTCCTATCCCTAGAATTTTAACATTTATCCTAAATGCAGCAAGAATATCCTGAATTATTGAGATAGAAGTTCTCTGTCCTAAGGGTAGACCAACAGGGCTGCCAATGACTCTGTTGCATTGCTCTGAAAGGTCATCATTACAGAACAGAATTGTTCCATCAACAGTAGTGCTGCTGACTGCTCCTCTCAGTGAATTCCTGCCTCACATTATCTACTCTGCCAGCCCCCTTTATTTCCAAGTGCTCCTATAGCACTAGCCCCTGCTCTTGTAAAACCACCATCCTGAAATGATAGCTTATGTCAATGGCTGAACTGGATTATCCGCTCTGGAAGGTTCTCTGTAAGCAGAACAGCTGGGTGGTAAAGCGGACGTTTGGCATCAACTGAGTTTTATTCCCACAGTGCATCATGGTTCCAGACAAAAGTGAGAAAGAACAAAATTGGCAGTTGGCCTTCACTCACCTGCCGGAGCTTGGTTCCTACCATAGAGGCACTGCTGTCGAGCACAAATACCACATTCTTGGGCAAAGGGGGTAGGTCTTTGGGGGCAAAGTAGTGCACAAAGTAGCCATTTAGAACCTGGTGGAGGGAAGAGAAAGTAAAAACGGTAGTGCCTGGAATAGGCAGAAAAACTACCCAAGATGGACAGTCTGTACAACTTCCACAATTCAGAGCACGAAGCACATGAAACGGACTTCATAAAGATAAAATCATCCCTTTAAAATTTATCGCCTATGCTGACTAATTCGATTTTAATTATCCATCCGCTATGGCCCTTGTCACTTGGAATTCCTGCTTCCTTCAATATGTGGTTTTAACAAGTTGAGATGTCAAAGCCGTCTACATTCTGGGTGCATGCTAATGCATTTTAATATTCCCACCCTGTCTCTGGAGCAATAAAACCTAAAGGGAAATGAGCCGTGGACCAAGCTCTCTTAATTAAAATTGAAGATGAACTAAAACTCTAACTTCATCTAAAACACCGCAGGGAAAATTACATTACAGATTTCATTTGCTCTCCAGATTACTGAAGCAGAAAATAGGAAGGGAACACCCTAGTCCCCTTGGAGACATATTTTAAGTTAAAATAAATTTCTAGGAACCAGAATGT
Organism: Lontra canadensis; assembly: GCF_010015895.1. Lineage (NCBI taxonomy): Eukaryota > Metazoa > Chordata > Mammalia > Carnivora > Mustelidae > Lontra > Lontra canadensis. The sequence goes on along the minus strand of NW_022631070.1, from coordinate 4,242,614 downwards.
TCTCCCTCCCTCAGATAAGAACTAGAATCCCTCATTCTGAGTCTAACTAAAAGTATCAAGCAACTGACACAAAGTGCCAACAACAAGCCCATTACCTGAATGTCCCCAATGCTCTGCTCCCTGTTGACATCGTATCTAATGATGAAATCTCCCAAAACACCATTCTGAGCAATCCGGGCTTGCTGGACCACACTAGGCTTAAAAGTCACTTTGGCAAAAGTGTCATTTTGGTTGATAACAGTAGAAGGAGGTGGCCCAGAATCATCTGCAAGCAAGATATAAACAGAATTCATATCGATATTTTCTGGAAAAGAAGCAGAGATGTTTTGCATGGACACGGGGCTAGATTTGACTTTATTGCAGGTTTATACGCATATGAACTTCACAGACTTCACACTGATAGTACATCCCAGCGCAAGAGATGTTACAGATTTCACCTTTATACCTTCTTTTTCACCTTTCATGTAACTTTTTTAAACACACAAAAGTAGAGAGAATAGTAAAATGAACCCCCATGTACATCTCACTCAACTGAACGATTATCAATCTCTTACAACCTTCTGTATCTGTTTTTATGAATCCCCTCACGGTATCTTGCTAGAGTGTTTGAGAGCAAATCCCAGATCTCGTATTTCATCCATAGATACTTCAGTAGGTATCTCCAACTATAAGAACGTTTTTCCACATAAGCACAAAACCATCATCACAAGTTACAAAACCAAGGCTCGGTGCCATCTTATCCCCAAACATACTCAGTCTGCACTGAATTTCCCCCGATTCTTTAGAATGTGTCTCAATATGACGGATTCCTTCAAATCCAGATCAAAAAAGACCACACAGCACATCAGGTTTATGTTTCTTAAATCTCTTTTAATCTACAGGTGTTTCTTCTAATGTTACATAAACATGTTGTAAAACTCTGGTTATTTGTCCTATGGAATTTCTTACATGCTGCATTTTGTGACTGTTTTGTCTTATCTTTTAACTTGCTCCTCAATTCCCCTGGTTTCCATCCTTGGCTCAAACTGTAACATCTGGGGGAACTAGAAAAAAATAGCGATATCCAAGCAAGAGCTCATTTAATTGGTCTGGGGGAGAGCCTGAGTATCAAAGCTTTAAAAATCCCCCATGTGAGTCAAATGTGCAGTTGATGTTGGGAAACACATCTCCATCTTCTCTACTTCCCTGTGTTCTGGGAGGAAAGTTAGACGCTTGCTTAGACACAGGTCCATACCACTGACAAGAACACTTCACAGGTGATGAATGATGCTGACTGCTTACCACTTTTCTACGTCAGAAGCACACAGTGTCTACTTGTCTGTTTCAGCTGTAGTAAAAAAAAGATGGCGGGCTCCCATGTTGTCAATCCAATCACCTGTTATAAAGCTCCTCATCGATCTCTCACTTCATTGTTTTACCAGACACCGATGATGTTTGTCTGGATCTACTAATTCATTAGCGTTGCGAAAGTGTGGTGTCTAATTCTTGTCACCCCTTTCCTGTGGAAATCTTCCAGAAGAAACACCTCCCACCACCAAGCATTTGGTTGCCCTAGCAGCCTGTTTGTCCAGAAAGGTTATGGCTCTTTAAACAAACAAACAAATAAACTGCTCCCAAAGTTTCTCCCAGCATAAATCCTCCCTCAAATGCAAATTAGAATTGCAGAAAGATAAATCCATAAGTGGATTTTATATGATTTAAGAAAAACTAGTGGGATGAAAGATTCAGTGCAGCATAGCCCATGTTTTACTCCTGACCTTCATTTCCTGTTAAGATACACAATTACCTCACAGACTACCCACCTTTACAAATCCAAACACTACCATGTCTACATACTCAACAACAGAAATTCAAATTTTTTAGCTCTGCATGCACCAAGAAGAATATAAAAATAGAATGGAGGATACATAAATATCAGTATATGTGGAAACTTTATCCAGATACTGAATCAAAGCCAGGCTTAAAACTGCTGCAAAGCATCTGATCATTTTTTTAAATCTCTTCAAGTTGACACCATACAAAGAGTGAGCTGACCAACAATCTTCCATACCTAATTAGCAAAATAAAATAGGAAACAAGGCATAATTTCCCTGTGGTAATTTGTATGTAAGAATAAACTTTATCTTGCTAAGGGTTTATTAGACATTAAAATCAGAGGAAGTTTAAACATTTCCTTCAACAGAACAGACAATTATTTTTCAAAGACAATTTAGGTGTAACCTTAACAGGAACCACAGGGCAGAGCTGATTCTATTATTTTCACCCATGGAGGGCAGAGGTTTCAGGAGTGAAGAGAAAGCCAGCAATTAGGAAATCTTATTTTTACTGAAGACAGTTGTATGAAAGATAACATGTTTCCAACAGATCTGCCCATCTGAAGAAGGAGCTGGAAAATCTCAATGGCACGGTGACAAATGGCGCCCTCCAGCTCACCAGCATGGTCGACTGCACCAAAGAACCACTACAGAGAGGAAGCGTGAAAGGCTAAAAATGGAAAAGTCTTTGAAATAGAAGGACCATGTATGCTCTTCAGGGTCAGCCTCTCCTTGGTGATTACTGGTAAACATGGCTGAGAACTTGGAATCATGAATGAACAGAAGGACCTAAGTTCAATACTGTCTCAACCACTCATTACCTGTGAGACTTTGGGCAAGTTATCAAGCTTTGGTTATCTCATCTGCAAAATGGGCTAACGGTCTACCAAACTCATGCTATTGAAAAGATCAAGTGATGTCATGGACCAAAGTCCCTCCTTATCCCCACACCTTTATCCCCAACCTTATCCCTAGATACACTATGCATTTTTTAATACATTCACGTGTATTCAAAGCTTAAATATAAGTTAGACACAGTAAGTGATTAAAAATACTAATAATAAAATACAATGATCAGAACATACTACAATAGGAGTCACATGAATGTGGTCTCTCTCTCAAACCATCTTCCTATGCCGTCCTCACCCTTCTTGGGATGACGTGAGAGGATAAAATGGCTACGTGCTGGATGAAGGGAGTTAAGGGAGGTAGGCGCTGTGACATAGCGCGAAGCTACAACTGCCTCCAGAGCGGGCAACATCTGCTTCCAGGACTGTGGGTGACCAGGGATAACAGTGACTGAGGGACATGAGACCATATAGGTAAGGGGGAACGACTGTACTTAAGCCATTCTGATTCATGCCAGCGGATGTTACTATAAACCTTAAAAATATACAAAATAGTAAACGGGCCAGGGAATTAAATATAAGACAATACAACAGATCGAAATTGGGATACTACGTCCAGTGAAAAGGAAAGAATTCCTGCTATTTAGACAGCGTCTCACAGTCATTTTGAGCGGGCACATAGATACAGAAGAGAATACTCTATGCTTCCATTTATATACAGCTCAGCAGCAAGCACGACTGGTCCACGCAGAAAAATGGTGAAGAATGGTAGCCACTGCTAGGGGGGTGAGTACCTACTGGGAAAGAGTATGGGAGTTCTTTGGGTTTGTGAAAATACTCCTTATCTTGGCCTGGAAGTAGTTGTCTGGGTGTACACACAGGTGAAAATTCATCAAGCTGTAAAAATGAGATATATACACTTTATTCACATGTACCCCAATTTTTAAAAAATCTAAACTTGCTGGGATCTGGATGGAGAACAGAACAAGCAGGCATCCCCTAGCATGTAACGGACATTACTTGCCAGAGAGAGTCTATCTTTTCTTTTCCTTAGGATACGTCTCTTAGTGTGGGCATTTACATGGGGATTAGGTGTATTCAGAGTAATTCCAGCTGGCAGAATTAGGACCAGGGTAAGGTTACTGGGAAGCACTCTTTGTTCAGCCTCAGTAAGCTCTAGGGAAGATGTGCTGTGGGCACAGGTGGCAGTCACAACCCATTTCACTGGAAGTGTTCAAGCAAACCCTGGATGCTTCGATCCCTGTGGGGGTGGAGCAGAGCACCCCTCATGCCATGGTCTGGGACCTGTGTCCCAGATGTCCTGTGGGCACATGCAGCAGCAGCATCTGTGAACTTGCTAGAAACACAAATTCTTGGGCCCACTCACAAACTCTGGAAGGGGGGACCCAGAAAGCTATATTTTAATAAGCCTTCCATATCACTAGGTTATCTCCAACTTTCAAAGTCTACATTAGATTGACCCTCTTCACACTATCAGCATGTACCTATTCTTCCTTGTTCCAGATCTCTCTCATTGAAATGCTCTTTACGACTCCCCTGAATTAATACCATTCATGGTTGAGTGAAAGCACTGAGGATTAAAAAGTATAATTTCTCTCTTCATAATTCATTTGACTGGGCTCTTTGATATAAGCCATGAGAAAGATAGTGTATTATTATTTTGGTTTCCTGTTGACCTCTGATGTTTGCTAGTTCATGATGAAAATTCATGAGATTCCTCTAAATGGGCTTATTTTCTATGCCCAAAGAGTGGGTTGATTCCCACTTTGGTTAAACAGCAAGAAGCCTGACTTCCACCCATTAAGTATCAGACTGTCAATGTGACCCAATGAATTTTCCACTGACTATCACAAAAAAAAAAAAAAAAAAAAAAAAAAAAAAAAGTTTGCTGGGAAAAATTCCAGAGAAATAACTCTAGAAAATAAAATCCTCTTTTTACTAGAGAAGGAAAAAAATCTTTTCATCCACGAGGTTAATCTAGGCTGCCCCAGAGTTGCTGACCAACATCCCAAACCAGAATAATACTGTTTACTTTTTCCTTATGTGAATCGTGGCTCATACAGCTGACAGCCACAAAACAGCTCATGAGCACAATGAACTTGATTCGCAGGCCCTCCACTCTCACAGCATGTGTTCTAAACATAATGAAGAGGGCAAGTGAAGAGGCTGGGAGCAGACCAAGAGTGAGACTCTGACCTACTTTTCTAATGAGAGCACACATGTCTCTTCCTGCTCTTGGCTTGCTCTCGTCCATGCCCGCTTGGTTAGGGAAAGGAGTGCAGTGCCGTGATTGCTCTGAATTGGAGGCGCGAATCTCATGTTATTTCCCCGTTTTGATGCAAACATCCAGGCTCATGTTCAAGATAACCTTCTGTGGTCCATCAGGGCCTCAAGCGCGTCCCTGGGAAGGTTCGCTAACCTCTCCTTCTCCACCCACTCTTCCCTGCTCCTCAGGTCACCAGCATCCTCCGGATACGCTCTTTCTGTCTAGAGTCTAGTATTTTTGAACAAGAAGATAGGAGTTATTTTAGAAGGTGCATAATACCAAAGAAAGTGGGCTCTAAGATTTGGCAGACTCAAAATGACCAACTTAGTATCTCTAAGCCTCAGTTCTATATCCATTCGACTGGAGTAAATCCACGTCAGACAGAGAATCACTGTCTGAGCGTAGTGAGATCACGTACATAAGGTATTGAACATGGTGCGGGCACGTGGAAAGTGCTCAAGACTTATGAGCCCCCGCCTCTGTTCCTTCTGAAGGAGCTTCTTATTCTCTTTGTCTTGGGTGAAGCGCAACTCATGAGGTAAAAAAATACTCTCTGATAACATACAGTTTACATTTTTGCCGTAACAGTTTTCTCCATACAACTGAGAGCTTAGTGAAAACAAAATAATCATTATTTGGAGGAAAAAAGATAAATCATAATAAACATTCATAACAGGAAGTTCAAGAATATTTATAGCAAGAACAATCTTTAAAAAGTATCATGGAGTTGGTAGCTTTCCAAGAGGCCCCTGAAATTATATACAGAATTTTGCATAAAAGTATACATGTGTGTATTTTTCCTGGGCAGAGGGCCCATAGCTTTCCCTAGACTCTCCAAGGAGCCTACATAAGGTTACGAAGCACGCACACAAATGCTATTAAATATTCCTCCCACTGATTCTTCTCGTAATGACAAAGCCCTTCATATATTTTAGAGAACACGTAGGTCCTTAGTTTTGTCCCAGAACATGGATGTTATTCACAAATAAACATTCTTCTCCTAGACAACTACATGGGGCAAAAGGAAGTCAATTGCTATGTAACGTGTCTAAAGGTGAAAAGATTTAGAAGCAAAGAACCACAGTCAAAGGCATCATCTGGAAGCTATGCCCTTTGGGGTCAACCAACTCCTTCCTGTCTCCTTCCTGTGGACCCTAGGTTTGCTGACTGTCAGAGGAAGGAGGCCAACACCTGGTGCTTTTACAAAAGGGTTTCCAAACAAACTCTGCCCTCTCATTTCCCTTGGAAAAGGGTCTAAACTGTCCACGTTTGTTTACATAACCTGCTCGCCTGGACCCCAGTAGGGAGATTTCTTCAATATGGGACAGTCAAAAGTATTGTGAATAATGGGGCAACTACCCTTTGACGGGAGCAATACAGACAAAATTCTGCTGCTCCCCCTGCTTGTGTGCTCTCTCTTTCTCTCAAATAAATAAATAAAATCTTTAAAGAGAGAGAGAGAGAGAGAATAAATCTTAAAAGTTCTCATCACAACAAAAAAAAAACCTCCATAACTGTGTGGTGATGAATGTTAACTAGATTTAGTACGGTGATCGTTGTGCAGCCTATATAAATATAGAATCATCACTCTGTACAACTGAAACTAAGATAATGCTGTGCATGAATCACACGTCAATAAAAAATGTATAACTGGCGAGGTCTCAGGGGAAAACGTGGTAAAGTTGGGCAATAAAGATGAGAAGGAATTCTGTTAAATACCTTCATAAGCCCTGGAGTATCCTTTTCTTATGGGAAAGGTGTTTTGTCCCCTAGATTGATAATAGGTGCTTGAAATCTTTTTGGAAAAGAGCATCATATAGATAGGATGGCAACAACTTAGCAGAGAATACTAATGCAGATTGACAGCTGAAAGGGTTCTGATTCAACTCTGTCACTTTATAAAGTAGTACTTGTCCAAATTTCTTAGAAAGTTTGCCTTCTTCACTAGTTACTCACTGCTCTTTCTTCCTAAATACTACCTTCCTGAGCCTCAGTTTTCCGTGTGACTGACGTTCCAGAGAAACTACACATGAACCAAGTCAACTCTCACACATTCTACACACAGTTACGCCCTAAAAGCATGTGCTATATCCCTTCCTCGTATCGTTTTGAGTCCACAGAAAACCTTAAAATACTAGCTCTTTAAGTATCTGAGACTGAACCAAAGGGAAACCTACCAAAAATGGTGCCAGAGCAGCAGAGGAGTCTAAGATCGAGAGATTTCTGTTATATGCCTCTACACTGCCCACCTGCATGAAGTTGGAACATGGCTCAGTCACTGGGAAAATCTTCACAAAGGGTTTTCTTTTATCATTCAAAACTGCCAACTCTACATACCCACCAGGATGACTACGATCAATAAGATAGAAAATAACTAGTGTTGGAGAGGATGTGGGAAAACTGGAGCTCTTAAGCCCTGTGAGTGGGATTGTAAAATGGCACAGCACTACGGAAGACAGTATGGAGGTTCCTCCACAGATTAAAAACAGAACTACCAGATGATCCAGTAATTCCACTTTGGGGTATATGCCCAATAAAATTGAAAGCAGGATCTCGAAGATCATGTACACCATGTTTATTATAAGCAGCACTAATCACAGTAGCAAAGAGCGGAAGACACCCAAGTGTCCTTCAACGAATGTGGTCTATGCATACAACGGACTATTTTTCAGCCATGGAAAAGAAGGAAATTCAGCCACAATATGGCTGACCCTGGGGGGCATTACACTAAGTGAAATAAGCCAGTCACACAAAGCAAATACTGTGGAACATGAGGAACCTAGAGTAGTCAAACTCACCGAGACAGAAAGGGAATTGGTAGTTGTGAGGGGCTGAGGGGTGGGGTGGGGTGGGGGTGAACGGTAACAGGGAGCTGTTGTTGAATGAATAACAGATTCTCAGTTTAGAAAGTTGAAAAAGTTCTGGAGATTGGTTGCCCAACAGTGTAAATAAACTCAGCACTATTAAGTTAACATTATGTGTTTTTTACCACAATTAAAGACTTTTTTAATTCTTAAGAATTGCTGACTAGAAGTTCTCCAATGGCAGTGACAATGTCTTGGACACCTTTAGGTTCCAGGCATCTAGCACAGCTGCCAGGAATGTGGAGAGAACTCAAGACAAGCTTGTTGAACGGTTAGCATGGAGATGTCTCAACACATTGGCCCATAGTTGGGCAGATGCAGGGGGGAGCCTTTCAAGAGAATCCATCTTGAAAGTGTTTTGGTGGCCATGGCAGGTGCTCTCAGTAACCCACGTCACATGCCATGGGCACATCTCTGGCTTCAGCCACAGCTATGGTGGACAGTGCCACATGCCTGACAAAAATCCACCTTATACACCAAACAGGCAACAGGGAAAGGGAAGAGATAGAGTGCAGTCTCCCCAAGAAGACTAGGTTGCTCACCAACGTCAAGTTCAAGAGAGAAGCCCACCCTTCTGGGTCTCTTGGAGCCATCCTGCTCACAGCTGGCCCCGACTGAACTACAACCCACGTCAGAATGAACAACATGGTTCTCATATCAGCATTCAAAACAAAACAAAACAAAACCAACTATGGAGCCAAATGATTCATACCTGAATAATTTCTGCACTGAACAATGCTGGAAACCCTCACATAACAACCAGATTATTATTTCCTGGCAAATGCACAGAGGCCAAATGGGGCCATTCCCTTCCAACTACAGAGTGGAGACTGGATCAGGGGGAAGAATACAGAGCAGCAGGGAGCTGGGACCAGGGGTGAACCATCAGTCACAACGCAGTCCTTCAACAGAGCAGAGGTGCCAGATTCAGCAAATAAAAACACAGGATGCCCAGTTAAATCTGAATTTCAGATAAACAACAAAAGATTTTTTTAGTGTAAATACGTCCCAGAGATTGCACAGGATATAACGGTCTATCTGAAATTCAAGCTTAACTGAGCATCCTATATTTTATCTGGTAACTCAGGAAAAGGAGATCTATGTATTTGTAACCAGTCTTCTGGAAACAAATTCTGCCTCTTAATCCCCCCTTCACAACAAAATAAGAGCTGTACCCAAGATCTGGCAAAATTAACCAACTTAAACCAGGGAAGTGTTGAAAACCTAGTTGCATTCTTTTATTTTTTTCAAGTCCTTTGCCCATGTCTTAATTGGACTGTTTATCTTTTCTTGGTTGAGTTGTAAGAATTGTTTATATATTCTGGACACCCGATGCTTTGACATAGGGTTTGCAAATATTTTCCCCATTCTGAAGGTTGTCTTTTTAGAATGTATTTTAAGAGCACAAAGTGATTCTCTTTAGCTGTCTTCTGTGTTCTTTAGTATGGGACCCCCTCAAAGATGAACCAGATACTGGGAGAAAATAAAGACAGTTATGATAGTCTCCTAGCCCCTGAAACTAAAATTTCCTTTTAATGTCAGATTAGGGTGATTTCACATGAGTCCATTGGTTTTGACAAAGATGAGGAGTTGAGATCATTTAGGAACTCCAGCTGGGAAACCTGGAAACAGAGTGAGCAGCCCAGGACTAGAGTTTTAGGGAACGAAGAGGTAGGAATGGAGTCAAGTAACACTTGAAAACAAGAAGACAATCCTCTGGTTTCCATCCCTGGGGACTCTAATTTAACTGGCATAGCTAATAGATCTCCAAAAGCTCCTGGCTGATCGTAACATGCACTCATGATCAGCACCCTCTGAGCCAAAGGAGCTGTGTGCAGCTGGCATGTCCACACATGAAGGTGGACAGTAAGCCAGGCTCCGAAAGGTAGGAGCCTCTGCTCTCACTGTGGTCTGGGGAAAAGTGGGGAAGAGCAGGAGAGGACCAGAAAGCCATGGTGGGAATCAAGGTAAAGAGAGAAGCTCTTCTGACCCCAAAAATGTCCTGAATGATTGTATTTATCTTTTCCAAGAGAAGATGGGATACCTTATTTAAGGAGCTCAAGACTATACTGGAAAGACTGCACCAACCCCACTGGGATGGCCTCTTGGCACTTTTCCATTTCACATTCCATCTCTGTTGATGAACAGAAGAAGCTGCATATGGGAAGAGGTTATTTTCCACCAACTGTGTGAGTAATTCTTTGTTGGCCTGTATCCAATAGTAAAAACATGTAGGTGGAAAAGAAGAACGATACACATTTAACAAGGATCGAAAGTATTCTGTAGGTTCAGATCTTGACATGGTTATTAATGCCCCTAAAGTCTGCTAGTAAGTTCAAAGTAAGGGTTCTTTTCACCTGGGGTGCTTTAAAAAATACAGCTCTCTGAAGAGACACAGCACAGGGATTAGTCGCTGCCTGGGGCTGGGGTGGGAACAGGGAGTGACTGCAGAGATACAAGGATCTTTGGGGTGATAGAAATGTTCTAAAACTGGATTGTGGTGATGGTTGCACAACTCTGCAAATTGACTAAAAATCAACGAATTATACACTTAAAACGAATAAATTTTATCCTGTGTAAACTAAACCTCAATAAAACTGTTTTAAAAACTGAGGAATATAAAGGGGAAATTATGAAAGCCACAGAACCATACCTATTTAGTGGTAGAAAAATATGCAGCTTTATTCTTTAGTTTTACAACTACATGAACATGTCAGAAGCACTCATGTATTTTTTGGTTTCTCGTATAAATTCGTAAGAGTATCACACCCCAAAATAGAGCTTCCTAGGCTTCACCTTAAGAAATTCCCATTCATGTGTTTGAGGTGGGACTCAGGCATCTGTATCTTTTTTTAAACCGCTCCAGGTGACTAAAGGTTATAACCAGGTTTGAGTGTCATTGATGTAAAGCAAAAGGGAAAAAAACAGGCAAGGCACCTTATTTCTTTATCTCATTTGATTTTACTCTCAGCTGTCAGGTATCTTATCATAAATAAAAATTTTCTGCCAAAAACAATTTGGAATCATGGAGAGCGTAGTGATTTAGGTGCCCTGGAACAACAAGAAGTTCAAGATTTTGACACAGAATGTGAAACAACCAGCCTTGAACCAGCCGCATGCATGGAATAGCTATCTTGGCACACACCTTCAGAAGCCCACACATCCCATGATGTTCCAGGAAAGTCTTGGTTTCAGAGACTCTGTCCCACTGAGCTCACAAATCACCAGAATATTTTAGGAAGGAGAGGAACTGAGAGTGGGCAGGCATGAGAGAGGAAGTCTTGTGTTTCACTAGACACCAATTTATAGGTTTTTAGATTTTGAACCATGTACATGGGTTAAATGTTTTAATAATACAGTAAGTATAAAGCTTTGGCTTCCAAATTACATCTCACAGAAGTAGCTTGTACACTGAGTAGGAGCTCATGAATTTACAGCGCGATGGCTCTGGCCCCGATCCTGATATAGCAGATAACTCAACTGTTAAAGGCACATTCTATTGCTTTGAGCATTTCTTTTCATTCTTACACAACTAGGGAGAGATGTAGAATGAGATCTCACACCCTCGGGATTTTATAATCTTCTATGTACTCAGTTCAGTGGGTGAGGGCATGAATTTGGAGTCAGACAGCTTTATGCTCAGATTCTGTTTCTAACAATAATTAAATATGAGTCCTTGTTCTTGTACTTAAACTCTGTAAACCTTAGCTTGTTCACAAATAAAATGGGGATAAAAAGTACAACCCAAGAGGGCTGCTATAAAGAATGAATGAGATATAATACAGCAAATACTGAGTCCAGTACCAAGCACACAGTAATCCTAATCCAGAAGTGCATCCCTAAGGATGCAACGGGTCCAGTGGTCAGAGATTTGCTTTGAGAAATTCCAGAAGTCTGATCGCTCAGTGGTAGCCAGATCTAGGAGAGGAATGTACTGGCATGGGTCCACATTCACACAATTACAGCTCATGTTCTGGTGCAAGCCCAATTCTAATTTGATCTCTACCCTGGATTTCTTTTGGTAGCACGCAATACTGTCCAGACAGAAATCACAACAACCTGTGCCTCTCTGTGCTGGGGCTGCCATTTTGCAGGGACAGTTAACAGCTGAGTGCTGAAGGACAGGAAGGAGCAGCCAACAGGGAACCGGTCCGCTGCACCTGGCTTGGATACATACTTGTGAGATCTCCATGCTTTGGAAGGCAGTATATCCGCTTTGGTACAAAAAGCTAGGAAAACAACTTTCTTAAAAATAAACAGATTCCCAAGAGATCAATGGTCTGGAAAAATTCCTCTGAGATTCTCAGAGGCCCAGGATATAAACAGTAAGCAACTTCTCGGCTAACAAGCGCTAATTCACAGGGCCTCCAAATATAACACATGCACATACACCACAACTCATACACATCCCTGAAAAGTTGCAGTGTTTCTGAAAATGAGGCAAAGCACACACATTTCATTACTACAGCAGGACCACCTGAGTAGTCTCCCACCGCTGAGTCCTCCACACGTGGCTGAGCCCTGGGCCCTGTTCCAGACACGTGGGCCACAGCAACCCTGCCCTCTCAGAGATCCCGGGAACTCACAGAGAATCTTCTTCCTCCTAAAAACATCCCTCTTTCACATGGCTGATCATAGGAGAATTTCCCTATAGATTATGATTAGGAAGAAATGGAATTTTAAAACATCCTTCATTATTAGTTTGGGTGTATATTTCTTTTTCTTTCCTAATTTGCAAGCATGTAATTAGCTATCTACTGTTTGAAAGGCATTGTGCTAAATACTGTAAGGAAACAAAGTAACCGGACACAGAACTGCTTTCCCAACCGTTATGCTCTAATAGGGGTGATAAAATTTGCACAGAAAAAGTCAATATAAGGTGATACTGGTAATAATAATAATAATAATACTTCGTTATTAAGTCCTTACTCTGGGCCAGGCACTTTACATGCACACACACTTCCCAATAACCTTGTGAAAGAGTTACTGTCCCTGCTTTACAGGGCAAACAGAGTCTTCCAAGACCTAGATAATTTTTGTCAGGGTTCTAGTTAACAGCTGAACTAAAGTCCATTAACCACACACATGGTGGCCTCGAGGACATAAGAATGGTGTATTATATTTCACACCGTTTCTCAAAGCCAGAGATCGACAATATTTTTAATTTTTTAAGGTAATCTAGATTAAGAGTATCCCACTCAGACTTGGGAATGGACACAAAACAAAAGACCCGAGTCCCCCACAGCACCAGGACACTCTCCAGTCTCTGAGACAAAACTCGTTGTCCCATGAACAGTCACGAAGGGAACTTCGTGCAGGCAAGAGTAAAGTGCATCTTCTGCACGGTTCATTCTCCCGCACACCAGCCCTGGGTCTTGACTATTTTCACATTATGTTAAATAACAACATTCTCCCCCTCCCCCTTCAAGTCATGCTCCTACTCTCCCCTCATCTCATTCCTAAATATTCTTGGCCAAGCAGCTTTCTTTCTCCTAGTGGCCACGGGGGCTGAGTTCAGATTCTGCCTATTCTCTTACTGCTCAGCCGTTCCCAGACCTCCATGTCACAGATACCCGTAATCGAGAGATTCTAATCCTGGTGCAACTTTCCGACACATCAGTCTCGTTATTGGATTTGACATGAAGCCTGACTGGTGTACTGAGCATAAGGCCCAACACCATGAACATTTCATATAAACCATCAGTTGAAATTAACATAGTAATTAAGATTACATTGTACAGAATTCATCATTATCATTTCAACAAATGGAGTACAATTTTAAAAATCGGAATTTGAGAAGAACCTAAATGGTGGTCCTGGTAATGAACCAAAACGTTCCTGCACTCAATCAAATGTAGAGTACACAGTGTTCACTATTTAATTTTAGACTGAGTCTCATACATCATTGAAATGTATATGTTAGTGTTTTAAAAATGGATTCTTGGAAAAATAACCATGTAATCCCTCACTCCCTAGTATAAAAGGATTATTTTATAGAACTTTCTAGACATTTGTCAACTTCACATTTAATAAACTTAACATGTTTAACATTACAGAGTGTGTACAAGTGTGTCTCTTTCCCCCCCATCACATGTTGCATGGTTTCCATAACCATATTTCACTAACCATGCTTGTTTCCCTGCATATTTAGGATGACAGAGTTTTTGCTAGTACAAATGTTATCAAACTGGGCTGCGTTATAACATTCCCAATATTTTAGATGCCTCACCTGGATTAGATGCTCAGAAAAGAGATTACTCTTGTCAGATGATTTAAACACCTTTAAATTCTCCAGATGGAACCAGCTTATAAAGGCATTGCCTTTGTTGTGTTGCTATCTTTCAGATTCTCGCAAATTCTCAGAGGCTTTGTTGCAGGGGTGCCATGTGTTTTATAGATTCCTCTAAAGCCAACGCCCCGCTCTGAGTCAGCACAGGAGATCCGGCAATTGCACTCACCTTCCCCTCTCCCGCTGCCCTTCTGCCTGCTGTGCTGTAAGGGAAGCACCTCCAGTGACTCGATGCCGGACCTCTCCAGAATGTTCACTTCCACCATCAGCCTCCCCACCAGCTGCTGGGGACGCACGCTGATGACGTGCTCGTACTTCCCCAGCCGCCGCTGCAAGAGCTCTTCGTAACTGAGGAGGAAGGCCGCTTTGTCTTTGCTGGGAATCACGACAGAGGCTCTGAACATATCAGTTCCCTTCTCCCTATAAGGAAAATAAAAGGGAACACAGGGTCGGTCAGAGAAAGCCAGGTTCCCTCAAATCCCCTCAGGATCCTGGCCACTCTCTCAAGAGGGTCCTTAGAAGAAAAACTAGTGTTGGGAAGAGAACCAAAGGCCTGCACTAAAGGAAGGTTACAAAGTTTCAAGGAATACTGAAGAGTACAGAATTCAACTGTTCTTTCCTACCTCTCCTTTAGTCAGGCTTGAGGGACCCAAGGGGAAAAGGGAATACGGAAATAGGTGAACTGCTGGAAAAGAGAGTTTTGGGGTCAAGATATGAATTGCATTATTCTTTTTACATGAATGGCCAAATGAGCCTGAAATCTGATGTCATTTTAAAATAGCTAAAATCGTAAGTTTTTATAGGTAGTAAAGTTTGGTGGGTGTGGCTAGGGATAAGAATAAAGAATAAAGGATTGCAAAGCATATACAAATATAAGCCATTCCAAACGTTTTCAGTGTTTGGAATGAAGGTTCTCTGATTCAAGATGGCAGACTGACCGTAAAAGGAAAGGGATAGTAAAGGATTAAACCCAGACAATGAGTGGTAGGGGCAACCATCAGTGCGTACAGCACTTCAAAACATTTTTGGAAGATGGGGAATAGAGCAAGAACTCTACAGCTCAGACTATGGATCAAGATACAAACCATCTACAGAACATCAGAGAGATGGAAAGCTCGGGCTCAGCATAAGATGTGAGTGGGAAGGGCACCAACACAGGAAGGAGACATCCAAGTCCATATATGAATGAGTGACTAAAATGACAGGCTTCCTACACTACTCCTTCCCAGTGCTAAAAAGAGACACAACTATTAAGATGGAAAAGCTTCACTGAGAGCTGAGAAGAATGACTGAAGAAAGACTGACACTTGAACCCATTATTGTAAACTCTCAAAACATCAGGTAGAGGACACACAGAAAAAGAGTGGTATTAGACAACATTAGATGTACCATTAGCAACACTGGATGTTATGACACTAGGGGCAATGTCTTCAAAGTTGAGATGAAAAATTATTCTCAATCTTAAACTCCATATGCTGTCAAAATATTAATCAGGGTCTCAGAAAGTTTGCCTCTGATACATCCATTCTGGGGAAGTTACTTCAGAATATACTCCAGCAAAGTTAAAGTGAAAAAAGAAAGAGGAAGATATGGAATATAAGGAATAATAAAAGCAACCCAGAAGAAAATGAAAAGAAATCCCAGGGTAAACATTGATGACAAGGCTGCAAAGTAATGACAGTATTCCATGGACCTGGAGACACCATTCTTCCATAACTGACAGCTCCGAAATCAGGATGCGCCTCCCGATCCATGATGCCTTCCAACTGTTGTTGGCAATAACATGGATGTCACTGCTTATAGAACTGTCATAGTAGTTCATTTAGTCACCATTTCAAAAGAGTTATGTGTTTTGCTAGATGTTAATAGTGACAAATTAAGTTTTTTTTTAAAGATTTTATTTATTTATTTGACAGACAGAGATCACAAGTAGGCAGAGAGGCAGGCAGAGAGAGAGGAGGAAGCAGGCTCCCCACTGAGCAGAGAGCCTGATGCAGGGCTCAATACCAGGACCCTGGGATCATAACCTGAGCTGAAGGCAGAGACTTAACCCACTGAGCCACCCAGGTGCCCTGACAAATTAAGTTTTGCCTCATTAAAAGAAAGAAAGATAACTAAAAAGTCCAGGAAAAACAAATGCATATGTTGTGATCCAACTGAACTAAACTGTGGCATAATTATGAATGACTTATGAATTGTAATGAAACATAATCCTCATAAGACTCATCTGATAAAGACCACTTGGGACCCACCTGCCATCCAACAAAGCTAGGTTTCAATAAACTGCTGCAGTAAGGGAAATTACACACCAAAGGCATCATGGAGAGAGAATCTGGCCAAACAAAGGTATATAGGATTGGGAGAAAAATGGAGTGCAGATAAAGTTAAATGAAGCAATGATTGGAGGCTTGAAACAAAGCAGGGCTGTGTGTAAAGTGGTTAGTATCACCCTGGACTGAGAAGCAAAGTCAAGGTTCTGTCCTTAGGAACTACAAAGTTAAGATAAATGTGGACTTTTGTGGCCAACGATGTCTTATCTGAAGCTGTGGACCTTGGCTGCTTTTTGTATCAAAGTAAACCCATGACTCACATCTTCTAGGCAAGAGTGAGATATTCCATTCTTGCTAATAAGATTTCCAAAAGCAAAGTTTCTGACAGTCTATGATTTTAAAGAACAAACTTTCTCAAAACTACATCCTTTTATTAACGAACAAAAACAGGTTCACATGTTCACACCAACTTATCTGGATAACAGGATTGTTTTTCTTCAAAGGAAACAGATCACTTTACTTCAAATGGGCTGACAGAGAGGGAAATAGAATCTTAGTATACCAAGTGGCTCTGCAGTTAATGACTTTCATGTAATCATTAAAACTCAAATACTAGTCCTTGGTTTTCAATGTTTAGATTGAAGTTATAGACAAAACAAAGAAAATATACACCATTAGAGATCAAAATTTAAATGTTGGTAATTTTGACAGTGCAAAAGTAAATGATCATGTAGAAAAAGATGGGTACCAGAAATGGAAAAGGAAACATAGGTTTTCAGTGAAGGAGTGGAAATTTAAGATAGGTCTAGTCTAAGATGTGTAACACGGCTTACACTGACGAAAGAAGAGAAAAGAATGTGAAAATGTGGAACGCAGAGGGAAGGTGGGAGTGTCCTACGTATGCTAAATCCTCTTCCTTCCTGGCAGAAAATCAACAGATAATGTCTGATGTTTATCAAGAAATTTTTTTTAAAAAATGAGACTACCATAAGCTTTAGAGTTAGGGAAGTCGCTACAAAAAGAAATTACAGAAATATTAGAAGTGGATGTTTCTAGGAAGTGAGATCTGGGGATTCAGAGTGATAAAATGTTCCTTTTACTATAAACCTTTTCCTTCTATATTGTTAACTGTATATATTTAATTACCGACTCTACGGTAATAATAAAAAGCAGATAAATCCTTGAAGGAAGGGAAGAAAAGAAAAAAAAAGTTGGCAAAGGAGTATGAAATGAGGCCCTTTGCTCAAGTGGATTTTAATTCCTTAACTCAATGGCACTTACCCATTATCTTCTGATGTTTTATTCCTTTTCTCTTTCACCTTATCACCATTTTTCTTTTCTCTCCCTGTAATTTCTCCCTGATACACCTTGTCTCCTATGAGCCTGAAACACAAGAGACAGCTATGTTACCAACTTGCAGTTCCAAGACCAATTCAAACGTGGATCTCATAACCATGACAACCCTAGAAAATATTTTTATGTGACTCTTGGATGTCCAGAAAGGATGCATTCCAGACCACGGCATTACCCTTGAATTATTCATTTCATTCTAGGGCAATTTTAAAATAGGTCCAAATAGTCAGGCTTGACCCGTGGTGCCTCCGGGATTCTCCAGGAGGACATCAGATCTGTTCGAATTTCCATGAAGATTCACCAGCTTGAATCTTGCCCAGACCCAAAATGAAACCCCCAAATCCACCCTACTTTGCATGTCTTTACCTCCTAGTTCAGAAGAAAAGGAGAAATAGTTTATTTTGAATATCATATGGATCATGCTATCTCATCATTCAGACCTCAACTTAAACACTGCCCCTTCTGAGCTACCTCCCTGATTTCTCCCTGTCTAGACAAGCTCCTCTCGGTGCTACTTGCCATCTTTAAGCACTTGCTACAGTCTGAAATTATCTCATCTATTGATTTGTTTACTTACTTATTATTTTTCCCCACTGCAATTTCTGTAGCCGAGCAACACTGTCTTTTTCATAGAAATATACCGATCACTTTGAAGAGCTCCTGGCTCAGAGTGGGCACTCATTTGTTGGATGGAAGAAGAGAAAGACAGAGGAAAAGAAGAGGAATGGAAGACGGGAACACAGGAACAGAACCAAAGAAGAGACTGTGGAAAGGAAGGAAGGAGGAAGAAGGGATAAAAGGGAGAGAGAAAGGGAAGAAGGTAGGTAGAGAAGGAAGGAGAGAGGGAAGGAGGGAGTCAACCTTCTGAGCCCCATGCCATCTGCTGGGAGAAATTCTCACACCCTAAGGCTGTGGAGCTCACGTCCTCTCAGGCTCACCCTGGCTACCCCACACTGACATCTCTATTCCAGGGTCTCTGACCAGAGTGTCACTTACATAGTGAAGTTGGTGATGAAAGCTGCGGCTGGAATCTGCAACTGAAATTCAATTTCCTGGTCCTCGGAAGCTCTATTCAGCATTCTACAGGACACAGTAGTGAAGGCGTAACGAGAAATAATGGTAGACTTCACTGAGAATTCTGTCATCAAGGGTTTGGTTTTCTGTTGGAATTAAAACACACGGTATTTTCAGTGACATGTGAAAGTGCAAATCAATCACTCTGGGGTAGGTGTGAAGCTCTGTTTTCATCAGAGAAATCATCTTCAACTTGGCAACCTTTGGCAAATGACTCCTTTCTTCTTTGTCTTGCCCTCGCTTTCCCCCTCACCACTCTCTCCACTCATACAACAACTATGGTTGGACAACCAGCTCATGAGAGAGAAGCGTATCTTTTAACTTAACTTAAACAAAGGGACACAGTGAAGATTTCCTATTTAACAGAGAATACACACTGTTGAAGTAGTTTAATGAAGTATTGGAATTTTAGAAGTCAAGTATGTGAAGTATGTAATGCTTTTCTGTTATAAAATTTTAGATCACATTTACAGGATCATGAAATTGATGAACACATCAGGGCACACCTATTTCCAAATCAAATTCAATACCCACTTAGAGAAACAAGATTCCAGAGCTTTCCCATGGAGACCACAATCACATTACTGGAAAGTGGGAATCGATACTGAGCTCAAGACAGTATTTGGGGTATTAGAAGCCAGGAAAAGGAAAGTGTATGCTAATTAAATTTATCCTGAAGCCTCTGATAAGAGCAGTCGCTACATGGAGCAGATTTAAAAGCAGGTTAAAACTTTTCAGTGTATTTCTAGCCTTCACAACAGTGCTCCATCTGAAGGCATCTGAAAGCAGACGTTGAAGAAGGAAGGAAGCATTAATGAGTAAAGCAACCAAAGCAGTTCTCTAACTCCAAGAACTGGCTGAACAAGTTATAGGCACAGACTGAACATTTGTGTCCCTCGTCCACCCCCACAACACCCCCAACAAATTCATGTGGTAAAGCCCTAACCGCCCCCCACCATGTGATGGTACTTGGGGATGGGCCTTTGGCGGTTGAGTAGGGTTTGATGAGGTCACAAGGGTCTTCCTGATGGGGTGAGTGTCCCACAAGAGGAGACACAAAAGAGCTTGCTCTTGTTCTCCATGAGGACACGGAGAACAGGCCACACAAGTGAGCATGTGGCCTTCTATAAGCTAGGAAGAGTCTGCACCAGAAAATGAACCCTGCCAGATACTGACCTTGGACTTTGCAGTTTCCAGAACAGTGAGAAAATAAATTTCTGCTGTTTATGTCTATGGTATTTTGTTATGGCAGCCCAAGCAGATTAAGAGGAGGCATTATCTCTTTATGGACTTGGACACACATTCAGGGTACGTGTTCTTTATCCCCATTTCAAACATGAGAAGAAGTCAAGCTTTCAAGTTTACATATTGGCCCATTAACAGTAATGGAGAAGAGACTTGAACTCGATCCCACCTGTTCCAGAGTCCACACTCACCACCATGGAGCTAGCTGCCTCAGCGGATACGTCTTTCTATCTCTGGGTCCTCCAACCCCAGCACGGTCTTCAGCACACCACAGGCTCTCAATAAATGCTGAACAGAGCCACGTTACTCTGATAGGATTCTACTTTCCCTACGGGAAGTGACCTACCTAGTCAACGTTTCTCTTGACTTGCGTCTGCTCTCTGAATTTCTTTCCAGCCCTAAGCTAGTTTTCAAAATAAATATAAGATGATGCCCTGTTGGTATCAGGGCATATTGCTTCTGTGACACACAGAGGGAATCTAATACTCCATTTTAAGAGTTTCACAGTGTGTCGTTCTATTTAAACTTATTGAAATGTTGGAGTCAAACCATACCTTTCACAGCAAACCACTGAAAGCTGGACAGATGCTTTATACAACATGTTAGAGAGGTAGGGTTGAGTCCCCTTCAGTACAAAGCACATCTGAGAACACACGTGAACAGACTCAAGATGGGAAACTGCACAGAACAAGGCCAGAATGGGCGAGCGCTGGACACAGAGGTCAAGGGATTATTCATCTTTGTGGCTGAACTTTTGGTCTTGGTGACTCGAAAGGATAAAAACAAATGGCAACAGGCTCAAGAAAAAATGTTAAGAGAATGTGTATCTTTCTTGGAAAGTTGGAAAAAGATAAGCACAAAGGTTCCGTAAAGTGGTGATCAAGTAGGACCAAAAAAATCTAAACATATTTGAAAGACTTCTTCACCTGCAAGAGGAAAAGAGGTTCTCCAGTTTGGTCTGAGAAGGAATTACATCAAAGCAGCGGTTCTCAAGAGTGGTCCCAAGACTGGCAACATGAGCATCACCTGGAAATCTGTTAAAAATGCAGAATTTCAAACTCCATCCCAGACTTGCAGAATTAGAAACACAGGGGGTGGGGCCAGAAATCTGTATTTTAAAAAGGGATCCTGATGCTCAAGTCTGAGAACCACTGTTTTAAAGTAACATAAGGAGGTGGCCCTCTTCAGATTTCTTCATCTCTAAATTAAGAGGGCTTGAATAAATCAATAAAATTATGTCCGCCTTTAGATCCAAGAATCTAAGGTAAAGCCTAAAGTAAGGAATGAAATGGGCTTTTAGGAAACTATTCTGGAATTTAGAAATTGATTGTAAATGGTCTCCACGGAAATCTAGTCTCCTTGGGACAATATCTGTCTCTCCAGAAGTGATTCAGATTAAAAAGAGATTCTAGATGTGGTTTAACCAAAGGCTTCTGTTAAATGATCTCATTAAAAATATATATACCACATTTCAGGGTGCCTAGGTGGCTCAGTTGGTTAAGCGTCTGGCTCTTGATTTCAGCTCGGGTCATGACCTAAGTCCAATTTGTGGGATCGAGCCCCTCATCAGGCTCTGCGTTGAGCTTGGAGCCTATTTAAGATTCTCTCTCTCTCCCTCTGCCTCACCCCCTACTTGGGCACATGCTCAAGCTTTCTCTAATATAAATAAATAAACCTTTAATATATATAGATTTTATACACACACACACACACACACACACACACACACACCACATTCCAGTAAAGACAATGAAGATAAGGCTGGGGAAGGTGGTAATGATAACGACCTTAAGAGCACAATAACCCACTGGGGTTTTTTTAATTAAAATTTGTGTCTGCTCATCTTTCCAAAATGGAACCTTGAGATAAATTAAAGCATAAATTGAGATGCAGTGTTTTACTTTTATTCAGGTTTCCCTGGAAGCAGGTTTTCTTCCTAAATTATCCATGTTTCAACATATTCTTTTATCTCCAATATCCTTATATTCTTAAATACGTGAATTTGTGAAGGGTTTCAATACCACAGCACACAACTCTAATTTCTATAGATGCACTGGGTAAAAAGGAGCCAATGCTAAAAAAAAAAAAAAAAAAAAAAAAAAAAAGAAAGAAAAATCCCTTGAACTGAGAAAATTGTAATTACTATCCACCACTTTATTTAAAATGTAAACCAATTTTTAAAAAATATCAAGTAACATATGCACATGGTAAAAACTTCAAATTACACAAAAACAAAAGGAAACACAATGGTCTCCCTCCTGCCCTAGATCTACAGTTCAGTTCCCCAGAGGCAATACTTAAACTAACAGGTTTTGGTATTATCCTCCCATAAATACGTGCTGTGTTGATTTGCTCTAATTTCATCTAATGATACAGTGCGTCATCCTTTAGTATCTGTGCACATTCCAATCACCTCATGCTGCATAACCACTCTAAAACTTAGTGCTCTAACAACAGCAATCATGGCGTTTTCTCTTGTGGCTTCTGTGGTCAGGAATTCTAGAAAGACTTGGCTTGGGAGGGGGTGTGCAGTCAGAAGGTGGCTGAGCTGGAAGAGTGAGCTGCTGAGGCATCTCAATGCTGGCTGACATTTCTCTATCTCTTGTTGTCCCAGGACCCCTCTACATGGTCCTTCCACATGGTCACGTTCAGACTAACTCACAGCATGGACTACCTCACACATTAGTCCAACTGATGACTGGAGGCTAGAGGCTTCATGTGTGCACATTTCCCAACATCGAGGCGGAAGCTCCATCCCCTTTCATGCCCTAACCTTGAAAGTCACATAGCATCATTGCCACCATACTCTCCTGGGCAGGAGAGTTGCAAAAGTACATTCGATTTCAAAGGCAGAGGGTCCAGACCCTATCTCAATGGGAGGAGTGGAATATCAAAGTGCCCCTATCTTTGAAAAATGCAATCTGCCACCGTACAAACAAATCCCTCTCATTCGTCTTTTAATAGATGCACAGTACTTTCTTTTTTTTTAATCATTTTTTAATTTATTTTCAACATAACAGTATTCATTGTTTTTGTACCACACCCAGTGCTCCATGCAATCCGTGCCCTCTCTAATACCCACCACCTGGTTCCCCCAACCTCCCACCGCCCCCCACCTCTTCAAACCCTTCAGATTGTTTTTCAGAGTCCATAGTCTCTCATTGTTCACCTCCCCTTCCAATTTCCCCCAACTCCCTTCTCCTAACTCCCCATGTCCTCCATGCTATTTGTTATGCTCCACAAATAAGTCAAACCATATGATAATTGACCTCTCTGCTTGACTTATTTCACTCAGCATAATCTCTTCCAGTCCCGTCCATGTTGCTACAAAAGTTGGGTATTCATTCTTTCTGATGGAGGCATAATACTCCATAGTGTATATGGACCAGATCTTCCTTATTCATTCGTCCGTTGAAGGGCATCTTGGTTCTTTCCACAGTTTGGCAACCGTGGCCATTGCTGCTATAAACATTGGGGTACAGATGGCCCTTCTTTTCACTACATCTGTATCTTTGGGGTAAATACCCAGTAGTGCACAGTACTTTCTTTTTATAGATGCTCTATATTTTAATTAACCAGTCCCCTATCATCCATAAAACCTTTGTAAGTATTTATTATTATTATTATTATTATTATTTATAATTATTTTGCCCCTGCCCTCTGATTCAGCTACACCAGGGGTTGACAAACTATCTACAGGATTTTGTAAATAAAGTTTTACTAGAACATAAATTCATTTATACCCATTCATCTGCATATTGTCTACGGTGACTTCCATGCTCCAAAATAGAGCAGTTGAGTAGTTTTGTAATTGTGGCAGGCTATACAGCCTTGCAAAGCTTGAAGTACTTACTATATACCCCTTTAAGTAAAAGTTTGCTGATCCCTGCACAATTTAAACAGATAAAGCCCTGGTATCATTTACATAGCTTTACTGATTGGTGTATTTTAGGAGGAAATCTCAAGTTATAGAGACCACAGACATTTTTATTTGACTTGCACAATCTTTTAAAATTTTTCATCTAGGGGACAACATTTAAAAGTTGGAAAATTCACATGAAAGTCCATAATGCCCATTTGTCTTGGAACGGATAGTGGGGGCAACCCTGGATGTCCATTCCTACATGACCATGAGCTGCTGGCACTAATTAATGATGGCTGCCACTCTAGATCAGACCCATGTCCTATGCTCCCAGCCCCTCACACCTGCCAATCCCAACTACCTCATCGACACGAGGGCTGAGAGTGAGCAGCCATTTTCACTGTTTCACTGTTTTTACTAGATTTACTAGATTTACTGTTCTACTAGATTAAAAGTGGTCTCAATCTATACACCTATGTTCAGAGCAGCATTATTCACAGTAGCCAAAATATAGAAGCAACCTGTGTCCATTGACAGATGGAGGGATAAACAAAATGTGGCTTATACATATAATGGAATATTGCCCCAAAACAGGAAGGAAATTCTGACACATGCTACAACATGGATGAATTTTTTAAAGATTTATTTATTTTAGAGAGAGCTGGCACAAGTAGGGGGAGGGCAGAGAGAGAGGGAGAGAGAGAGAATCTCAAGCAGACTCTGCACTGACTGCAGAGCCCAGCGCAGGGCTTGATCCCACAACCAATAGATCATGACCTGAGCTGAGACCAAGAGTCAGATGCTTAACTGACTGAGCCACTCAGGTGCCCCAACATGGATGAATTTTGAAGACATTAAGCTAAGTGAAATAAATCAGTCACCAAAGGACAAATACTATATGGCTCCATTTTTATGAAATAGCTATCAGGTAATCAAATTCATTGAGATGGAAAAGGGAATGGTGGTTGACAGGGGCTGGGAGTAGGAGGAATGGGCGTTTAGTGTTTAACGGGTACAGAGTTTCAGTTTTGCAAAATGAAGACAGTTGTGGAGATGGATGGTGGTGATGTTTGTATTTGGTGTGAACGTACTTAATACCACTACACAGGACACTTTACAGTGGTTTAAAAGGTAATTTTTATGTTGTGTGTATTTTAATACAATCACGAAAAAATCGAACAAAATTTTCTTGATGACCACAAATTCTTTGCTTTTCTTGTCGCTGAGAGGTGGAGTTGAATTCATTAATCTTTGACTCTGGGCCACAGTGACCTACTGCTTTCTTCTTTACATAAGGGTAGGGTGATAGTTGGGAAAAGAACTTAGCAAGTCCCCAGCTCAGAGGAGCAGAGCACACAACTCCACCTGCCTGCCCCTCCAAATGAAATCTGGCTCTGTCAGTAGATGACCCTTGCCCAGCCCTGTTCTGACAGCAATTTAAAATTTTCTTTACTTGTTGAAGAATCAAAAGTGGTGAAGAATCATCACTTTGTAACATCATGCTGACTTGTCCTTACTCATGACGTAATTGTCAATTACCATGTCATTAAACTTAAAATTAAAACACTGTTACGCTGAAAAGAAATTTTTAAAAAAGAAATTGAAAAAAAATTAAAACAAAATTAAAACGTGAAATTAGAAGACACCTGACAAAAACACTAAGATGAACCACTATGGTAATTTTTTGGGGGCCTCAAATTAAGATTATGGATATGGTTGAAATTTTCCACAGTATTACATCAAAAATAGGACACATAGTTTATGGGCCCAAGAGACGGACTGAGAGAAGTTTCAAGAAACTATTTGGGTTTTATTGCTTCTGCCCAGTTACTGTTTTCCCACAGGAGCCCCCACTGTTCCTTAAGCCTTGTAGCCCTTGCCCTACTGGATAGCGCACTCAGCCTACAATCTACTAAAGCGACTTCTGTGCACAGCTACCCCACACCCAAGATGTTCATCCCTTCCCCTGCCCCTCTGAGACTGTACACAAGAGCAGGGGCCATGAATTATACCTTTTATTTATTTATTTTTTGCCCATGGCTGTCAGCATAGAGTAAAACTCGAAACCATTTATGGAATTGAATTTTAGAATCTTGAACAATGAAAGAAAAATACACATTCCCCCAACAGAAATGGTAATTAACACGAATTTATTAACCACTACTCTAGATTAAATCCCATGGAGGACTGGGAACACTACATGTGGATCCTTCTCTCGAGGCACTTATGATCACCATGGGAAGAAAGGGCAACAAGTAGAAAGCAACATGGGAAGATACAGAGAGATGTACGTATTCACTCACTGCCTGGAAGACCTTCCAGAATTCAGAAGAAAGAGAAATCAGTGAAGTCTGTAAAAGTAAGAAAAGGTTTTGTTGTTGTTGTTTTTTTAAGATTTTATTTATTTATTTGACAGAGATCACAAGCAGGCAGAGAAGCAGGTAGGGAGAGAGAGAGAGGGAAGCAGGCTCCCCGCTGAGCAGAGAACCCGATGCGGGGCTTGATTCCAGGACCCTGAGATCATGACCTGAGCTGAAGGCAGAGGCTTTAACCCACTGAGCCACCCAGGCGCCCCCTAAGAAAAGGTTTTAAAATAGACATAGAATTTGTTTGTGGTGAAGGAGTACAAAAAGAACATTCTAAAAACACAAAAGGCATAGAAGCAGGAATGAGCCTTACTTAGCACATTCCTGGAACAAAGAATCGAACAGTTTAATTAGAAAGACGGGTGCATTGTGAGAACACTGGACACGTACACAAGACTGTCAGGAAACCGACATGCCCAAGCCAGGGAAAGAACCTGGAATGGCAGAGGTTCGTGGAAATGTCATAAAAACAAGGATATAAAATAGTTGCTTCAGTTTTTCCCAATGCACAGTTCTTAAAAATCCAACATGCTTTCCATATTTATAGTTAACTCATTATTTCATTTGGGGATGTCAACTGGAAAATCGGAGGCAAAATCAAGTCTTCCTGTGACAAAACAGTTCTTCATTATTTTTCCTACAAAGGCTCAACAGATGGAAAAGCAGTTTGAGGCAGGGAGTGTTTTAATTAGCTGCTCAAGGGACCAAAGCCTTCTGTGTGATTCATGCGAGTCACTTAACATCAAGCCACCCAGAGGATGTCCTGAATTACCCAAGATGCCATCTGGAAATTAACTGAGCAATGTTTGGTCAGAACCAGGACTCTTCCCAGAAGATTAACCTTTTGTTGTCTTATTCTGGTCTAACGGTTCCCTAGTGACCATTAGAAGAAATCACTTTGGAGATGGCAGAGACCCTTAGAAACCTCATAACTCAGCATCCCCCCACTTTATAACGGAGAAGGCTGGCACTGGGCTGTTGGTGGACCCTGGGTCCAGAGACCCTCACTGCACCTGCATGTCTCTTGTTTTTGAGAAAAGCAACCCAGTCCATGTTGATGCTACATGAAGCAGAAGACTTTCAGACAAGGCACCTCCCTAGGGACTGTGTTTGCCACCTGGGTGACACAATTTCACTTCCTCGTAGACAGAGGGTGGCATTAAGTCTGAATTGCCATTTGTGCTAATACATTCTACTGAGCAACCTTTCCTTATGATCAGAGGAAAGGAAACAAAATGCAATTATCACCTTTACATAGAGAAAGAAACCCTACTCTATACACCTCGTAATAAGAGAGAAACCACGATAGCTGGAGTCGCAACAAAGGTGACAGACACATACGTAGCCCCCAGTGAGGTAACAACACCCAGCACCGTGCGGGCTGACTGTATTTTCTATCTTCTTGTCGCTCTGGTGTTTGGGGCCTTGCTCTTCAAGAGACTGTTCTTCCCAGGGCAAGCTAATCCTTAAAGACAGCAAACTCCTCCTGTGTGAGCCCACCGTCGACACACAGCCCATCTGTCCAGAGCCCACACTCCCAGCCGCCTCCTTGGTCAACCTCCCACACACCAAGCCAAGGCTCCCCTTTCCCCAACTCACCCCAGAGCTAGATCCCAGACAACCAGAAACCAGCATGGTGCTGACTATTCCTAGGGACCTATGAATATAAAGTTCCTCCTTTGTGATGATCAGTTCCAGGTCTCCATGTCTTATCAAAACTACTTAAAACATACTCCAAGTACAGATTTTAGAACACCTCCTATGAAGAAGATGCCAAGACCTACTCCTGCCCCTGAGAGGTTAAGTGATGACAGTGAAAACCGGGTCACTCTCTGTTAAGGACCACGATACTCAGATACAAAGATACCCCCTGCTTCTTAAAATACAAATTTTCTTTGTGTCTGTGTTGCCAAAGAGTGTCATAAAAAGGGTATCCAGTTAATTCAAAAGAAAGTCAAGCAATCCCTGTGGTTCATGAGTTGGCAGTGATAGGAGAGGAACAGCTGTTGCCGTCCACATTCTATTCATTAGTTAGAGAACATCTGGAGACCTTCAATTAGTGTGGACAGCTAGAGCATAAAACATAAGGAGATTCCCAGGATAAACTGAAGCTACAGAGGCTGACCACAGTCAGATCACACAAGGCCTTACATGTCCTTGGAGTCTATCCTATATGTAACGTGGAGGCACCAAAGACATGTGCAAAAGGGAAGGAAGCATAGGGTCTACTGCTGGGAAGATCATTCTTGTACCAGCTGGATGTATAAACAAGGTTCATGGTAAAAAAGCGTAATACATGTGAAAGTAAGACTTTTAAAATTTTTAGAGATGTCTGAGAAAATCTAAGTGATTATATAAATCATGTAATTTTATACTTATATAAATATATAATTATATATAAATTACATATAAATTATACTATATGTTATATATAATATATGCCACATAAATTATAATAAAATTATAAATTAAATTAAATTATATATAAATTATAATAAAATATATAAATTATAAAAATTATATAAATATTCTAAGTCTAAGGGTCAAGAAAATCTTTGAAACCAAAAACAAAAACTCAAAGGCTAGAAAGAGAAGATGAACTCATTTATTACTAAGGAACTTAAAACTTCTACATGAAAACATACCATAAACAAAGTTAATCAATAAATGAGACATCAGGGTCGGGGGGACTCTTGCAATTCAGAAGACAGTAGCTCTCCATACAAAGATCTCTAACATAATGACCACTGGGGGATTAAAGACACAATAGAAAGATGGGTACAGGACACACACACACACACACACATACAAATAATTCACAGAAGAACCACTGTAAATAGCCAATAAATGTATAGGAAGAAAAAGTCTAAATTCCTAAGTAGTCAGGCAAATGTCAGTTAAAGGAACAATGAGACAACACATTCTATCTAAGAGACTGACAAGCCAAAAAGAGTGATTATATGTTTGGTGGCAGAAATGTGCATATTTATCATTGCTCATAGAAATGAAATTAATAAAGACAGTATTAAGAGCAGTAGTACTCAAAAGCAGTCTGACAGCTATCGAAATGTAAAATGTCATGCACCTCTGATCCAGCAATCTTTCTATTGAAAATCTAGGTCATAGACTAAAAAGCACCCACATAACAGAATAAACAAAAAACCCTTCTGCAGCATTTTTTACAGGGGTCAGAAAACGGAAGACAAATCGAAAGCTCGTCCGCAGCCGAATGCTTAACAAATTATGGTGCGCCGACTACGGAGAATGTTTTTCACCACCTAAAAGAATGGACACAGTTAGGCCAAGTGACATATGATTGATTGAAAATAATAAGAAATGGACCAAAAGATCTGTCCTTGACAAGGCAGTGTGTGTGTTACGAGCACACACAGAAGCCGGATGAGGGACTCAAATCTTGGTTCTGCCACCTCTTCCCAAACGTGTAGTCTTGGGTGAGTTAGTCAATCCCTCTGAGCCTCTGCCTTCTCATTTCTAACACCTCAAAGAATGGTACAGAAGTGACTGAGTATGACATGGGCGCACTTAGAACAACTCCAGGCACCCAGCAAACCCTCGGCCAGCCTCAGCTGCCATTGTATGATCCCACTGGCAGCAATGATAGAAATCTCATACATGCGAATGTCTCTGTTTCCGCCATCTTCTGGCATGTTCTTTTTCTCAGTGGCACCATCATCTTCTCTGTTACTAAGACGCTTACGATTTATTTATTCACTTTGTCTTTTTCATCTATTTCTGCCCCACTTCAGAATTCAAGGTCTATGAAAGACAGGGTCTTTGGTCTGTCTTGTTCATTACTGTCTTCCCAGTGCCTACCGTGGTGCAGGGGAGATAATAAGCATTCAAAAAAGTATCAGTCGGGATGAAGGCATGCATGAACGAAAGAAAACGTGTACAGGTCTTTCCGGGAGACTACTCTCAGGAGTCCCTGGCATTTCTGCACACTTTTTTGAGCAGAGGCTCTAACTGCCTTTGCTCTGAATTGTCTTTTCAGGGATGTTTGAATAGTGAACAGCTCTGGAAGAGGTGGGCTCTCCCTCCAGAGCAAAGGGGAAGCTGGTTTAATATCTAGAATGATGAAGAGAACGTGCCCATCAGGTCCCAGGAACGATACAAACACGGGCTCTCCCGCGCAGCTATTCTGCGAGCAGTGATCACCCTCTGTCTCTGACCCAGGAGTCTCCTGTGCTCTGCTGGCATCCAGGCAATGGCAACAAACCCTCTCCTTGGCTTGCAAGTTGGGGGAAGTCCAGATTCTTCGCAATTCTTGACATGTTTATGTTTGTGTATGGCTGTCTGTGATTATGTGAACGTGGAGACAAACACCAAAGATCCTGGGAGGATCGGGAGAAGAAAGGAGGAGGGAGAACCAAGCAGAGAATAACAAGAATACAACTTCGCAGCCTGACAAAGACGGTAATGATCGTGACATGCATCACGGTAAAGCTAGAACCGACTCAGACACTGCCCAGGTGTAGAGAGGCCCTGGAGGGGTGCCCAGCCCCTGAGAACTGCCACCAAATCCACATCCCAGGCCTGAAGGCACGTTCCCACATTCTGATCTGTCTCTGCATACACAGGGGTAAGGAAGAACGGAGACTGCGTCAAATAAGCTCTTCAACTTCCTGAACGCTCGCCCAAATTCCAATCTGATAGCCTCCAACACACACCGAGAGCCTTGCCCAACTCCATTCCTTGGAGCTGGAGATGACCAACGCGAATTCTTTGCTTACTTCAGTTGTTTACTTCACTACAAAGCCTTTATTTCTCGTGTAAGAATGCCATAAAAAGTACAGGTTATTTAAGCTTTTTCATTTTTTGGAAAGGCTCTGAAACTCCATCCTTTGTCCTTAGAGCCCTACCGAAATAATCAGGTCTCTTTCCAGAAAGAAAATCCAGTTCAAGCAAGCCTTATAAAAGCTATGCTGTTTAATGTCAGCATTCTTCTGCGAGCAGCTTTGCAAGCTTTGGCGGAGCCGCAAGCGAAGGTAGGGCCTGGTTCAAAATATACAGAGTAGCGAGGGCGCAGACATGGAAGCTGTCCCGGGAATATACATACCAGCCTTTGCAACAGTCGGGCTTGCCTTGGCACCCTGAGTCCAACCTACAAGGAGAGAAGAGTCATGAAATAGGATTGGGAGGTCATTGTGAAATGCATTACACGAGGGGGTTAAAATCAATTGAAATTCACAGAAGAGACAGTCCACCCTGAAAAGTATATTGGACCTTTGACGAAGGAGCAGTGGGCCCAGAGGTGGAACCCACCCCCTCCACCCTGGTTAACTGCTTCGACCGTGATGGCGCCACCTCGTCACCTGCGTCTTCTTCCACCTGTCAGAGGAGCACGAAATGACGAGAGCAAAGAATTCATCATAATATCTGTACTTCATTTTATTCTATTTCTGCCTTGAAGCTCTTTGCTATTGTGTCTCTTACAGTGAGTAAATGTATTCAGTTCTACTCTGAGGGGCTTGGTTATTTAACTCAAAACTTTTGGAAACTCTGCAAGCAAAACTGAACTTACCTTGAATTTTCTCCCTGTGTTTTTTCTGGTTATTTAAACTGTACTTTCCCACATGGGGAGGAGGGCTATGGGAAGGTGATAAAAATCCTTATTTTAAAAAACTTGTATTAATGGATCAGCCACTCTGGACTAATGTAAAAGTCCTAGCTGGTGGTTGAACATTATTCATAGAAAATCACTGTTTAAATATTGCTGAGTAATAAACCATCCTTTCTGGAGGCCAATTTGATAATGTTGATCAAAAACTTGAAAAATATGGTCTTTATGCGGATCTTTTCTTTTTTAACAGCTCAAGGTTGTGTAACTTACAGACAATATAATCATTCACTTAAAGTGCAGAACAATGTTTTTTAGTATAGTCAGAGTTGTGTACCCATCACCATCATCAATTTAGAACATTTTTACTAGATCAAAATGAAACCCCACACCCTTTACCTGTCACCTGTCAACCACTAATCTACTTTGTCCCTGTGGATATGCCCATTCTGGACATTTCAAGAATGGAATCACATGATATATAGTCTTTTATGACTGGCTTTTTTTACTTAACATAACCTTTTCAAGTTTGTCCCTGTTGTAGCATTTATCAGTATTTTGTTCCTTTTCATGTCTAAATAATACTTCATTGTACAGATATAACACATTGTGTTTATCCATTCGCCAGGTGATGTTCAGGTTTTTTCCAGTTTTTGGCTATTATGAATAACATGAAACTTACATAAACATTCACATGCAAGTCTCTGTGTTGGACATAGATATACAGGAGAAGATTATCTGGGTCATATGGTAAATTTAAGTTTCACTTTCTAAGAAATTGCCAAACTGATTTCCAAAGTGGCTGCAACATTTTCCACTCCCATCGGTATGCATGCCTTTTAATTTAGAAATTCTACTTACAGAAGACTACTGTAAGAGGGAAAAAGTAAGAAAATTCTTTGGAACTTTTAAAACAATTGTTAATAATTAGAAATAGCTTAAAATATCTCTAAAAAGAGGTTTGGTTCAGTATATTATTCAGTATAATCAGTATATTATGATACATGGATTAATTACATGGCTATAGAAAATAATGATGTGTGGGGCACCTGGGTGGCGCAGTTAATTAAGCATAAGGCTCTTGATTTTGGTTCAGGTCATTATCTCATGGTTGTAGGATCGAGCCCCACATCAGGCTCCCCACTCAGTCTGGAGTCTGCTTGGAATTCTCTCTCTCTCTCCTTCTGCCCCTCCTGCTTGTGCTCGCTCTCTCTCCCTCAAATAAATAAATAAATCTTTAAAAAAAAGAAAAGAATGGTGTTATCTATATTTACTGGCATCAACAAACATTCACTTTACTGGACTTCAGTGCTGTCCACCAAATATTTCTCTGGCTGTCTGCCAGAAGTATTGCATTATCTGGGCCCGTTGTGGGAAGGCAGATGGCCATGCAACTAGTTCCACCAGTAAGTTAGGAATGTAAGTGGCATTCGTCACTCCTGGATCAAGTGATGTCATTACAGATGTATGATCCTACAGAACTGTTTTAGCTTTCTGGTACAGTAATTAGCAACGTGTGAAACGGCAGCTGCGCATGAAGCCCGACTTCCTAAGTGACAGCCATCAACCCAAGATGGATGGTTGTATAAGCAAGAAGTCAATGTGTGGTATTTGAGAAACTGAGGTTTTTAAGACCTTGTCACCACAGAGCAACCTAGCCTATCCTGATTAATATATCCATGACACATTTCAAGTGACTATATCTGGTAACAAAACCTTACAGTTAATATGATCTAATTTTTGTAAGCGTAAGTGTTTGTATGTGTAGAATGTACACCACAGTGCTAATGGCTGCCACCTCCGGGTAGCTGAATTATTCTTCTTTAAACTTTCCCGTGTTATCTGAGTTTTTCACTAATGAACACATTTTACTTCCACAACAGAAAAGGAAACAATAAAGCTACCTCCATTTGATAAACTAAAGTCATAACAGTAACTGTTTTAATCTCTATCCTCCCTTGATCTCCCCTGAGCAGGGGGGTGGAATACACACACACATACACACACACACACACACACACACACACGCTATGGTATATATACTATTGTAAACTATTGTTATAAGCCATTACAGAGCCTCCTATTCTATAGAACATGGAACAGGAGAGATAGTACAAGATTTAAAACCCACCACCCTGAGTCCAAATGAGAACCAACTAGTAGGATGATACTGGTTTCTCTCCCTCAGACGAGGTGTTCTGCCTGAGATACTGTCCACAGAAAGCCAGAATAAGCATTCTGGGCAAGGTCTCTGCCAGCTCTGCCGGTTCACATCTGGCCTTTCCCTTCCTCAAATTGTGGAATAGGCTGGGGACCACTTAACAGCTAAGGTCAGAAAGAAAGCCCAACCTCTCTCAGGTATTAAGATCTGCGATTGATCTCAAGTATTTTCTTTGAAGTTTCCTCCTCTGTAAAATAGCTTTTCCAAGAAAATAAACAAGCTTTAAGGAGAACAAGAGAAGTTGGTTTTTCATTTTTGAGATGACTATCTCATTTCTCAGGGGACCACTATGGCAATGCTTCAGTCCAAGTTTAAAAGAGACTGAACCAGAATCAAAGCTTCCCAGTACAGAGAGACTCCTGGTGCCAGCTAGGACTGGAACTGGAAATGACACCGATGTTGTCATCTTTGGTTTTAGTTAGGAATTCCTGATCCTTCTTATTGTTTGAATGTTTCCCAAAGCTTCACAAGAATTTGGGAGTAGGGTTTCAGGACAGATATGGAACTGACTCCCATCCATTGTCAAGGGCGCCATGAGTAGTAATGTCAAGAGCTCGAGGCTCCAAATCACGGACTTCAGAGAGGGCCCAAATAAAGTTCTTTTCTACTACTGAGCCGAGCTTATTTCTTCAGCATTGGAACAGAAGATGTCCAGGCCACAATTTTAACTGAGAAATGTACGCCATAATCCTTGCTGTCAAGGACCATACTATATGACTTGAAAGAAAGAAACGTACTCATGAAAACTTAATAGAAAGGATAGTTTTCATAAGTTACAAAGGAAATGGAAAAAAGGAGAGTTCTCTATGCCCCCTGAGTAACCGTGAGAGGCTCTACATTGGAGGTAAGGTTAAATCAGTGGCGCAGGCATTGCTGGAGTGGGATGAAAGGATAGGAGAGGGGCGCCTGTGTGGCTCAGTGGGTTAAAGCCTCTGCCTTTGGCTCAGGTCGTGGTCCCGGGGTCCTGGGATTGAGCCCCAAGTTGGGCTCTCTGCGAGGCAGGGAGCCTGCTTCCCCCCTCTCTCTAGCTGCCTCTCTGCCTACTTGTGATCTCTCTGTCAAATAAACAAAATAAATCTTTAAAAAGGGGGGGGCAGGAGAAACTGACAAAGCATCAGGTTCAATACAGGAACTACGCTGAGAAATAGCTTCAGAGGTCTACCACCGCCTCTCCAACTTGTACGGACTAAGCAGCATTCACTACCAGGAGGGAGAGGGTTGGTGAAGATTTCCTTCGCACAGAAAATGTAGCAATACCACTGTCGGGGATGTGGAGTCTAGAATCTCCCATCTACATTATCAGTTAGCCTAGCTTTGGGTGAAAGATGGTGTAGGCATTGCTTAAATATTCATAATTTGAATAACAGGGACTGTATTTGCCTCCCAGATTTATCACAGTGTCGGAAATACTCTTAGAACATTCCAAAAAGTCCATAAATGGGAAAGAGCATGGGAAGAGAGGTAAAGAGTGAAACCTAATTCTAACCCCGGTGGAAGAAACTCAGAATATGCAGAACACAGACATTCCCTCCTGGCACGGATGCGGTGATGACCCACGCTGATTGAACAGAGATGTCCGGGTCTCCTAACAGATCCAAGGGATGCTGCGTTTGGGCCAGCCTTAGCCACACCCCCATCTAGGGACAGAAGTGAGGAGTTCCTAAAGGGCTCTGTACTGGGAACCTACCCACCAGTTGGCCCCCATTCCCCTGGGAGTGTTCTGATCTCGAAACCAAGAGCCAGGAACTCAGGAGCCAGGGCCTCCGAGATCTGCTAGAGGGCCTAACACAAAATCTAGGGCCATGGGTTGGAACATCACTGCAGTCACTGCCTGTCACCTGGGCTGAGAACAATTCATCTGGGAAGATTCCTGTTTGGGTAACTCGACATGCCTCGCACAAAAGTTTTATTCCTTCGGAGTAATGCTGACGCAGGATGTTTAGCTAATGACCATTTGCAATTCGGGGTGCCCATAACTTCAGCCATGGAAGAAGAAACTTCACTTTTGGGCTACAATTCCCAACAATTTCCAGGCAGGTTTATAAGAAAAAAAAAAAAAAAGGCAACTGGACTTAGGGAAGTCACTTTCTTTACCTGAGAAAAACAAGGGAATTGGACTTTGCCTCTAGGAAAATAAGGAGGAGATTTAGGAACCCTGCCCCCCAAAAAAGCTTAGGTCTCCCTCCCATGATGCCATCTTCCTAAATGGAACCAGCCAGCCAGTCGTTAGCTACAGAGAGCCAGTTGGGGTCTCTGACAGGAACCTCACAGCAAAAAGGCAAGAATGCTTTCAATAGAGCATCCGAGGTGTGGGGGAAATTGCTGGGTAGGAAAATGAAGTCACATACAGATCACAGACCCAGTTCTCAATACACCCTCTCCTTCCTCCGCCTTGTACTCAATGAAATAGAAGATGGCTGGTTGGGGAGTGAGTAAATCTCTGGACTGTCTCCCACAATATCCTCCTTCCCATTCATCGGATGGCTCCTTTTTAACAATCACACCCAGGCCCATAAAAGGAGACAGTCCTGAGTGGTCTGGAGCTCACAAAATCTTTTAGTGACTTTACTTTTTAAAGAGTTAAGAACAAAAACAAAAACAAAAAAATTGTTGTCTTGATTCTTGATTTGTGTTTCCAAATGCAGAGGTCTGGTTCTGAGTGGCGGATTATAAAAAAACTAAAATTCCAGAAATTCTCAATTCAGGCTATCAGAAACATATCCCCACAATCAATGTGGTATCCCAGGCGTATATTGAACACTACCCATATGCCGGGAGCCGCAAATGAAAAGCACATTGAAACAAATTCTATTATGTTATAAATACAAAAGTGGCTTGGTCTTTGGAGGAGCCTGTAAAGCCCAGCCTTGGCATTCAGCACACCTGGGTTCTAATCCAGGCTCTGCACGTGTCACTCTGGTGTCACTCTCCCTGGGAGAACTTCCCTGCTTCTCCTGGGAAGGAAGCACACTGAGACTCTCCTTGCCGTGGTCATCAGAGATTTAAGCAAGCGGTCCTTAAACAGTGAAAATAGCTAATATCACTTTAGTGCTTACTGAATGCATGTATTTCATGAGAATTAACCTACTAAATCTTCACAGCAACTGTAAGAGCAATAGTGGATTTATTATTTTATTATTATTTAGAAGCTAATAAAATGTAAGCGTCAGGATCCCTCCCTTGCACAGTCCCTCAACAACGGCTGATGTCTGTGGTGTCTGTCAGCCTGTAAACAGGTGGCCTGTGTTGTGATCTCTTTATCGTCTTAAATACATGTTCACTTTAGCACCTAAATTTTGTAGTCCTAATTGGATGTTCTTTTTCTTCAAAGAGGGCCCTACCAATGATGTAAACTTTACTTGCCTCTAAAAACCTAGATCCACCGCTGCCAATCAGAGTAATAATTCTGTCTTGTAGACAATGAAACGGAGACCCAGAAAGGTTAAGTTACTTGCCCAGGTACACAAAGTCAGTGCTGGGACGCATATTTGAACCCGGGCAGTCTGGCTCCCCCTGGATCCCACCATATTCTCCATTGCTTCTCACTATTTTTACGCAGAGCCGCTAGCGAACTCTCCGGGACATTAGGAACACTCAGTCTATTAGTGGTTATCGCTATTCTGTAAATTAAAAACTGTTTTTGTAGTAATAGGACTACAGCCCTATTCCAATTTAAGGAAACAATATAATCTGAAATTTAGGAAAGAGATAAATCTGCGACAGGCTGATTTTATACAAGAGACTTCCTTTTTAATATTAGTTTCCTGAAAGATTCTTTTAAAGCAGTTTTATTCTACGTGTGGTCACTGGTCATCTATTTCAGAATCACCCAGCCCCCCCCCCCAAACCTAATGGATCTAAACTGATGGGAGTCTGTGTATTTTTTTAAGGATTTTATTCACTTGACAGAGAGAGGGAAAGAGAACACAAGCAAGGTGGGGGAGGGGGGAGTGGCAAGGAGAGGGAGAGGGAGAAGAAAGCTCCCCACTGAGCAGCGCTCGATATGGGGCTCAATCCCAGGACCCTGGGATCATGACCTGAGCCTAAGGTAGATGCTT
The DNA here is from genome assembly GCF_010015895.1 of Lontra canadensis. Lineage (NCBI taxonomy): Eukaryota > Metazoa > Chordata > Mammalia > Carnivora > Mustelidae > Lontra > Lontra canadensis. Next base: position 4,204,485 of record NW_022631070.1, on the reverse strand, counting down.
AACTTACTGAGCCACCCAGGGTATTTGATGAGCTCCCTGAGTATCATTTTGCATACCAAAGTTCGAAGACCACTGCTGAGAGCAGTCCCTTGCTATGGGTAATATTGTCTACAAATGGGGTGAAGGGCCAGAGGGGAGAAAGGAACTTGAATTTAAGGTGTTATTAGTAATACTGCCAATTGAAGGTAAGCAACAAGTAAGTGACAATGCAAGCTAATATGCATGTTCATCGGCATTAAAATTTACATGAAATTGACATACTCATTTACATTTATAAATTAAGTTTACATATAATTCTGAAGATCATAATTATGGAGAGTCAGCACTAATGCCATCGCCACATACTGTTCAAAGTTTCAATCTTCAAGATTCTTTTAACTGAGTAATTACACCATCCCCATTCTACAGATGAGCAAACAGAGACTCACAGACAGTAAGTAACTCTCCAGGGAGTGTAGGGCCAGGGTTTGGACCCAGGAGGTCTTGTTCTGGAACCTGTGTTCGTAAATCCTACTTTATTCATTCTCTCTCTCTCTCTCTCTCTCTCACACACACACACACACACACACACACACACACGTTGTTGCTTTTTGTTTCTTTTGTTAATAGAGCTAAAAAGGTAAAATTTGCTAACTTTCATAGAACTTCATATCTTGGGAATTTTTGTCTGAGTCATTTTTAGGACGCATAAATAGCGCTATGATTTGAAGGCAGCATGAAATGGCTAAAATGGGCCAAAGCCACGTTACTCTATGCAGGAAAAGTTGAGTGTGAAGCGCACGCGCACTGGCAGATGTTGGCGCTTTCTTCCCTCCTCCTCGCTCATCAACAGAATCCTTGTTTCAGTTCCTCCCACACTTTCCTCCCTCCACCCCCCCCCAAAACTTTCAAGCTCTTTACCCCAAATTCCTTCCCTCTGTGCTTCAGCAGCCCAAGCCTCATGGCCAGAGCTAACATAAGTGTTGCCACTGTACCAAGCGCTTTAGGACTGTTAACTCTTCAATCCTTAAAACCCTATTATTTCCCACAGTTTCTGGACCCAACGCGGGCGCTTTCCCCCCTCTACCTTTCACCCTCCTCAAATCTGTCCTGGTTATTCCTCCTGACGACCCTATGTGAGAAGGACCCTTTCTTTCATTGTGCAGAAAGCACATCCCTGTGCAGAGTCAACGAGAGACTAACCGTCTTCCAGATGTGCTCTTTAAAGCGAGCTGCTGGAGAAAGGGGAGGAAAAGTACACCTACTTATCTCTTGTTCCCATCATCTGAAACATGCTTTAAGCTAAACGATTCTATGATGCGTGGAAACAGTACCAGGAAATGCCTACTTTAACTGGGACACAGCCCCCCCCCCCCATTGATATTTTGGTCAGTTCGTTTTATATTTTTCCAAAAAGCTTTCCCTTTCCTCGGGTACGGCAGTGAGATATCATACTTGCGGGTTTATCCACCTGTGAGCTGAGCCCTTCAAAACACAAACTCCAGCAGATGCACAGGCTGCTAACTCCGGTAAGTGGGCACTGGGTTTTTGGTCCTCCCGGACCATCAGGCCACCTTTGAACTGCTAACCCACTGTTAAGAGCCTGATGGGAAAGTCAAGTCCCCCTGGTTTTCAGATGGGGAAAGTGGAGGAGAGTCTGCAACTTTTGGATGGTGTTTTTCTCTGAACTGCTAGGAACAACAGCAACACCACACCACCCCATGCGTGCATCTTAAAGGAGAAACTTTGTAACTAGCTGGGGCTCGCTCTCAAAACTGAACACCATTAACAGGAACCAAGATTTGGTTCTGCGGGGCTTTCAAATCCCAGACACAATTCTGCGGAAAGTTCATCCAAACTCTCGCCAAGAGTGACCAACAGATGGGGACGCTTGCGAGCAGAAGGTTGGGAAACGGAGAGAAGGGGTGACGATATGACGGGAGGTGGGGGTGATCTCTCCCTTCCCTGCGTCCAGGAGCCATTCAAGGGAGTCTGTCCAACAGCCACGCGCCCGAAGAAGGCGGCGGGAAGGGGTGGCAGCCCGCGCCCAGGGCCATCTCTAGGTCCTCCCACTTCTACTTACTCGTTCCGAAGTGTCATCCCGGGTCCGCGCGTCTTCCAGAGACCCCGCGCAGAGCGGCAGCCCCAGGCACAGCCCCAGCAGCAGGAGCATGGCGGGGGCGAGAGCGCGGCGGTGCACTGGGACCAGGCGGGACGCGCGCGGGGGACAGCTCCGAGGCTCCGCGGCTGCAGACGTGCTCCGCCCCGCCGCCCTCCGGGCCCCGCCCCCCGCGCGCTCCGCCCCCGGCCCGCCCCGCGTCGACCCAGGTCCCAGTCGGGTCCCAGTCGGGTCCCTACTGCCCCATCGAGAGGCTGTCCCCGCTCGCCACGGGCTCTCCTCCGCGGCCCGCCCTTCAGCTCTGCCTTGTGCAGCCGCCTTCAGGGCTTGGGACACCTGCCACCGGACCCCAAATCTTTCTCTCCTGCAAGGGGTGAAATGCTTTCTTGGGACTGGCTTAAATTCCTGCGGCAGGAGGATACGGGAGTAGCCGGCCTGACCCTCAGTACACAGCCCCCCCCCCCAACCTACTCTATATACCGCCCCCCAACACATTTGCTGTGTATACCACCATATTGCCCTCACCTGCTATAAATACTACCCCTTCCCTGCTATATATACCAGTACCCCCCATCCATTCTACATACAACCCCGACCCCCTCTATACACCACCTGCCCTCACCTGCTAGCATAAAGCCAACATGAGACCCGCTTACTTCTGCCCAGAGAGCAGCACATGCCTCCTCGCATCCTGCCTTCATGTTCAGAAGCCAAATCAAGGGACGCAAATTACTAGTCTACTGCAGAAAGTACCAGCAATGTTGTCCCCTTTTATGCAGTTCGGGCCCAAGGGGGCAGAAAAGGAGAGGCTAGAACGGCACCGCGTAGCAGTATTTCTAAGGCTTTGGTTATTAATCACGGAAATGAATATCACTGTGTATGTCAGTTACAAACTATTGGTGATATTTTGTCCAGCCATAAGAATTATTGTCTGCCAACCATCCACACGCCGCTTTTACACCCTCACTGTCTTTTTATCTGCTGGACACACAGTGTTGCTAGAGACACTTGCCTATTTCAAGTTTCAAAAGCCAATCGCTTCAAAGACATATTCTGTCTCTCTAGAAACTGCATCTAAATCCATGAGCTGAATGAGAGTGAGAAACTGACCAAAACCGGGATGGCCAAGAACAGAAAAAAGGCTAACTCAAATAATGGCACATCCGTCCTCTGGAATATTATACAGCCATTAGATAAGAATCACAAGGTCTGTGGAAACGTGAAAAATGTCTACAGTGTAATCTAGAGCAAAAAAACCAGATTATGTAACCCTATCAACAGTATGATTATAATCAGATAAAAATACAGATGCACGGACATGAGAACTAGGGAAAGAAAACATGAAAAACAAAAAGAATTGGTGTTTATGGTGACAGCTCTTCTTAAGATATTTTGTTTACTCTTATTGAAATGCTGTTTGTTCAACAAAGACATTAGGAGAGGAGGGAGAAACAAGTTGCCATTGTAAAAGAAAGGAAAGAAAACCCTTGTCTTTAGCAGTTAATCATTTCCACCCCTAACCACTAACTGAAGCACACTCAACCAGTAGGAAGCAACAGTAGCCGGTCCAGCGAGATTTTACAACCAAATCCCTAATAAGGGAGAACTCTGAAGCAGGTTAAACGATTATTTTTAGTTCTTCGACATAAATTCACCATGAGATTGTCAATGTACCCCACACCGAGGCTGACGCAGGAACGTGGCAGCACAGGAATCATGTGCACACCCTCCCCTCTTTCTGACTAAGGAGGACAGTCCTCAGTCTTCTGGAATCAGAGCTTGCCATCTCCCCACCCCGCTGAAGGAAATACCTACTTGTGAACGGAAAGTTGAATTGGAACAAAGCCCAGTTCTTTGAAAGGGGACAACAGCAACTATGATCTCAATCCTCCAAGAGAGCTGGGACCGCGTCTTTGTCTTCCCCTTCCTACTGCTTCCCTCGGTGTCTCAACTCTCTTTTTTGGCCTTCTATCTGCTCTTTTCCCAAATCTGTCCCAACTGGCTTCTGCAGAGATCCAATGTCAAGGAACAGTTTTCCTTTCTTCATCTTGTAGGACTCTTCAATTCTACTGTATGCCATGGGGCTGGGGCTTATGATGTTCAATTTAAGGCCAGCTTTACCAGTGGGATCAGAAATTCCTTGCAGAAAAGCATCTCCCACAAGTTCTAGTGCTGTACTAAATGTGTGGTTAGCACCTAATGAACATTTGATGAAGGAAATTAGGAGACGCGAGGCCTGGGGGTAGGATCCTGCGCCGGGCTGTGCCAGGGATGAGGAAGGCTGGGCTATAGTCCCAACTTGGCCACTATCTAGCTACAGGACTTGGGAGAGTTTCCGAAATTCCCAGTATTTGCAAATAATAATAGCCTAGGTTTCTTTGTGACTTGTGAGCATCTGCAGGACTGAATAAGGACAGTCTTTAAAAGCTAGGTAAGTGTAATAAAGTTAAGACCCAGTGAAAGTTTTCCAAAACTGTTCACAAACATAGGCCCTGATTTATATTTACCTCATAAATAAGGATAAAAAAATTAACCGTCCCCCCAAAAAAGGGGTGGAAAATTAATATAACAAAATTATTTTAAAATTTTAAAAATAAATAAATTAATTAACTGTCCCCACAAACATTTGTCTTTTGAAGCGATGTTTCTCACTTCACCTCGAGGGGAGCTGGTTTTCTATTTTGAGGCTACCAAGCTTTTAGAACCCTAGAGCTCAAAGCCCAAAGCTCAAAAGACCGCAAAGGACATCTAGCGCGCCCCGGATTTTTCCACCGAGACACCTCACAGTCTTGCCCAGGACCTCACTCCGTTAGAGACAAGTTTCTGGCAAGGCCCCAGGTGTTCGCTGACAGAATCTAGCGTGGGGCTCGGCAGCAAGGGCTTCAGAGAGCGGGACGAAGAAGAGCTGCCGCGCCCTGGTCAGAGGGGGCCTCTGTGCCAGCCCTTGCTAGGAAATGGCTCCCGGAGTAACTGAGGGTGGGCTGAGGGTCCCAAAATTTTAGCATCAGACTCATTAGAATTAGGAGCTTTATCCTGCTCTTCCACTTGAGACCGCCCACCGAAGGCTAAGCCTGCCAGGGCAGAGACTGAAGAGGAAAGGGTGGGTTGCTGTCCATTTGTTCGCTTTTCCTCTCCCTTGAATGTGTACCCTGAAGCCCCAGGTGCCTCTGTCTAGCTGTTCGGAGATTCAAGCCCTCCCCAAGTCCTCTGCGCTCCCCCTTCGGTCCCTCCTTTGCCCCATGCTCCTTTTTGAGTGTTTATGAGGCCATTGTTCTAATCTGGGCCAGCTATTTCTCCCCCACCCAACCCCGCCCTGGTCTCACCTTTTTATCTACTTATATGCCCTTGTGGTTCTCTTGGACCCCTGACAACTTTGCATAGTTGCTACAGTTTCTTACAGCCTTGGCTTTTTTTTCCTTAATCAAAAAGCCTAGGGAGGAAATGGATTCCCTTCAACGTTGGCTCCGTATTTCTCGGGATATCTTGGGAGTCTAGTTACATCCACTTTTTACCCATTTTACCAACCACTGAGTTTTACCCAAGGAGAAGATCTGGGGAAGGGGAAACAGAGAATGCAGTTTTCTAATTTCTTCTGATGATGACTTGCTGAATTTATCAACTAATCACAAAGTGTAACACATCATATTTTATTTTAATATGGTTTCCTAAACAGCCTCTAGCCCTCTCTTGACCCTTGCTCTTCATGGATTCTTCTCCTTTCCAGAATGCCTCCCAGTGGCTCCCACCCAATCCTGCAAATGTCACTTCCTCCACAGTCCTGGTCAAGTAGACAGGGGCTAGTCATACCGCTGATGGAGCCCCCATCTCTGTGTTTACATGTCTTTCTCACTCAACCAAGACCCAGTAAAGGGCAAGCTCTGCATTTTATTCATCTTTATATGCTTTAATGAATAAGTAAAGAAGACTCAGTTAGAATGGTATGCTTTCCATATTGTGCATTTCACAGAGAATTTGTGTAACACCAGGCTGCGTGGCCAGTGACCAGACACAAGACCAGAGACAGAGTATTGACCTCTCTGGAGATATATATTTTCAAAGAAAACATAATATTGACTCCTCAACTTCCAAAAACATTTTAGCCCACAATTATCCCACTTTATTATTTACCTGTCTTTCTAAGAGTCATCATTACAAGAACTGGGGGGAACAAGTGAACTTTAGACCCTCAATATAATACCCTATGGGATGCTCAATGTTCTCTTAGACTATCACATTCCTGATAGACTTAAATTCTACATGGGGTAGGAAGCAAGCTCTAATGTGACAATTCACTCAGACCACTCTTACCTCTATTTTTCTATCCCAGACACCCTTGTTCCTTCAAGGATCTCCCCTCAAAAAGTCTGCTTTCAGAGACTGCTACACTCTGTCCCCAACATACGCACAGGAAGCATCTCCCTCCCTTGGAAAATGTTAAGGTTTATATGTAGGAATATAATTTTAATATTCCCTAGGTCATCAGAAGGCACAAGTAGCACTAATTTTACCTTATTTCCTCTCGCCAATTCGTCGCTGTTGGGTATTAGCTGTGGATGGCTGTCTTTATCTTCCACATCTGCATTAATGTGTGAGTCCAAGCCAGCAAATAGGTCTGGAGAAATATTTGTCAGCTGAACAATGCTTTGTCCCCACAGAAATGCTCCTTAAACAGTGAACAAGCTCAGTGCCAAGTGAAGAACCCTTTTTGTTTTCTTTTGGCAGGATGCCTAGAGCAACAAGTGGTGTCCTGGTTTTCTGGGCTTTGACGTGGACCACAGAAGATGGGGACTAGCACAGAGAATCCAGTGATGCTGTCGCGGAGGTGGACATTCAGTTCTGCTTGCCTCAGTGCCCGGTACTAATGCCCTATGCTGTTTCTGACTCCAGGGCATAAAGACAGAGAAGCCAGCAAAACCGGCAGTTGCTCTACAGGGTGGGTTTTCTCCCTGAAGAGTTGCCAGATCCCTTCCAGACACATGTTGGGGGATGTCCAGAGAACTTGCCCTGAAAGCCACAGGTGTGACTTTGGAAGACTCTTGACTGAAACAAAACAATGCTGGTTTTGTGGTTGATGCTGACAGATATAGTGTACTCCATGCATCAGACCTAACAACAAAGCTGTCATCAGGTTCTTTCGGCGGTGCTCATGGGCTTGTTGCCTGCGGGCAAGCCAGCAACCCTCCTGTCTATGGAACATATGCAGCAGGTTTGGGTCTCACAGGTGCGGACTTGTTGAACAAAAATATGCAATCCTTTCTTCCCTACATCTCAAGGTTTTCCCATATGGAGCGCCCATTCTCCAGTGGAGAGGAAACTTTACTCTTGACAATTCATGATACATCATCAATGGGTTTGTTTTTTGTTAAATTATTGTTTTCTTAGTCAATTTAGGGTTCTTTGCCTTCTTACCTATCCATTGGATTGGTTCTGAATTCCATCAAGTCATCAGGGAATGGAGTAGAGGTATGAAGGAGGGGCTTCTGGTCCTTGGTCACCACCTGTGTTATGGACTGAATGCTCGCATCCCTTCCAAATTAATCTGTGGAAGCCCTAATCCCCAGTGTGATGGTGTCCGGAAGTGGAGCCTTTAGGAGGTAATTAGAACTAGATGAGCTCATGAGGATGGGGTTCCCATGATAGGATTCACGTCCTTTTAAGAAGAGCTGTGTAAGGACACAGTGAGAAAACCACAGTTAAAAAGCTACGAAGAGAATTCTCACCAGGATCTGAACTGGCTAGCACCTTGATCTTAGACTTCCAACCCTTAGAACTCTAAGAAACACATGTTGTTTCAGCCACCCAGTCTGTGTATCTTGTGACAGCGCCCTGCCACTGACTGATAAAAATTCTCCATGCTGGCATGTGTGTCACCCCATCTGGTTTAGGACCGTATGTCTGCTGCTGTCCTCGACTCCACTCAGTGACCCAAGTGCCCATGTGGCCTCTGGTTATAAGGTTCATCTCCATCCACCCCAAGTCCCCTCCTTCCATTCACAAGGCCCTTCCAGGTCTGCTGACTTTAAGTATCACGTGCCTACCATCTTCAGTCACCTAGGGAAACTTGGACTCTTCCTCTCTCCATTAGCACCTCCGTTGGACTTACTGAAGAGTTCCTAGACATGACCCCCATAGCAAAATCCACACAAGCAAAAATTCATTAAACTGGACTTGACCAAACTCAAAACTATTTCTTATAAAAATACCTCACAAAGAGGATAAAAAGAAAGCTACAGACTGGAAGAAAATATTTGCAAATCACTTAGCTAATAAACCACTTGTCTAACTTACCTTGTACTTAAGACTATGTAAAGAACTCTCCAAACTCACCTATAAACAAACAGTCTTATTAGAAAATGGACAAAAGATATGAACTGACATTCACAAAGAGGATGTATGGATTGCAGATAAAGACATGAAAGATGTTCAGTATCTCCAGCTATCAGGGAAACGCAAATTAAAACCACAACAACATATCACTACACACCTATTAGAAGCACTATGATAATTTTTTAAAAACCTGATAATATCAAATGCTAGCAAAGATGCAAAAAAAAATGGATCTCTCAGAATTGAAGGTGGAAATGTAAAATGCTACAGCCACTTTGGAAAACAGTGTGGAAATGTCTTAAAAACAAAAACAAAAACAAAAATAAAACCTAGATTTATCACACACCATACAACCCAATCCCACTCTCACACATTTACCCCAGAGAAATAAAAGCAAAAAACCTGTGCATGACTATTCATAGCAGCTTTATATGTAAAGACCAAAAATCTGGAGACAATCCAAATGTTCTTCCAAGGATAAATGAACTAAGAAGCTATGGAACATTCACCTCCCGTGGACTACTACTAGGCAATGAAAAGGAACAAAATACTGATACATCCAACATCTTGAATGGATCTCAAGGGCCTTATGCTGAGTGAAAAAATCCTGTCCCAAAAGGCTGCATATTGTAGGATTCCATTCATATGACGTTCTTGAAGTAATAAACTTACAGAGGGATACCTGGGTGGCTCAATTGGTTAAGCATCTGCCTTCAGGTCAGTTCACCATCCCAGGGGACTTGCTCAGCACGGAGCCTGCTTCTCTCTCTGCCTGCCACTTCCCCTGCTTGTGCGCTCTCTTCCTCCCCCTCTCTCTCTCACTCTGACAAATAAATAAAATCTTTCAAAATAATAATAATAAACTTACAGAAGTAAAGAAGAGATTAGTGTCTGTGTGGTGTAGGGATGTGAGGAGGGAGGCATTGGGTGCGATACACAGGAGTGAGATTTTGAGGCATATCACGGGGGTGAAACAACGCTTGTACCTCTTGGCTGTGGTGGTAGTTACAAGAATCTACATGTGTGACTGGCTGCAGGCAACTGAACACACACATGTGTGCAAGACTGGTGAAGTCTGTGTGAGTCTGTGAGGTACCAATGACAACGTCCCTGATGCTGATGTCGCACAGTAGTCATATGAGATCTTACCAGTGAGGAAACTGAATGAAGGGTACAGGGATAGAATGTATTATTTTTACCACTTCCTGTGTACCTATAGTCATCTCAAAATAAAATAAAAGTTAGAAAATAAAGTTAACTATACTCTATGTTCTTGTGGAAAATGGGGCTCTAAGTGGAGAACGGGGCAGGGAAAGGAAGGAAAGACCTTTTCCTGCTATTTTTCCAGGAAGTCTGCGTGTGTGTGTGTGTGTGTGTGTGTGTGTGTGGTGTCACCTCCTACCTTCTCTATATCATAGTCACCACTTTTATTTTGACCTGTGTAGTCAAAAATAGGAAAGAAAGTCATCGTATCTTGGTTTATTCTATCAACTAGACGTGACATACCTAGCAGAGAAAACTGCTGACCAATGAAATCCTACCGTACACATTCATTTCTCAGCTCTGCCACTGGTTATATAAAATAGAGCATCTTTTTAAAAAATCTTGCCATGGTTTCACCACCATTCAAATGAATATAGCAGTACATGCCCCCTTCTATCAGGAGTCCTGTAATATAACTGTACAAACATAAGAGAGAAATCCAACTTGCTTCTCTTATTACAACCATATGCCAACATCATGTTAAGTGTTGTGTATGACGCATCTTATTTTTTCCTCAGGACAATCTCCAACACAAATAAAAATATGATTTCATGAAGACAAAGTTAATTCTTCAGGTGTTGAAAATGGTGGAGCTGGGATTTAATAAATCCATGACTGTCTGAGCTTCAAAACATCCACATGGCTGCCCAAAGGAATTGAAAACATGAATTCAAAAAGATATAAGCACCTCTATGTTAACTGTAGTTTTATTTACAATAACCAAGATATAGAAGCAGCCCAAGTGTTTACTGAGACAAATAAAGATGTCCTACGCACACACACGTGCGTGCTGAAACATTACTCAGCCATTGAAAAGGATGAGCTCTTGCCATTGGCAATGACATGGACAGACCTAGACGGTATTACGCTAAATGAAGTCAGACAGAAAAAGACAAATACCGTATGATTTCACTTACATATGGAAACTAAAAAACAAAACATCAATAAATAAACCGACAAAGAAAAAGCAGAATCAGATCCATAAATACAGAGAACAAACTCACAGTTGCTGGAGGGGAGGAGTGTGGAGAGATGGGCAAAATGGGTGAAAGGGAGTGGGTAATATGAGTTTCCAGTTATGGAATAAATATGTCACTGGGATCGAAGGTCAACATACAGGGAACGTAGTTGGTGGTACTGTAACAGCACTGCCTGGTGACACATGGTATCTACACTTCGGTGAGCACAATGTAACATACAGACTTGCTGGGTCACCATGTTGTCCAACATAACATTGTGTGTCAACTATATTTAAATAAAAAATAAATAAATTCAAAACCCCAGCCAACTAGCTTGTATTTCCTCATTAGGCTGCTATATTTTATTGAAAGTTTAGTCTCTGCCATATTCTATTTTAAATTTTCAAAGTCACTAAATTCAGCATAGAAAATGCCACTGACTATGTAATTAACCTGGTAATGGAGTTTCTTTTTATTTTTATATTGCTATGGTTTTGCCACTTTTTCAAGAGGAATACCAATAATGCTTCCCTTATCTCAAGAGTCTTGTTAAGATAATTTTGTAATCACAACAATAAAACATCATTTTCTATACTATATTTGTATGATGCATGAATGATATATTTATTAGTGGTAGAAGCCTTAAGAGACCACCTGTACTAGCCTCATATAGTTGCTCTAAGAAATGGCCACAAATTTAGTGGCTTGAAGCAATACAAATGTATTCCCTAAGAGTTCTGAAGGCCTGAAGTCTAAAACGGGGTTGGCAGGATGGTGATCTTTCTAGACGCTCTAGGGAAGAATAGTTTCCTTGCCTTTTCCAGCTTCTAGAAGTCATCTACTTTGGCTCATGGTCCCACTTCACCGAAACCTCTGCTTCCATCATCATCTCTCTCTGAGCCTGCTCCTTCTGCCAATACCCTCCTTCCTTCTCTTACAGGAACTCTCATGATTACATTGCCTCCCCACCCGCCCCAATAATCCAGGATGATTTCTTCACCCAGGATCTTCAGATTTAGTCACACCTGCAAAATCCCTTCTGCACTGTAAGGTAACCCATTCACGGGATCTGGAGGTAAGGCCATGTAGATCTTTGGTATTCAATCTACGCCATCTTCTGAGAATTTACTTGGTATCCTGTCCTAAGCCTGCATGTTGCAATCCTGAGGAGACAAGAAAGAGAAGTATCTTCTACAAGAATTCTTTTTGGTGAATTCCCAAAGATCAAGAACAAAATGATAGGTCCTACCACATTGCAAAATGAGTGTTACTCTCAGTGAGTGTCCCCAAACTAGTTTTGTGCCTCCTCACCCATCACCCGCCTCAAGGGTGGATGAGGAAAGGTTGAGGTAAGGAATCCCTCTGGAGAAGGTTGTTTGGTGGCCCTGGTGTCTCCTCTCCCTGTGAGGCTGGGTGAAGCCATCATGAGAGGAGAGGGCAACCTAAGAAGTGAACAGCACATTGCCCAGGATGTCCGTGTGTGCATTCAGCAGCTGGCTTGAGGTCACCTGGTTTTCACAGAAGAGGACTCCACGGGGATGCTCAACATGACCCCAACAGAGGGGGATAGAGAGAAAAGCCAGGGGCTGAGGGAGGTACTCTCAGCAGCTACAGGGCAGATGGCAACTGCCAAGAGATTTGCGGCTAGAGACTTCCCCACTGGAGAAAGTGTCCTGAGAGGCTGTAGTAGTCAGAGTTCTCCAGAAAAACAGAACTCACAGGATGTGTACATACAGGAAACAGGTTTACTGTAAGGAATTGGCTCACACAACTGTGGAGGCTTGGCGAGTCCAAAATCCGCAGGGTAAGAATCAGTCGAGTTGGAGTCCAAAGCCAGTCTACTGGAGAATTCCCTCTTGGGAGAGGTCAGTCTGTGTTCTAAGGTCCTCCACTGAATGAATGAGGCCCACCCACAATATTACCTACAGTAATAAGAGCAGTCAGCTTTATCCAAAGTCCACCTATTTAAACGTTAATCTCATCCAAAAAACATCCTCACAGAAACATCCAGAATAATGTTTGACCAAGTATCTGGGCACCATGGCCCAGCCAAGCCTGCACATAAGGTTAACCATCACAGCACCTATGCTGGGTCATAACCCTGTCTTTCCTGGCCCTTACCTCTCATCCCCCTCCCTGTATATCCTAGAGGACATGCCTGATGAGAAGACAAGGACCAGTTTAGGGAAAGAGAGGATAGCCATCCACCCACATGGAGGGCTTCAAGCCCAATGCAAGACCAAGCAATAACCCAGGGACTTTGGGAGCTCCCAGAACTTACTTATGAATTCCGTGTTCAACTTCTCCACCCTCACTAGAAGTGGTTGTTGTACCGTGTTGTAAATGTACAAAATACCACCAAATCATTCACTTTAAAATGCTTAATTTTATTTTATGTGAATTTCACCTGAATTTAAAACAAGTCACATTTATAAAACCAAAAACAAAGCCCAGATTTCCCATACTCCAATAGCATTAACATGGTGAATTGACATTTGGGGGAACTTGGAATTAAAAATTTGCAACACATATAAGTATGTTGGGGAGAAAATGTAAAGAAAATAAGGAAATAAAGGAAATATGTCTTTTCTGTGAAAAGTGGTCATCATGTGCAGTCATGCTAATCTTTTACTTATGTTTTGAAACTTTCCATAAGAATTTTTTGTATCCATAATTGTGTATTTTATCTTTTTATATTTATTTTTTATTTTAATTTTGGTATAGTTAGCATGCAGTGTTAATATTAGTTACAGGTGTACAATATAGTGATTCAGCAACTCTTTACAGTACTCAGTGCTCATTATGAGTAAGAGTCCTCTTGATAAGTGTATGCTAAGTGCCCTCTTGATCCCTGTCACTTATTTCACCCATCCCCCCTCCACCTTCCCTCTGGTAACTATCAGTTTGTTCTCAATAGTTGAGTCTGTTCCCTGAAATAGAGCTACCCTATGACCCAGCAATTGCACTACTAGGTATTTACCCCAAAGATACAAATGTAGTGATCTTAAGGGGCACATGCACCCCGATATTTACAGCAGCAATGTCTACAACAGCCAAACTATGGAAAGAGCCCAGATGTCCATCAACGGATGAATGGATAAAGAAGATGTGGTATGGGGATGCCTGGGTAGCTCAGTTGGTTAAGCATCTGCCTTCAGCTCAGGTCATGATCCCAGGGTCCTGAGATCGAGTGCCCCATCAGGCTCCTTGCTCATTGGGGAGTCTGCTTCTCCCTCTGCCTGCTGCTCCCCCTGCTTGTGAGCCCTCTCGCTCTCTCTCTCTGACAAATAAAAATATTTTAAAATATAATTTTAAAAGGTGTAATACATATATGTATACACACACACACACACACAAAATGGAATGACGCAGCCACCAAGAAATGAGATCTTGCCATTTGCAACAACATGGATGGAGCTGGAGATACTATACTAAGCAAAATTAGTCAATCAGAGAAAGACAATTATCATATGATCTCTCTGATATGTGGAATTTAAGAAACAGAACAGAGGATCATAGGGGATGAGAGGAAAAATTAAAACAAGACGAAACCAGAGAAGGAGGTTAACCATAAGAAGGAGATTAACCATTCCTCTTAATCATAGGAAACAAACTGAGTGTTGCTGGGAGGGAGGGAGGGAGGGGATGGGGTAACTAGGTGATAGACATTAAGGAGAGCACGTGATGTAAAGAGCACTGGGTGTTATAAAAGACTGATGAATCACTGACCTCTACCTCTGAAACCAATAATACATGATATGTTAATTAATTGAATTTAAATTAACAAAATAAAAATTTTTAAAGATTTTATTTATTTATTTGACAGACAGAGATCACAAGTAGGCAGAGAGGCAGGCAGAGAGAGAGGGGAGGAAGCAGGCTCCCGGCTGAGCAGAGAGCCCGATGCGGGGCTCAATCCCAGGACCCTGGGATCATGACCTGAGCCGAAGGCAGAGGCTTTAACCCACTGAGCCACCCAGGCGCCCCAACAAAATAAATTTTTAAAGAGTCTGTGTCCTAGTTTGTCTGTCTCTCTCTCCCTTTTTTCCTTTGTTCTTGTTTTGTTTCTTAAACTCCACATATGACTGAAATAATACGGTATTTGTCTTTCTCTGACTTACTTTGCTTAGTATAGTATCTCAGCTCAATCCATGTTGTTGCAAATGGCAAGATTTCATTATTTTTATGGCTGAATAATATTCCATTACACACACAGACACACACACACACACACACACGGCACGTCTTCTTTATCCATTCATCAGTCGATGGACACTTGGGCTGCTTCCATAATTTGGCTAATGTAAATAATGCTACAAAATAAACACAGGGGAGCTTGTATCCTTTCAAATCAGTATTTTCACATTCTTTGAGTAAATACACAGTAGTGTGATTACTGGATCACAGGGTAGTTCTATTTTTAACTTTTTGAGGCTCCTCCATACTGTCTTCCACAGCGGCTGCACCAGTTTGCATTCCCACCAACAGTCCACAAGGATTCCCTTTTCTCCACATTCTCACCAAAATCTGTTGTTTCTTGTGTTTTTTATGTTAGTGATTCTGACAGGTGTGAGACGGTATCTCATGGTATTTTGATTTGCATTTCCCTCCTGATGAGTGATGTTGAGTATCTTCTCATTGGCCACCTGGATGTCTTCTTTGGAGAAATGTCTGCTCATGTCTTCTGCCCACTTTTAACTTAGATTATTTGGTTTTTATGGTGTTGAGCTGCGTAAGTTTTTTATATATTTTGGATACTAACCCTTTATTAGATATGTCATTTGTAAATATCTTTTCCCTTCATTGGGTTGTCTTTTAATTGTGTTGTTTCTTTTGCTTTGCAGAAGCTTTTTTATTTTGATGTAGTCCCAACAGTTTATTTTTTGCTTTTGTTTCCCATGCCTCAGGAGACGTATCTAGAAAGATGCTGCTTTGGCCAATGTCAGAGAAATGACTGCCTGTGCTCTTTTCCAGGATTTTTACGACTTCAGGCCTCGCATTTATGTCTTTCATCCATTTTGAGTTTACTTTTGTGTATGGTGGTCCAGTTTCGTTTTTTTGCATGTAGCTGTTCAGTTTTCCACAGTGAGAATTTTTTAAAAAGAAAACCTTGATTCCACCAGACAGGATGTATTTGGCTGCATGTAACAGAATACTAATGAACAGTGGCCAACTTCATAATGATACTTATTTTTCCCTTCATAGGAATTCCAAACAAAAGGTTGCCACCATTGATTCAACTCTCCCATCCAGTACCCACATTCCTTTTTTGGCGGGGAGGGGGTAGAGAAAGAGCATTTGCAAGTGGGGGGAGGGGGACAGAGAGAGAGGGAAAGAGAATTCCAAGCAGAATCCCCGCTGAGTGTGGAGCCTGGTATGGGGCTCGATCTCACAACCCTGAGATCATGACCTGAGCCAAAAATCAAGATCCAGGTGCTTAAGCAACAGAAGCACCCAGGCACCCCCAGTACCCACATTCCTTTTATCTTCCTGCTTTGTGTTGACTTTTCATCCTCTTCCTTGTCACCTCAGGGTCTCAAGAAGACTGCTGTAACTGAAGGTCCTATAACATGTCTAAGATAGGAAAGAGAGAAGAGATAATCTCCAACTATGTTGGTCCTTTTTGTTGGGAAAGCAAACACTTTCTCAGAAGCCAGCCAATCAACTTCCCCCTTATGTCCAATCTGTTAGAACTGGATCACAAGGCCATTTCCAACTGTAAAGAGGATGGGAAGTCCAATAGACAGTAAAGCAGCATCCAACGGTCATAACACATATTGACCAATCATGACTCATCACCTTCTTGGCCAGGTCCTTTTGGCCAGGAAGAAGGAGAAATGACTGTTGAGTAAGGAACCAAGTAGGTCTGTCCAGCGGCCTATTGCCTACTGAATAAGCCAGCAGGGCATCCACGGGCCTGCAGGATCTTCTAGGTGCGTCCTCCCTTCCCAGGAATGCTTTACTGCACTTTCCCCGCTTCGTTCACTGCAGCCTTCTCTAGATCCCACGGACATGTCCCTGAGGCCCTGTTTTTGAGTCTTTGTTCAGGCTGATAGTTGGCTGAGAATGCTTCCCCCACGTTCCCACCCACTGAACCCCTTGCCATTTGGGGAAGCTCTACTTAAAAGCTACTTTCCCCTTCCAGATTGTCACAGTCCCTCGCATCATTCTCTGTTTCTTCACGGGTTAGTTATTTGTGTGATCTCAGATTTTCTATGAAATTCCTAGATTCTGCAAGGCAGACACCATGCCTTCCACATTCTCACAGTCTTCTGACTCACCCACAGTGACCAGCACTGCGTCTTATACATAATAAGTACCGAATACTGTTTTGCTCAGTTGAACCCTACATTGAGTTCCTCTGTAAACTGAAGAATCCAGTTAAAATAATTATAACGAGGACCAGCACTTGTAGGGCGCTATATTCCAGGCAATATTTGAAATCCTTTACAAAGACTGACCTTCACCGTAACTCTGTAAGGTAGATGTCAGTATTCCCATTTTACAGATAAGGAAACCAAGGCAAAGAGAGGTTAAGTAATCTTCCCAAGGTTATAGCTAATAAGTGGTAGAAACTAAGAGTACAAATTTGGGCTGTCTGTCCCTAAAGTCTACGCTCTTAACCATTCTTCTATACTGCCATAAAAAGTTTAACAACATGACTGTATATAGAAAGTATTTGGTGAATACCGGTTGGATGACTGGCTGATTAGTTTAGTATAAATAATTATCCACATCCTTTGTTTTTTAGGCAAAGTTTTTGAATAATACCTGTGAGTCTCTATTGTGTTTTCATTATGCACATGTATTGTATCTCAGATCAACAGTTCTACTATACGACTACTTAAATATGTTTCTGGAGAGGAACACTACATAATTGGCTCCAGTGGTATTAGGGGTATGCTTATTTAATGACACTACAATACAGCACCGTATTATATTATTCTAGAATGACATAGTATTCATATCCACTGGCTGCCTAGTCAATATTTATGCTCGAGTTCGTCCCCTACTTTATACAAGGGCCTTTGGATCAGCTCAAAATAGGTGAGCCCTTTACGCCATCTAGTGGGGACATATTTTGAAAGACATTTCCAGGGAGTTACTGAGCTATGAGAATTGTATATCGATAACATCCCAAAGCCACAGATACACTCACAGTGAAAAGAGAAACTTCGAATAAAACTGGAATACTGGCTCCAATTAGCAGCAGCCTGAAAAGTATTCTCCCAGACTCTTCCCGACTGTCACCCCCCAATTTTCCCAATTCTTCATAGCAGCCACCTACAAGCAACACTCCAGTGTTTCCTAGAAGGGACCATTCTCCCAATTCGTTGACCCCAAAGATACAATGTCTTCAGAGTATGATGGAAGCGCTACACGGAAGTCACTATTGTGTCTGGGGCCCAGAGGAGAGGGGTGCAGGCTCTGGTGGAAGATACAAATTTGTGATCTCAGTAACCCTTCATCAGCTGGTCACCTTTGCTATCTAGGCAAATGTCATTTGAACGTGCTATTCCCTGTTTGATAGAGAGCCAAGCCCTTCCTACCCCACCAAGATTTCTAAAAATTCTGGAGCTAATTCCTATGGTAACATCTACTTTTATTCCCACTGAGCTCCTAACCTTTGGGAGCAGACATTACTCTACACGAAAACCTAGCTTCCTTCTACTTCCAGTCATAGTGAAAGATGACTATTTCCGCCCCCTTGAAGTTAAGCATGGCCATGTATGTACCTTGCGCTGGTCGGTGAATTATGAATAGAAATGACGGGTCACCTCCAAGTAGAAACATACAAACAATGACCTCCTCCTCATTTTTCCACCCTCCCTCCCATGGCTTTCTCAGCTTGAGCCTCTGAGTGACGGCGACAGAGGGCCGCCTACAATGGATGGATTGTAAATATGTCCAAACCCTGTTGTCTTAAGCCACTGAGATTTGGAGATTATTTGTTACCTAAAAGTAGCCTTGTCGATACTAATATACTTCCCAAAGTAATTCTCTTGCACTCGCTCGCATGCCCTCTTTCTCTCTGCCCCCCTCACCCTCCTTCTTTCTCTTATGCACTAATCTATTCATGGAACATCCCTCATCTTTGAAAAAATTATCCAAAATACCACTTTCAAAACTTCCCACGAAGACAGGAAGCATTTTTAAATTAAGCATTATACATTCCTGAGCGTAAAGATTCTTTGTCTACATTCTCATCACGCTCCTTTCTCTCTTCTCTTCCCAACTCCTGGTACATACGAAGTATGTTACCAACTCCCTTGTCTTGTCTCCTTCTAAACCCTTGTTCTCAACTCTGTCAGATCCAATGTCCTGTTTCTTATGATAAACATTTTAACACTCCCTTTATACCTTGAAATAAAATTCATATAATTAGCCTACCCACTCACATAATTTTTAAAGGAGAAAGTAATCTATAATAAAATCTCATTTTCAATAGGTACTCGCTCAGGTGTAACTCCATGAGATGTTAGGAAGGAGTCAGATGCTTGCCCAGGGACAGATCAGTGCGACTTGGACACCACAAATTCAGACTGATGAAGATAAGGGATGCAGACTCCCTAAGCGGCATTGCCATCAGTGACATTATTTTCCAAAAGGGTGAAACCTTCTTGGTTCCAAGTACAATTATACCTTAATTTATACAGTAGTTGCACTTCCACGGATTTGAGGTGTATTAAAACATTTCAAAAATATTATGGGAAGTAGAATTACATTGTAGGACCAAATAATTTCAAACATAAATGTTCACTTACCAAATATCTGGCAGGGCATTCAAATGTCTTGTGGTCCTCAAGACAATGCTTTCTTATTAGGTTCCATCCTGTGCGTGGCAGGACAGCCAGCCTTCCTGACCTCATCCAGCAAATTCTACTAGCAGCAACCTTCAATTACCGGGACATCCCAAAAATGTCCCCATATTCCCGAAATGACCTAGTGGAGGTTCACTTCACGGTTCTAAAACATTACAAAAGGGATTTCATTTTTACCATAGGGTAAGATATTGTGTGCGCATGTTTTTACTTGTTTTTACTTCCATACTTACACACACACACACACACACACACAGGTAGTTTTGACTTTCTATTGTGAGGCCGTAAACATGATCAAAGAGACTGATACACTGCAAACCAATCTTCATAATCAGGAGCAAAAATTATGATTTTTCCTTGACCTTTAAATGTTTTCATCAAGACGTTAAAAAGTCTGTCTAGGAATTACGCTGTGCGGTTACACATGCCTACGAAATTTAACAACACTAGAACTTGTATTTATTTAACACACCGTAAGTTCAAACATGGGAAATACTACGAATGACCGTGTTCCATTTTTTGGTAAACACTTACCAGCGGTTTGGATGGCGCTGGCCTCCTCCTGCCCGCTGCATGACTTAGGAGACGAAGTGAGCATGTTCTCTGCACCTCGGGAATCGTCCACCCGTTCCGAGTCTGGATCCTTCCGAACCCTTCATCTGTGCTTTCCCAGTCGGGCAGGGCTCCAAGCATGCCTTCGATCGCATTTCCTGGCAGTGTCGCTTTCTCTGAGACACTCTTTTCATTGCAACCTCAGGGATGCCAATAAAGTAGCCTTCACAGATTTTTCTGGCTGCCCCGCAGGGGTCTTGAGGAGCAGCGGAGGCAACTGACACCATCCGCGCTCACATTCTAATTCCTTTCCCCACAGGCACCCTGCGGGCCCACGGGCTCTTTCAGTCAGCCATTTTGTAAGACGTCACATGGGCCGGTCACGTGGAGCCGAAGAGGTGGCACAAGCACCCGCTCTGCTGTCTGTACGGATAGCCACAGGGGCCAATCCGGAAAGAGCGCGGGCCGTGACGTCATTGGTTGTCCATCCTGACATTGAGGCGCCCATTGGTGGATGGAGGGGCTGGCTGCGAAGGCGTTGACACAACTAGTCCCGGGTTGTACCGCGAGGCACTGAAATGGGAAGTGTGTTCGTTGAGGACCGATGTTATTTAACTAAACCACAGTAACTGAAATCCAGGCATGTGAGAACCAGGCAAAGCTAGGGCTACCTGTGGTGTAATATTGCTATGTGTGTAATTGCATTTTCTGGAGAGAAAGGACACCACTCCCTTAGGGACAGAAGCGACAATCAGCTGTGATTTTAAGTTTCCTCTCTTGCTCTCTATCTGTACCAAAGCAGGAATAATAGTCAAGGAGCTGACTGCGTAGACAGATGAATTGACAGTCTCCACCTAAAAGACCTCAAACTATAGTAAATTGCTTTATACAGATCAGAGCCTATGGAAAAAGTAAGGCCATGCAAGTAAATACATGTCTTACAAGGGATTTTTGCTTTTGTTCGCTGTTTCTTGAAGAGTGCCTTAGAACCACATTGACCCCAAATACTTCTTTTTTGGGGCACCTGGGTGGCACAGTTGGTTAAAGCCTCTGACTCTTGGTTTCAGCTAAGGTCTGATCTCAGGGTTGTGAGATGGAGCCCCTCTCGGGCTCCGCACTCAACATGAGTCTGCTTCAGTTTCTCTCTCCCTCTCCCTCTGCCCCACTTCCCCCTTGCTTGCTCTCTCTCAAATCAATCTTTGCAAAAAACAAAAGAAAAAACTCTTCTTTTTTGGTCTTTATTTTTATACTGCCTTATTTTCAAAACCTGCCTCGAATGCGCTGTTCTCTAGGTGAGGCAAGAAGGAAGCTGCATGAGAGAAGGAGAGGTGCTCTGAGACAAGTGAGAAATGCAAGCAAGTCTTTTTTTTTTTTAAGCTTTCCATTGAATAATGGAAACTTGTAGTCCTGTTGGAGTACATCTTTCTACAGTATTCCCTCCCAATGCAGGAATCCCTTCTATTTCTTCCTAAAATCTGATCTTGCAGCTTGTTTTGACACAGTTGTGACAGACACAGCATTAATAATAGTAATAATAATAATAATTTATAATTATTTTTATTATTCTAGCAGTTACTATTTAATAAGAACTTGCTATGTACCAGTTATTATAAAGATCTCTTACATGTGCCATTTCAACTAATCTTCATGATAACCTCCCTTAGGCAATCATTTGCTTGTTATTTGGAAGTCTCTAAACTTCCTTCCCTTATATCATCTCTTATCTCCCATTATTCCTTGTAGTGGATCAAAGATGAACCCAGATGCTTCACCACTCTTTTATTTATTTTTTTATTTTTTAAAAGATTTTATTTATTTATTTGACACAGAGAGAGATCACAAGTAAGCAGAGAGGCAGGTAGAGAGAGGGGGAAGCAGGCTCCCCACTGAGCAGAGAGCTGGATGCAGGGCTCGATCCCAGGACCTTGAGATCATGACCTGAGCCGAAGGCAGAGGCCCAACCCACTGAGCCACCCAGGCACCCCTCTTAACCACTCTTTTAATCAGAGACAGAATTTATTTGCCCTCCCTTTGAATCTGGAGAGACTGGAGAGTTGATTTACCTGGTGGAATGTAATGGAGTGTCACTGTGGAACTTCCAAGGACAGTCCCTCTGAGAACCACAGCTTCATTTTCGAATACTTGGAATGCTCCTCTGGGAACCCAGCTTCTAGACAGGGAGAAGCCCAACTCATATGGGGAGGCCACCTGGGGGGAACTGAGATGTTCTGGTCAACAGCATAGGCTGAACCAACACCAACACCAGCTGTACTGGATGTCATAACCCGGCTAAGCCTCCAGCTGACTGTGGGCACAGCCAACACCACACAGAGCAGAAGAACCACCATCTGAACTCAGTCAACCCACAGATGCAGGAAAAATATTAAACTTCTGTTTGAAAACATTCCATGGGGCATCTGGGGGGCTCAGTTGGTTAAGTGTCCAGCTCTTGGTTTCAGCTCAGGTCATGATCTCAGGTCATGAAATCGAGCCCCATGTTGGGCTCTGTGCTCTACTAGGAGTCAACTTGAGAATCTCTCTCTCCTCTCCCTTGGCCCCTCCCCTCACTCATCCTCTCTCTCTCTCTCTCTCAAGATTTAAATAATTCTTATTTATTTAAAAAATTTTTTTAAATTTTTTTATTTTTTTATTTATATTTAAAAATAAATCTTTATATATATAAAAAAAAAAAGGATGGAACATTCCAGATGCTGTTCTTTGGAAATATGGTGATTCTGCCCATCTCCACAAGACAGTCTGGCCCCGTTTACCACCATTGGAACCTCATCCTGGCCTAATGAATCCTGCCAAGTTGCGCCTCAGAGGAATGTGCTGGCAGGCTCTCGGCATTTGTGGTGTTAGTTCTAGAATGGCCTGATTTTACCCAGCTGAACCTCCCCCTGCTCACAGCCTGCTCGTACAGTGTGCATCTTGCTCATCCTGCCCAGCTTCTTCCAGCTTATTTCCTGGATTCTAACTTCTTTTGCCCGTTCTGGTATGAAGTGTTCACAGAATGGTCACCTTATAATGGACCTCCTCTTTAGCCAAGAGGTCTCACACTTGGAAAGTTGCCATATCCATCCCATGTTCTCTTTGTTGAACAGTCTTTTTCTTGAGCTGTGTCTTTACATTGTGTCCTCATATGGTTGTTTTCAAATCCCGAACTCACCTGACTACCCTCCATGGTTTACCTCCAGTTTATTAAAATCATTCATGATACTTTGTTTAGAATTGGATGCAGAATTCCAGGTGTAATGTACATTGGAGAATGCAGTCAGGAAATAAGGACTGCTTTTAGAATTCATTTTTGCTTATAAAGATGCCTCTGAATTCTCAATCTGTCTTCCAGAACATTAGGCATCCTTCCCAACTACCTGTCGTCTGCCATTTTGTTCAGCATTTTGTTCAAGTTTATTCTGAGTATATTTTATTTTGAACAGGTTCCGTGAATTTTAAGACCCTGTTTCTCACCATTAAATTCATTCCCTCAAGTCAACATCAATCTGTTCATCAAAGCTTTTGTGCTTGGATTTGTTCAAACAACTGGTTCTATAATTAACCAGTTGAAAAATCATTCTATTTTCATTTTCCACTTCACCCATGATAAACACATTAACATCCGTCTGTGCTTGTAACAAATCTGGGTCTCCAGTTTGGAAACACCATGGTAAAAAGAAGCAAAATGCATTCAACTTGACATTAATCAAGCACTATATAATCACTGATCCTTTAGGCAGTAAATGGCTCTTTGCCATTCACAAGCTCAAAAATCCAGGGGGAGAACTTGGCTATGACGTCTGGGCAGTGCTCATGGATTATGTGGGTTACCAGTTCCCGACTCCGCTGACAAATTAGTTTGCCTTTCAATGCTTGACCTTGGACTGAAGGCAACGTCAGCATGCACTTGAAGATGCTTTCATTTGTCCTGCTTCCTGACCCTCCAGCATGTCTTTACACTATTCTCTTAGCTTACCTTGGATTTCAAATGTCTCTCCTGCCTCCTGTGAACTCACACCCTAAGATCTCAGTGCCCAGGATCTCCCCTAGCCTCTGTGGTCTGTTGACCCTCCAATTCACACCGATTGCTCATCGCCCAGTGAAACATCCTCTATATTCATATCCCACATCTAGTGAGCCTTAGTTGCCAAAGCCCTTCCACATAGACATTTTTTCCCCCAAATAAAGTCAACTTCAAGCTCCCCATATGCTCATTTCTAGAATCTAAATTTTTCCTTTTTGGAAGAAAACTGAAGCAATCTAATAGTACTAATTTACAACCTCTATTAACCTAGAACTTTTTTTTAGTTGCCTGGAGTGTCATCAGTCTGGTCCTAAAAATGACTCATTTGAATTACTCCAGTGCGGTCTTATTGTCCACATTTCTCTTGGGTTTATTATCTCCCTAGACTTTGCTATGCTACTCTTTCTGGGTTGGTGGTCATGGAAAAACCAAGCTAAGTAAACTACTCCGTCACATGACCACCTCTCTTCCAGGCCAAAGACCTTCTGCTTTTCTTAATTTTCTCACTTGTTCCAAATGTAGTTTGGAAAGTGAGTTTAGGTGTGCGTATCTCTCACGAGCCTCAAATTCTTCCAGCTTTCAGACTTCCCAGCACTGCTCTTACAAAGGAGTTCCCCTCTTGATTATGATTTCTTTACTCCACTTCTTATCCCATGTCCTTTTCAACCTTCATCTCAGTAGAAAGAGAGAGAAGAATGGGAGTGAGGGGGAGGATAAAGGCGGACAGCCCTGGATGAAAAGCTAACAAGGACAGCCCTTTTCCCTACCTATGTTCATTCTATTAAAATACCCTTAAGACTAAGACTACTACTACTAATAATAATAACTGAGCACTTAATGTGTCCAGGCACTGTTCTAAGTCCTTTCCATGTGCTCGTACGTGAGCGCTATTATCCCCCCTTTTCCAGATGAGGACAGCAAGGCCCACCAAGATTTGCCCAAAGTCACGAAGCCAGCTAGTGAGCAAGAGAGACTGGTTAGGGCTGTGGTTGGTAGCGAGGCTCTGGAACAGGTTGGCTAAGCTCTGAGTCTGTTGCCACTATGAGTCTGTCCCCTTATCCCTGCCCAATACCCCTTCTCTATCCATTACCAGCTTGGACAACTCTGAGCCTCTCTTCTTTCATCTCTTAAATTAAGAGATCAGGCTAGATGAGCTCCAACATCCCTGTGGTTCAGAGATCCGAAGACACCCCTCACCTGATTTACACCTGAAAGGCAGCCACAATAACTCATATGAAGGTACTTCCCAGCCTGGACATTAACACCAGATCACAGTGTTATGGTGAAAGCAGCTTCCGGTGACATCCTTTCCCACCAGAAACACCCAGATGCCCTGGGAAGAATTCTGGAAGCTGCTATACTGGAATTGACTTATAACAGTGGCCACTGGGCACCCCTCGGCCCCACTGTCTCTACTCGGGCAGTGGATTTGACTGGGAGCTTCTGAAGGAACACAAAAATTGAAATGACTCAGCAGCAAGGCCAGGTTCCCTGGCCCAAGAACAAGGACAGAATCAGGCTCACAATCTCTAATTTCATATTTTTGGCTTGTGGTACCTCTATCCAATTTGTAACATGTTTCTTCCCAAAATTCTTTACATTGTGGCCCCAAATTACACTAAGCCACACCTTTACTGGGTGTGTTTGGTGGGGGGGGGGGATGTGACCAAATAACAGAATATCATCTAGAGAAATTAAAATAAATAATCCTTGAAGAACCTAAAACAGAACAACTTAACTTCATTATGAGAAGGAAGGCATCAGAGACCAAATATGTGTAAAAAGCATACTTTTTCCATTTTATGCCTCGTCTGAACCAAAGAACAAGCAAGTAAGTGTCAGAGCTATTTGTAAGTTAGCTACTTACAACTTTGGACTTGTAAAAATATACTCTTTCACGATGGTGAAAGTCGAACTCAGTTTTACAAATGTGTACAAGCTTTTGCCACGCTGTTCGCTAAGCCACGATGACTGACACTCAGTCACAAATCTCAAGTTTATTGATATTCCCTAGAATTGTCATTGAGTACTACGTGAGTTATTATGTGATTTCAACATCACAGTCTAGTGACGTTTTCTTCTTTATACTTCCTGTTGGTTTTCCACAAATAAGCAAGTGAATATTCTTGTGGCATCTTGAGCAGTGATTTCCACCCTACAAATTGGGAAAATTTAAGGAACGGTAGATATGTTCAATTCACCAACCACACTGGCCAGGCCCGAGGCTGGCTGGGAAAGCCCCAGGTTCAGGACCCAGTGACCTGAATACACATGTCCCTGACAGGGAGCCATGGGGCCTCTGAACATCAAGAGAGATCAAACATGGTGTTTTTTTTCCCAAGACCTTGGGATTAGGACAGAGGCCATCAGCATGAAGAGAGAAGAGTGACCCAGGTTGCCTGTGTGGTTTGTGCTGAGGTCATTCTGAATATCTGATTACAATCAGGAGATGAAATGATCAGTGGAAGGGGTCATAATGTTGGAAATCATAATTATTTCTGAAAAACCTGCCATAGGCTCTCAATTGCTCAGAGGCGATATCTCAGCAGAGAAGGCAAAGCTGGGAAGGCATTTTCCCATGAGGACTGGGCTGAGGCACCCACACAGCCAAGAGCTGAGCCAGCCTGTCCTATACAAGGAAGGGGAGGGTTTGTTTTCTCTCCTCCGTTATTCCAGGAAGTACATTTTCCCAGAAGATACACCGTTGTGCCCTTCCCAAGGCCGAGGGAAAAGCTAGGCAGAAAAGTAGAGACAACTCTCCATTCTGGGCCCTGTGCTTACCTTCACATTCCCAGCAGGGTTTCTTTCACCATCTAGAAGGATGACAGTGATGATACAGGCCACTCGCTTTGTGCCAAGTTTAACCCCCTCCTCCACTCTTTGTCACAGCCCCTCCACCGTCCCATAGATGTCATGGCCCCATTCTCCAGATGAGGAAACGGATTGACAGAGATACAATAACCTGCGAGAGTCACAAACCTAGTAAGTGGCAGGCTCTTGGGAGCCAAATAGAATCATGGCAAAATGTGAAAGCATTTTGAAAAGTACAAGGCATGAGAGGGAAACGTTATTACTTTTATCACCTTCCAATGGCGATTCAAGCCAGTGCCCTTCTTAAGCACAGGCCATGTTCAAAGACACTGGGGTGCCCGCTGTCTGCAGCGCTGGCGCAATGAATGGAGGCGGAATGAAGGAGGGGCTGGGGTCTGCACTTGGGAAAGCTTCGAAAGGCCCATGACACGCCTCATTGTCGAAGCCCCCAAATGACATGAGGGACGAATGTCAGCCAGGAAACCCGCAGAACGCTGGAGACCGAAGTAGCCATTAAGCGGGCTTCGGGAGATGGATGTGATTGGGATGGGCAGACACTGAGAGTGGGGTGGAGGGGGCCCTCTCTGGGGAAAGGGAACCGTGTGAGGGAAAGCACGTGGTACAAATGTTTGGGGATGAGCACGGAGTCTGGGGCTGCAGGGGACAGAGCGTTTCCAGGACTTCAGAAGATCGACCTGAGAAGGCATGAGGGCCAAGAGCCTTGAACATGAGAATCAGTGGGCTGGATCGTCTGTAGGAAGAGAGTAGGGATTTCCGAGCAGAGCTGGCAGCTTCAGAGCTGCTCTCAGACAACAACAGTGAGAAGGTGAGGTGAGGTGTTCAGTTCACAAAAAGCAGCCGAATCCTCTAGAAAACACTGCCCACGATCCAGAAACAGTAATAGTAATGACAGGGGGCTGGAGAAAAGGTGCCCTTGGCCTCAGTGGGCTTATTCCCAGAAATGCTCACCACGGGGACTGCTGGCTGAGCCCAGGTGTTTGAGAAGGTAAATTCACTACCGAAATCATGCAGAGCACGCTAACCAAAGCCGGGACGACACAGACAAGCCCGCCCAGGTCACCTTCATTCCCTGCAAAGGCCACTCTAACCTCTAACTCGTAGACACACCTGTTCAGCTTAGAACTCTCTTTTCTTTAAACAAAATTAGGCAGCATACCAAACAAGTGATTTTATTTATTCTGCCGCAATGACCCTTATCAGTTGCTTAAAATATTGTTAACTGACTTGAAGCTGATATATTACTTTGTAAAAATTACTTTTCAAGTCCTTATTTATAAAATATTTCACAGAGTTAAAACATAGATGTTTAGTGGAAGGAACGGAAATGTCCATAGGAAGGTGAACAGATAAAGAGAAAGTAAATGCATACAAGAGACTTTAATTCAGCCTTTAAAAAAGAAAGAAGTCCTGTCACACGCTCCAGTATGGATGAACTTGGAGGACATCACGCTCCCTGAGAGAAGCCAGTCAGAAAGGACACATACAACATGTGCCACTTAGATGAGGTGTCTAGAATAGTCAAATTTTTAAAAAGGTTTTATTTATTTATTTGACAGACAGAGATCACAAGTAGGCAGAGAGGCAGGTAGAGAGAGGAGAAAGCAGGCTCCCTGCGGAGCAGAGAGCCCGATGTGGGGCTCGATCCAAGGACCCTGAGATCATGACCTGAGCCGAAGGCAGAGCCTTTAACCCACTGAGCCACCCAGGTGCCCTAGTACAGTCATACTTTTAGAAGCAGGAGGTGGGATGTTGGGGATGGGGGATGGGGAGTCATTGTACAGTTTTAGTTTTCCAAGATGGCAAGGTTCTAGAGAGCTGTTGCACAATAAGCTGCTTTCAGTTAATGGTACTTAAAATAGTCAAGGGAGGGGCGTCTGGGGGGCTCAGTCTGTTAACTGTCTGCCTTCGACTCCAGTTATGATTCCAGGTCCTGGGATCAAGTCCCGCATCCGGCTCCCTGCTTCTCCCTCTCCCTCTGCCTGCCACTCCCCCTGCTTGAGCTCTATTTCTTTCTCTCTCTGTCAAATAAATAAATAACAACTTCTAAAAAAAAATGGTTAAGGGTGTAATTTATGCTCTGTATTTTTATCACAATTTTAAAATATGCATACAGAAGCATATATATATATAATGAAACAATAAACATTTCCAAATATTTTTCACCTGTGTTTCAAGTTCTTTTTTCTAAGAAATAAAGCCACCTACTACCGACGTCTCCTTCCCTTTCTCCCTCCCTCTGCTGGGAAACCATCACTGAAAATGCATACGTATTATTCTAATGCACATTTTCCTAGTTTTCCTGCATGTGTATACATTTCCAAACAATTCATCACTATTGTTTTGTGTGTTTAAAAATTATACTTTGAATTTCTGTGGTACCTCTCCTTCCAAGGCCCTTCAAAAAGTCAGTGACAGGATGCTATGAACAATGGCTGAGAAGCCCCCTTCTCAGAGCTGGCCCTTCCGGTAGATACGTGGCAGCCACGAAGTGTGGCTTAGTGACTCCCCTGTGATGTTCCTTAAGGGGCTTCCCAGTCCCCACTTAACCCAGATGTCCATGTGTCACCTGCACCTGTCCTCCCTGAGCATTTGAATAAATGTCCCCCAGATATCCATGTTCAAGCCATGGGATTAACTCCATGGGCTCCCACGGAAAGAACCAGAATTATGAACACAGGGAGACTCCAAAGCCTGATGCTCTTAACCACTACCCTAAAGAAGAAACAATAAATTGCCCATAAACCCTCCACCCAGACATGACGTTTTAGTCGCAAAGATTTCTTGGCCGTTTGCGAACTTACACATTTTTTTATAGCTGTAAATATAAATCCTCACTAATCTGCATGCTGTTAAATGTTAATCAGCAATAATAGCACATACTCTTTTTTTTTGTTTGTTTTTTGAGAGAGAGAGAGGCAGAAGAAGAGAGAGAACCTTAAGCAGGCTCCACACCCAGCACAGAGTCTGACATGGGTCTCCATCCCATGACCCTGAGATCACAACCAGAGCTGAGGTTAAGAGCCGGATGCTAAACTGACTAAGCCCCCCAGGCGCCCCCAGCACTTACACTCTTACATATCAAAAGCTCGTACTTGCCAACCGACATAAACATACAGCGTGGGGGGCGCCTGGGTGGCTCAGTGGGTTAAGGCCTCTGCCTTCAGCTCAGGTCATGTTCCCAGGGTCCTGGGATCGAGCCCGCATCCGGCTCTCTGCTTAGTGGGGAGCCTGCTTCCCCCGCTCCCGCCTGCCTCTCTGCCTACTTGTGATCTGTCTGTCAAATAAATAAACTAAAAAATATATATATAGCGTGGTACGGAAGCATCTTCCGATCGGCCCCCACTGCTGCTGCCTTCGGTTAGACCCTCGTGCCCCTCCACTGCGCGAGCACGGCCAGCCTCCTCTGGAGCTCCCTGGGCCCTGTCTTCCATTGCCATCATCCTGGCTGCACCCAAAGTATCTTTATAAAATGTGGATTTCGTCATGCTTCTGTCCTTCTCTAAATCCTCCACCGGACCCCACTGCCCGCAGCGCCCAGTCCAGAGTCCCTTGACACAGTGTATCAGGCTGTCCTGCCCGTGTCCCCGTGGCCATCTCCCACCAGACCGAGGTGGCCCCATGCCTTGAATGCCGCAGTTGCCTCTGCACACCCGAGGCTCACTTCGCAAGGGGCATTGTCCTGCCGTCAACCTGGACAGACCCTGGCCTTCCTTCTAGCCCGGTGGAAGTGCCGTCTCTCCCCTCCGTGCAGTGTGCATCCGCGTCTCCAACGCAGTCGGCCGCGCCTGCCTCCGTGCGCCTTCACGCCACGTCCTTTCGGGGTCCAGGACCCAGTACAACTGCGAGTCTCCGCCGGTGTTGACGGAACACGAACGAATTCATCACCAACGAACCCTCTCTCCGCCATCCCCCCATCATCTGCCAATTTCCTTCTCGTCCCTATTTCAGGGGCATGAAGTTTTCCTTTCGATTTTTTCCCCTTTGTATTATTTCCCGGGAATTTCTTCCCGGAGCAGAAGTAGCGGGGCAACGACTTCGGGGTCTGTAGTCCCCACTTTCCCCCGGTGCTCCCCGGAGAGAGGCAGCAGCGCACGGCGCCGCCCAGCGTGTGGGGCCGTCGGTTTCCCCGCGGCTTCCGCACCGTGTGTAGGACCCTTCATTGCTTCTTGGCGGAATTCACTCGTCCCCCTCTCGTCCGGAGGTCCAGGTTGCGGGGTGGCTTCCCCACGGTCCCGGCCGCGATCTAGAAGAGGACGGTCTTCCGGCCACGTGGCAAGGTCGGGCCGCCCTCGCTGCGCAGCGACGCACGCGTCCCCTCTCCGTCTCCTCCCCGAGGCACGTTGTCATCCGCGTCCTTGGAAGGAAGGTCGGTGCCAGCTCCAAGGTATTCGGAGAGAGCGAACAGAGAGGCCACGTTTAGAGAACCTTTCTTACTATATTGTCTATTTTTTACTATATCGCTCTATTTTTTATTAATTATTTTTATTTACATATAATGTATTTATATTACATATAATGTACATATACATACATACATATATAATTTATGTTACATATAATGCATTGTTTGCCCCAGGGGTACAGGTGTAATCGCTCTATTCTGTTATTAGCCGTTGTTCGTCTCCTACAGGGCCTAATTTGCACATGAAACTTTATCGTAGGTTCGCCTATGTAGGACCAAATGGTGGAGGGGTCAGGACTGTCCGCGGTTTCAGGCATCCGCTAGGGGTCCTGGAACTCGTCCCCGCCGAGCTGGGAGGATCAAGGCACGTGTTTGATAGTAAATTAAAGCCACGTTCATGCCGTGTGAGCATTTTTAACCTGCGTACTAGAATTCTGCATTTCCTTGTGCATCATCTCTCCGCTGGTCTGCGTGCCCGGGTGTGGGCAGAACCCAGAACGCCCTCTTTTTTTTTTTTTTTTTTTTTCCTTTAAGATTTATTTATTTATTTGAGAGAAAGAGAGCTCTTGTGCGTGCACAAGCCAGGGGGAAGGGAAGACAGAGGAAGAGAAACAGACCCCACTGAGCATGGAACCTTCCTCAGGGCTTGATCCCATGACACCCCTCAACTCCCCCAGCCCCCCACCTCCAGATCAGGAGCCCAGCGGGAATCAGAGTCTGAGGCTCAACTGCCTGAGCCACCCAGGTACCCTCAGGCCATCATCTTGGCTGGGGACAGGGCAGGGTGCAGGCTTGCCAGCCTCAGGTCTCTGGTTCCCATCATGCCTCCAGCCACTGAGTCAGTTACTTGACTTCCCTGAGCCTCCCTGCTTTCCTCTGTAAAGGAGGGGTAAGGAGGCTGCAGCTTCACCAGTCCTAGTAAATCTTTTTTTTTTTTTAAGATTTTATTTATTTATTCATGAGAGACAAAGGGAAAGAGGGAGGCAGAGGCAGAGGGAGAAGTAGGCTCCCATAAGAGCAGGGAGCCCGATCCGAGGACTTGAGCTGGGGGCAGATGCTTAACCGACTGAGTTAGCCCGTCTGAGTTATCTTAACTAGTTTTGCTAATCATGTATATTTTACTCATTCTATCGTTTTCTTTTCTAAGTGCCTAAAAGAAGAGCCAGCACATAGCAGCCTACCCAGTTTTCATTACGCTTGTGACGTGACATTCTTCAAACCATTTAAATTTGTTATGTATCGTAGGAGGTATGGATTAAGTTAACTCCTTTTCATACCATTATCTAATTGTTCCAGGAGCATGTATTAGGGACTGAATTCATTCCCTATTGTTTTGTTGTTACAGGTTTCTATATAGCATATTCTATATGACATGCATTTCTGGACTCAGTATTTTATTCCACTGATTAGTATCAATATTTTATTTTTTCATTAGTAAATTTTTTATTTTTTTATTAACATATAACGTATATTAGCCCCATGGGTACAGGTCTGTGAATCGCCAGGATAGTATCAATATTTTAAAGCACCAAACCATATTTTTTATTTTTATTTTTTTATTTTTCTAAACCATATTTTTTTTAAAAAACTTGTGCTTTTTAATGTATTATAAAACCTAAACCTGGGCATAATTCTTACTGTTTAAAAACCATGTTTCTTTGGCTTTTGTCTTTTCATCCTATAGAGTTTTCCAAGTTCCATAAACTCTTCTATGGGACACTAACATCAATATTTTATAAAGTTATATATATAAATTGGGGTGCCTGGGTGGCTCAGTCTGTTAAGCATCTGCCTTTGGCTCAGGTCACGATCCCAGGGTCCCAGGGTCAAGCCCCACATCAGGTTCCCTGTTCAGTGAAGTGTCTGCTTCTCCTTCTACCTCTGCCCTTCCCCCTGCTCCTGCTCTCTCTCTTTTTCTCTCTGTCTCTCAAATAAATAAAATCTTTTTTAAAAAGTATATATATTGGGGCACCTGGGTGGCTCAGTGGGTTAAGCCTCTGCCTTCGGCTCAGGTCATGATCTCAGGGTCCTGGGATCGAGCCCTGCAACAGGCTCTCTGCTCAGTGGAGAGCCTGTTTCCTCCTCTCTCTCTGCCTGCCTCTCTGCCTACTTGTGATCTCTGTCTGTCAAATAAATAAATAAAATCATTTAAAAAAAGATTTTAAAAATTAAAAAGATTTAAAAGATTTTAAAAAATAAATTTAAAAGTATATATTAATTTAGCTGATGATTTAATTATTAGCCCCTTTAACTATCAGCATTAACAATTAGTATTTTAAGACTACAGTTCTCCATTTATGCATAGCTTCCTTCTTTTTACCAGAGTTTGAGATGCTTCTTATTATAAATCTCTGCCCTGACTTAAATTCCTATGTGCTTTTGATACAATTAGTAAAAAAGGACTTCTTCATCCTATTTCTGGTGCAACCACTAACTAATAAAGAGAGATGTGACTGATTTTGTGGGTTCACCTTGTACCCTGCTATTTGGCTAAACAATTTTGCTACTTCCAGGAATTTTTTTTAAGCAAATTCTCCAATTTTCTAGATTAGGAATTGCACCCTCAACAAAAACTGATCTCTTGGCTTCTCTTTTTAAGAGAAGTGACCTTTCCGCACAGTGTTTCTTAATTTTTTCCAACGTGACTCCTGGTTTCAGACACACACTCTTCTGCACGTCTTCGTGTCCGCCCAGCTGCCCGCCCAGTTCTCCACTGCAGTAGCTGCTTACTTAGCAAAGAGGAGGGGGAAACTCCAGCAGGGAATGCTTTGCACAGAACACCATGGAGTTTCTTTTTCCCCTTTTACTAAACCTCTCCTGCTTTCATCGAAACAAAAGGATTTCGTTTCCAGAAACTTTGCACTTTGGCCCTTGTCTCTCTGACTCTGTTTCCCTGTCTAGTTTCCCACTTGGGTCTGATCTTCGGGTCGCTCTGACTCTGAGAGGAGCAGAAATCAGCAAAAACCAAAGGAAGCACATCCATCTGACCCTGACTTGTCCTCACAGCCCAGGGCCTACCTCTGGCTCGGCTGTTTGGATAACCTCCGGGGGGCGGATCCACCCCCACAGCTCAAGTTTGAACTCCAGAACAAATATTTGTCCTGTTTTTGAACAAAGTCTGAGAGCTTTCTTCTTTTTTTCTTCTTTTAAAACACGAACCCTTCTGCTGTTCCTTTGAGCCGGGTTCAGCGAGGAGCGGAGTTCTGCCGGGACCCCGCACGGGGAGCTTGGCAAAGCCACTGGGCAGAATGAATCGACTCATGTGCTTTCTCTTCTGCATCTTTGTTTCTGGAACACAGGGCTTCGAGATCCCCACCAGTGGACTTCCAGAAGTAAGTACTCCCGGAAAACTCCTTGTTGTGAGCCTCCACCCAGGCTTAGTGGATAGCCTGTGGCTATTGCTGTTCGAGGACCTTGTACTGTGGGGAAAGGAAATTTATGGTAAAATTCACCCGAGCAGGAGTGTTCATTGTTCCAATTACTGCAACATGTATTTACCGTTTAAAGCATTAATGGGTTTTGCAAGAGAATTCAGTCAAATTCAATGGACTGGCCCGCAGTGCGACGTTTTTGGAACACAGCCGCCTACTCCTTACCTAAACAATGGGGATTTGATCAAACCCAAGGCGGGGGTCAGGGGAATTAAATGATGTATGTAAACTGCCCAGTACAATGCAAGCACTAGAAAGCACTTAATAATTATTAGCTGTGACAAGGATGACGCATCCTTATCACTCTTGCACTAAGAGTCTAAGAAAAGTCATTATCAAAGCACCATTGTCTTTCCTATCTACATGAGCAGTAAGTCCTGTCATCAGGACACTTTCAAGATTGCTGTTAAGGAGGGAAGATGGCAAGTGGGTTGGCAGAGCGCAGGGATTCTTTCCAGGGAGCCCAAGGTTTCCACTTAGGGCCCTTGGCCATCCCCCACATAAGGAAAGTCTTGGACGGAGTTATTTTGGAAGTCATGCCAAAACTCTTTCGATGCCAGAAAAGGAATGTGTGTTATGGGAACAGCCTAGGAAGTGCAGAGACTTTGTAATCCTTGCAGAGTGGCTTACCCACTGAAATGCCAAAGAACAGGATGGCATATTTGCAGGAAAGGAAAAAACAAAATCACTCTGTCTGCGTAGACATGATCTTATTTTCCAATACCTTAAGAATCGCCAGAGTGTGTTGGAAATCTCACCAGCAGAACGGGGGATCGAAGCCAAGACACCCAAACGTGTTTGTGCTTTTTCAGTCACTTCTTACTGGTATTCCTTCCCCAGCAGCATTTTTTCTCCAACAGTTTTAACTGGAGGAGACCTTTGGGCACATTTATCTTGCTCTTGCTGATGCCAAGGTCTATCCAGTAGACCAGTCTACCAGACACCCTACTGATCCCTGGGTTACTGTGACCCTGACCTCTGAGTCCCGACATCTTCCAGCAAACTAAGAAGTGCATTCCTTCATCCAACAAATTTGAAGAGACTACCTTCCATGCACTCACCTCTGAGACATAGCTAGCAAATAGAAATACATTAAAGAAGTCACTGTATTTAAAAAAAAAAAAAAGATTTCCCAAAGGTATAGGAAATAAGATAGAAAAACAGAGTGAATGCCCTTATGCCTGTCCCTACCCGCCTCCTTTCCTCTAGATCTTTTTTGTTAATAGAAATTTTAAAAACCTACATTCTTTTTTAAGTTTGCAGAATACGAAGATCTTGTGGAATTGGCCCCAGGCAAGTTTCAGTTTGTGCCAGAGAACCGGAGGCATCAGGTACAACAAGCCTTAGTCTCCGAGGGGGAAATAAGAGAAAGAGATCATAAAAGAGATCATGAAGGAGGGGAAGGATTAAGATGCTTTCTGCTAGTTTTTCTCGGAGCTTTTTTTTTTTTTAAATCAGAATGGGTCACCTTAGTTCCTTAAAGGATGGATGGCTATGTGTTTTCTTCAAATTCTCTGATGGTGGGATGAGTTCACTGTCTTATCAGGAAGGGTTTCCTCTTAGGCGGGCATTGCTGATCTCAGTGGTGGCAGATGCTGCCCACTGAGCCCACATCCTCTCCCCCCCACACCCCCCACCCCCGCGGTCACTGCTGCCCTGGGGAGAGGCTCAGAGAGCAGAGAGACTGGCCAGGTTCCAGGCTGCGTCTTGAAGTCATTCCATAGCAGGGATGCAGCCTCTAATTCTTGGGGGCGAGTTCTCCAGGAGGCCAGGAAGGGTGTGGCTTCTCCCTCCCCTGGAGCCCACGTGCTGGGAAAGGGGGTGTTTATGGAAACAACACTAAGCCGACCAATGACTTCTTTTGTTTGGGTGAGAAATTTGGACTTTCTGAAAGTCCCGGTTTCTTGTAGAAACCCAATGGGCAGGCTCTCTTGTCATCTAGTCATAAGAGAGAAAACTTCGTCATTGTGAATTACCTTCAAAAAGTTCAAAAGAAGTCAACTGTTGACCTCACGGGGTCACATAAGACTCTCTAAAACCTCAGTTCACTCCAAGTCAAGTCAGGCTAGCTAGCCTCGTATCCAGCACCCGACTTACTCTGGTAAAGTCCCACAGACGTTAGATAGTCACCCACTTGTAAACCCAACTCAGCCTTCCATGCCTAGAGGACAGTCCTTCGCGTGGATAATTCCCTAGCAGAGCAGTCAAAGTGCAGGATTTTCCACACGCCAGTCCCTGTGCCAGTCCAGGGCCACCCCAAAGAGGAAATGCCTCGAAATCCCTACCCTTATGTAACCCAGTCCAATGGAGGAGACAGACAGGCACTCCCGCTGTCTTGCTTGGGAGGAAGAGCTTAGCTGACGTGAAAAGTTAAAAAGAGAAGCTTCCTTAGTTTGGGGGTGGGTGTAAGAGAGCTTGACAGAGAAAATCCCCCTGAACTGAGATCTGAAAGATGACTGCTGGGGTGAGGGAACAAATGTACTATGGACCTTGGAAATGGCAGGTACAGAGCCCTGTGGTAGCCTGGGGCAGCCAGATTATTATTCAGCTAAATAAGAAAATCAATCAAACCGGAGAAGGGGGAGATAGGCCACTCAGCATGAGTTCAGCATGAGTTGAATATTTTCATTTAAAAGTACATGTTCCAGCATTATATCAAAGAATGGTGTGCTCACAAAGTGGCTGAGAAATGTATTCAAAGAAACACACCAGTGGGAAAACAGTTTTCAAGAATATTTGGCGTTTA
Source organism: Lontra canadensis (assembly GCF_010015895.1). Classification (NCBI taxonomy): domain Eukaryota; kingdom Metazoa; phylum Chordata; class Mammalia; order Carnivora; family Mustelidae; genus Lontra; species Lontra canadensis. Next base: position 4,167,032 of record NW_022631070.1, on the reverse strand, counting down.
TGTCTCGGCTCCCGTGAATGAATTGTAGCTCAGTGTTGAAGGGGAAAAAAAATTTTTTTTTTTGACTGAGAGAAAGCAGTTTTTGTCCCCTAGGTAATAAGTAACACACTTTTGAAAAATGATTATCTACCTTCCTTTCACAGAGAAGTGTTTCTGGAGAATCTGGAGAAACGATGGTGAGTTTACTTTGATTTTGTTAAAAATTGATGACCGAATGATTTTCCTGTTACCTATTCTCAGGAGAGCAATACGGCTGCCTCTTTGTCTCTAGCCCTGAGAGCGTTTACCTGACTTTCGAAATACCCTCTTGCCCAATTCTGTTTGGAAGTGTGGCTAAAATTCAGCATGAAAGAGTATATGGTATATACTTAGGAGAGATGTCACCAGGAGCTGAAAAACGTCCTTTCTTTCTATTCTCTCAAGTTTTGCCAAAAAACCTAGGTTTCACCCAAGCATACATATTCATTCCAATATAGCTATTTTAATTTAGAATATGACACCCAGAGGATTTGGGGGGACGGGGGTAGACAGTGTGGGAAAGGAGTTTCCAAACATGAAACGGTCCAATTCCCTGAGATGTTCAAAGAAGTCCTCCCTGCATCAAGAAAACACAAAAGGAAGTGCTTTCCTTTGGCTTCCTGCTCTCAACCGACAGAAACCACGAGAAGCACGCATTTAAGGGGTAGGAAGGCCAAGTAACTCAGCCTGGACTTTGGTCTTAGTTTGAGGTGAGCTGGCTGTTACAGGGTTGAAAGGCTTACTCTTGGCTGATAAAGTTTTGGGGATGACGCCTAGTATTGAAATAAGCAAATCCTTTTGGAGAAGAAAGCAAGACAGGATGGGTTACCTCTGCCATCGCCCGGAAGGAGGTTGGGGTTCTCAGGCGTCCTCTGAAAGATTTGTGCTCCCGGTACCTCGCCTTTCAGCACAGTGATGGCCTGCAGGTTGTTAGGCCAGAGCTGCCGTAAATCAGGACAGAAGGATTAGCAAAGGAGGTCCAGAGAGCTGGACTAGTCACGGCATTGTTAAGATACTTACCCTTCACGTTCCAGTTTTTGCTCACTCCCATCAGTGTGTCCTACTTTGTTTTAATTGGGGGAAGGAGAAGAGGACGGGGAGAAGATGGCACCATAACAGATTAGATGGAAGAAGGCAGGTGCGCCTGGGTGGCCCAGTGGGTTCACCCTATGCCTTTGGCTCAAGTCATGATCCCGGGGTCCTGGGATTGGCCCCTGCGGTTGGGCTCCCTGCTCGGCGGGGAGCCTGCTTCTCCCTCTCCCTCTGTGGCTCCCTTGCTTGTGCCCTGTCTCTCTCATTCTATCAAATAAATAAATAAAATTATTTTTAAAAAAAGAAATATGGAAGAAGGAAGATAGCAATATGGGAACGACATGCATCTTTCCATCCCTTGTACCCTTGGCTTTGCCCCTCTCTGGAGATACAGCCAAGTTCCCCTAAAACTCCTAAAACCCTGCTATCCTTTTCCTTTCTTCTGGCTAGGGTCCTGCCTTGGAAGTTATTTCCTGAACTTTCTCAATCCAATCTTGTATCCCACAACCATTTTCTACTTGTATTTGCATTTTAAACGTCATTATTAGTAGACTCAGAGCTGAAGGGCATCTCAAAGGCAGGCTTCTGCCTGGGAGGGAGGGTTCCAAGTTAGGAGAATGTTTAATACTATCCGAGTTAGATGCTCACCAGTGCCTGATAATTATTCATAATAAAATGTAATGCTCTCACCACGAAATACGTGGTGGAATTCTGGGTAATTTTGCTCTGAGTCCCCCCCATGCTTTCTTGACAATTACAGGAAGAGGCTGATCAAGTGACTCTTTATAGCTATAAAGTGCAGTCCACTATTACTTCTCGTATGGCCAGCACCATCATCCAGACCAAAGTGGTGAACAATTCCCCAGAGCCTCAGAACGCGGTGTTTGACGTTCAGATTCCCAAAGGAGCCTTCATCTCCAACTTTTCCATGTGAGTAACCCCTATGTAGACTAGAAACTGGGTATGCTCTACTCATAGACTCCAACCCCCTCATAGTTAGAATGTTCCTTAATGGCCAACTGCTCCACTGGTTCTCACTCTTAGAGCTGAGGACCCACTGAGGACCCACTGTGGACCCACTGGAGGTCAAGAGTCATCGTGGGCTGGGTCCCCATGATTTGTGTCTGTTCAAAATATCAGAATTTGGGAATGATTTGCTTCTGGTGTCTAATAAATTAAAGCAACAAAGCTGTCTCTCCAGTAACAATACTTACTTGCATTTTAATCTGCTTTCTTGTTGGGGAGGGAGTGCGGGGGAGCAGGGAGAAATACACGAATTTGCCATGGCTTATGGGAAACCATATAGGGAGTGCAGAGCCGTTCCGTGTCACCTGTCATGTGCTTCTCTATGGGGAAAAGACGCGAGAACCACTGATTAAATCCAATCATCTGTCCAGTGATTGAATTCCTCTGTTACACCGAGGACAAGTGGCTTATCCAGGCTTGACTTGAATATCTCCTTAATGATGAACTCACTACTTTCCAGAGCAATCCACTCAATGATTGACAGGTCTGTTAGAATTATTTCTCATACTTCATTGAAATCTGTTCCGTTTCTACCCAGCGACTCTGGTTCCACTCACAAAAATTTTTTTTTTTCTAATTCTCTGCAAAATACATATCGAAGTGTTCGAGGATGAAATGGTATGCTGTCTGAGATTGGCTTCAGAATAATCGAGAAGGAGAGGGCGGGGTAGAGGGGAAATGAGACAGGCTGAGTACTCATAATGGTGTGGTTCAGGCATGGCTTCATGGAGGTTTCTTCTATTATTCTATTTTTTTGTCTGAAGATTTCCATAATTAAAAATATTTTTCAGCCACTCCAGTGCTTTTTCAAAAGTGAGGCCACTTATCTCGTCCCGCTCAGTGGCTTTATGCATCAAAGCTAAACACCCCATGTTCTTCCAAATATTTGGATGGCTTTCTACCTCCGACCATTTACACAGCCATCCCCAGAGTGTGCTCTGTCTGGCCGTGTCCTGTCCACGTTGCCTAGAACAGAGCACAAGGCTCTGCATACAGCCTGTCAATTTTTTTTTTTTTTTACTAAGACATTTGATTGAGTTACTTCTCATCTGTTTTGGTCTTTTATCCACCAAGGTAACCAGCGATAACTGAATAGATTCTAAAAACTTCTTCTTCTGAAAACTACAGAACACATTAACTATATTTTCTAAACAAAACGAAGTAGGTGGGCAAAAGGCATTAGGTGACTTTGAGTTGGTATCCTTTAATTGGCTTAGAAATTTATATATTTTTATTTATTTATTTTTAAAGATTTTATTTATTTGACAGAGAGAGATCACAAGTGGACAGAGAGGCAGGCAGAGAGAGAGAGGAGGAGGAAACAGACTCCCTGCGGAGCAGAGAGCCTGATGTGGGACTCGATCCCAGGACCCTGAGATCACGACCTGAGCTGAAAGCAGAGGCTTAACCCACTGAGCCACCCAGGTGCCCCAGAAATTTATTTTTCAAAAAAATTTTAGGCAGTCTGTTCTAAAAAAGAAAATGTAGAAAGAAGAGATTCAATGTAGTGGCATTCAATGACACTGTGTCTGAAAAAGTATATTTAGAACTGTTATAATGCATTTTAATTTTGAAGCCACATAACCAGAATTTATTCTAGATACCGCTTTTCTGTTTTCCTTTATTCTTTTCTTCTTCTCCATCTCATGTCATAGAAGGTTTGAGGTGACAAAAGATAGAATTACGACAGGTATATTTACGTTGGTCTCCCTCCACTCTGGGCTGAATTTATAAGACCAGAGAAGGTAGCCAACTTGATCATTGCAATTTCCTATGAGTTGCACAAAATATTTCTTCTATTCAGAATATTTCTTCTGCTTTTTTGTTTATCAAGATTCCAAATATTCTCCCACTGAAGACAATTTCCTTTTATTTCAAAGACTCCTTAGTCTTTGAACCTGAGTATGGGTGATGGGAATAGTACGGACCTAAACACGTGGGGTCTAGTTCTAGCTCCATCTCTGACCAACTGTGTGACCTTGAGCAAGTCACCATCTCCTAGCGCTGACTTCTCATCGAAAGAGGTGGCCTTCAAGTGAGCCTCACCAGGCATAGCCCTGGCACTTGGGACAGGAAATTAGCCCCCACACTGCAGAACATCTAGCATTCTTCACATGGTGAGACATCCTCTCCACTTGAAGGCCATGGGGTCCATTTTACTTCTGAAATTCTGTAATTCGATGGCTCTGACCCATCATTACTTGGAACTCATTAGATGACCGTCACTTAAAATAAGGTAGGTAGAGATGGAGTTGCAAAGGGAAGTCAGAGGTCCCTAAGGGAGATGTTAGAGGGGTAAACACAGATTTGCAGAGGGATTCCTCAGCACCTCCTTCCATCTTCCCTCACTCTTTTCCACCCTTGCTGGAGAGTATGAGCCCCCAGGCTATTAGAATCATCTTCTAAAAAACGTGAGCTAGATAACTGGTGATTTATCTGTCACCTCTCCTAGCCATATTTGTCATTCAGAAGGGTTACCCAAAGACAACAAGGCTTAACCTGAAGGGTAAAACTCAAAAATGAGGAACAATTTTAAACACAGCCTGAAGGGAAGCTTGTAGGATGGGTTCCTGTCTCTCAAATGACACTCTCATATCGAGGGGCTCCTGACTAGGAGATGGGCAGATGTCCATTTTCTCATTTCTTCTAGGTTCACAATGATAGTTGCCCGCATTCATTAAACCCACCTGGTTGGGTTGTTTGTTGTTCGTTTGTTTGGTTGAAACTACTGCTCGGAGGGACGCCTGGGTGGCTCAGTGGGTTAACCTGCTGCCTTCGGCTCAGGTCATGATCCCAGAGTCCTGGGATCGAGTCCCGCATCAGGCTTCTTGCTCAGCAGGGAGCCTTCCTCTCTCTCCGCCTCTGCCTGCCTCTTTGCCTGCTTGTGTGCTTTCTCTCTCTCTCTTTCTGACAAATAAATAAATAATATCTTAAAAAAAAAAAAAAAGAAAGAAAGAAAGAAAGAAACTACTGCTCGGAAAAACTCAACAACTCAAGGGCCTCCTGTCGTTTTTTTTAGGACTGTAGACGGCACGACATTCACTAGCTCCATTAAGGAGAAGACCGTGGGTCGAGCGCTCTACGCCCAGGCCAGAGCCAAAGGCAAGACGGCGGGGCTGGTGAGGTAAGGGCTGGGCCAGTGTGGGTCAAAGTGTCAGCCGCTAGCTGCTCCCGTGCAATCCCCAGGCCCGTATCAGCCTTGTTTGATAATCTGCCATTTCCTCTTTAAAACCAAACACCTCAAGCGATGATCACAGTGAACTTCATAAGTATGTATATAAACAGGGGCTTACGCTGGGAATACATATTCCACTTGATGGGATCTTAAATTTCTCCTTCCTGAAGAGAGTCAAAGATGCAAAGAATCTATAGAATGAGCCTTCAATGCAGCGGAGGAAATGGGGGCTGTCCCTGGAATTATCAGTTTGGGTTTGAGCCCCGGCTCCACGCCCGTGTAGCCAAGTTGTCTTGAGCCAGTTACTAATAATCTCGTAGCCTCATTTGTTATCATCTGGAAAACGAGGGTGTTGATATCCATCCTGCAGAGCTGTTGTGTCTGAAATGACACGTGTCAAGGTCCAGGCGTGGAATAGGGATCCGTCCCTGGTAGCTTCTTGCAGACAACACTCAGATCTCTAAGACGCTCTGGAGGAAAAAGATCAGGCAGGACAGGAGACCCAACTGTTGGTAGAATTAAAGTTCCCTAGAAGTTTCAGTGATCTCGATCGTACCTCCTCTTCATTTTCGTAAACACCTGAGCAGCCCCAATGGCCCACAAAATCCTGGGTGCCCTCTGCATGGATGCGGGGTCTTGTCGTCTGTCGTGCATGTGCTGACTCATGTTGGGGGGTTAAACCTCTAGGAGCAGGGCTCTGGATATGGAAAACTTCAAAACTGAAGTAAACGTCCCCCCTGGAGCGAAGGTGCAATTTGAACTTCACTACCAGGAAGTGAAGTGGAGGAAGCTGGGATCCTACGAACACAGGCTCCATCTGCAGCCCGGACGGCTGGCCAGACACTTGGAGGTGAGCCGGGACTCTCAGGGTGAGCAGTGACCCCATCCACTGATGGCTCCTGGCCCTGATTTACACCTGAGGCTGCTCTCCGCTCTTTGTGGTGTCGCGTGCGTGCAAGCCAGCAACACGGTGATGGGTTTGGAGTCCACCAGGACACTTCCTGACTGACTCCAGGGCGGGCTCAGCTCCTGATTTCCTAGCTTTGCTGCCGCAACCAATTACAACCTGGGTGGCTTAAGACAATGGAAATTCATTTTCTCACAGTTTTGGAGGACCAAAGTCTGAAATCCAGGTGTTAGCAGGGCCTTGTTGTGAAGGTTCAGGAGAGGATCTGTTCCTCGCTTCTCCTGGCATCTGGCAGCCACTGGCTCTCCTTGACCCATGGTCTCCTAGCTACGGCACTGCGGTCTCGGCCTCGTGGCCACACCATGTTCCCAATCTGCCTCTCCATCTGACAGATAGGAAGGTGAGACCCCCAGGCAGGGGCGACTCTAGGGGATAATTGATCATGGTGACATTTTCGTTTCAATTTGAAAAGGTGCTTATCAGACCAACGGAACCCACCTTCTTCCCATGACCGCCGTGTGGCATCAGTTCGCTCTCAGGGCACACGCCCCTGCATAATTTTTCAGTGCCCCTGCTGGCACATCTGGGGCATTGGTGAAAATTGGGAAAAGATGCCCTTGTCCTGACAAATGCAGCCCCGTGTCACAACCCATGACTTGGCAGGCGGGTTATGGGCTGGATCTTAGTGCCCTTTTGCAGCTCTGGCTGGAGGCTCTGCACAGCTCAACATGGCTGTGTTTCTGGGAGTGTTGATGAATGTGTGCTGTTCTCTTGCCCAATTCTTTTTTTATTTTTAAAGATTTTATTTTTTTTTTATTGGAGATAGAGTTAGCAAGAGAAAGTATGAGTGAGGGGTGGGAGAGAGGGAGAAGCAGACTCCCCACTGAGCAGGGAGCCCGATGCAGGACTCAGTCCCAGGAGTCTGGGATCATGACCTGAGCCGAAGGCAGATGCTTAACTGACTGAGCCACCCAGGTGCCCCTCTCTTGCTCAATTCCATGAATCCCATGGTAAATAGATGTGATTGGCATCTTGCCTACTATGATGCAAGTGCTAAGGTTGTTAATAATAGGATTTAGCTACTGAGTTAATGATATGAGAATAGTTCTAGAATATTTTGAATAAGGTACTTATAGGTCATTCATTCCTCCCCACAAGTTATAAAGTAGATCTTATTAGCCCTGACTTACAGATATATGTAAATAACCTGCTGATGGACACAGAGCTAAGAAACAATTAAGATTTGAGACTAGGCTGTATGCTATTAGTCCAAGAATTTGAGTTTGAGTCCATGAAGATAATGATTTTTAAATTTTTTTATAATTTTTTATTTTTTTATTAACATATAATGTATTATTAGCCCCAGGGGTACAGGTCTGTGAATCGCCAGGTTTACACACTTTACAGCACTCACCATAGCACATACCCTCCCCAGTGTCCGTCACCCAACCACTCTCTCCCTAGCCCCCCCAGCAACCCTCAGTTTGTGTTGTGAGATTAAGAGTCTCTTATGGTTTGTCTCCCTTCTGATCCCATCTTGTTTCATTTATTCCTTTCCTACCCCCCAAACCCCCCACGTTGCCTTTCAGCTTCCTCATACCAGGGAGATCATATGATAATTATCTTTCTCTGACTTATTTCGCTAAGCATAATATTCTCTAGTTCCATCCATGTTGTCACAGATGGCAAGATTTCATTTCTTTTGATGGCTGCATAGCATATATATACCACATCTTCTTTACCCATTCATCTGTTGATGGACATCTAGGTTCTTTCCATAGTTTGGCTATTGTAAACATTGCTGCTATAAACATTCGGGTGCATGTGCCCCTTTGGATCACTACATCTGTATCTTTAGGGTAAATACTCAGTAGTGCAATTGCTGGGTCATAGAGTGGCTCTATTTTCAACTTTTTGAAGAACCTCCATGCTGTTTTCCAGAGTGGTTGCACCAGCTTGCATTCAACGGTGTAGGAGGGTTCCCCTTTCTCCACATCCTCTTCAGGAGAAGATAATTATTTTTAACACACACGCTATGTAGCACATACATTTTCTTACATTTCTGAAATTTTTGTTCATCCTTAAATTTCCCATGCTCTTAGGAATTCATTGTTTTTATTTTTTTTTAAGTTTTTTTAAATTTATTTGACAGAGAGAGATACAGCGAGAGAGGGAACACAAGCAGGGGGAGTAGGAGTGAGAAGCAGGCTCCCCACTGAGCACACAGCCCAATGTGGGGCTTGATCCCAGGACCCTGAGATCATGACCTGAGCCGGAGGCAGATGCTTAATGACTGAGCCACCCAGGTACCCCAGGAATTCCTTGTTTTTAAAAGAAGACAGAGTCTTCATTTATTAGCAAGAATGTTAGACAAAGTAGCAAGTTTCCCGAGTTCCGGTCCAGAATTAACACTCACAGCTGTGGGCTCTGGGTGAACCTGTTTCCTGGCCTTCAGTGTCTCATCTGTGAAAGAAGGTTGGACTTGGTGATTCCTAAGGTACTTTCCAGCCCTAACAGTCTATGAAATATATTTCTAAAGAGATTTTATCTTATCCAGAGAAAAGGGGAAATCAGAATATTAGACCTTCTCCTTGTGTTTATTCCACAAAAGCTTTTTAATCACCATCAGAAGGGCCACCCAACTGGAAATACATTTCCCTCACAGGAATCACAGAGAACATTTCTCTTTCTAACCCCCACCGTTACCTTCCTGATGTATCAAATCTTGGAAAAATATTTTATTCCAACTCCCATAGCTGGTTTCTTGCAGAAATGCCAACAAATATGGCAAGTGACCCAAGGCCTCCATGGACTGTTCCCAACCAGTCAATGAACCAGCTATGGGACCTTGGGTACACATCCCCAAAGCATAGTGTTTTACCAGATTTGGGGGCCATGTCTGCATCAAATTGAGCTCAGGACTGCAAAAAGCTTCTGTGACACTAGGGAAAAGATCCTCTTTCCATTTTTATGCTCTTAAGGAGAGACTGAACTTTGTCCTGAGTAGCCTACTTGTTTGTAGGTAGAATCTTATGGAAGAATGAATACAGTGTACCCAGTTTGCTACAACTCCCTAGCTTTTCTCCCTTTCCCCCAGGAGCTACTCAATCAACTACCCAAAATGCCTGGGTCAGATTGTCTTGGGATATCTGATCTAACTGATTCTCTGTAGATTTAGTTCTTACCAAGATGGAGAACCTGGAGCTAATGGGAATCTTGGAGGCAAATTAAGCTCACATCTTATGCTGGAATTTGTAATAACCAAGAAAGAAAGTGCTGGCTCTGCTTAGACAAATGTCCATGATTTTATGAAAGCAGATTGAAAAAAAAAATTGGAAGGACACCTGGGTGGCTCAGTTGGTTAAGCATCCGATTCTTGATCTCAGCTCAGGACTTGAACTCAGGGTTGTGAGTTCAAGCCCTGTGCTGGGCTCCATGCTGGACATGGAGCCTACTTAAAAAAAAATAAAAATCAGAGAAAAATTTGGTGTGATTCCAAAGCCAGGGACTTCCAAAGGAGAGAGAGCTCATCAGTGTTATAAATGATCCTAAATGAGGAAGAGGTAGTAAGGAAACCAGTGTGCGCAGGGCTCCATCTGATGGCCCCACATTTAAGTGGGTGTGTGCCAAAGCTGGGAAATCTCATGAAAAAACAAGTAGGATATTGTGGCCTAGAACTAGAAGATAGTGTGGCAAAGTCAACTGAAAAGAGAGAGCATAAGCTATTGAAAGTCAGGAAGCAGGGTAGAAAGTATTAGGAGCTTGGGCCCTGGGTTTGAAACCTGGCTCAGCCACTTCCAAGCCAGGTTACTCTGAGTCTGTTTCTTCATCCATAAAATAAGCAATAGCAAATAAAACAGATAATAAGAGCATCAGTAAGAGTTAAATGAGTTTGTACATGTGCAGTGCTTATCAGAGAACTTAGAGTCCATAGAGAGAAACGAAAGCCATGACTATGGTTTCTCCAAGGTTCACCCAAAGGGATTTATTTCCTCCTGCTTTGCTCTGTTCAAAGCACATAGACAGAAAAGGAAGGAAAAGGCCCTGGTCCTTGGTGGACAGACCCAGAGACTAAGAGTAGAATCATTTCACAGCAGCTTTCCTTCTTTCGTTTCTTTTGACAACATGAATATTCTTATAAACAACAATGACAGAATAAGATAAAGATGGTGACTGAAACCCAGAGGAATGAAGCGAGGGAAGGGGAGCACTGGGTTGCCCAAGGGGTCTTCAGTCCCCGTGGGCAGATGAATGAGATCCCATGGCAGTTAAGGAAGGCGCAAAGGTGATCATGGAACCATGCTGGGTCACCTCTGGGAAAGCCTGGAGATGAGAAGAACAACAGAGGATATAGTCATGGTATTTTGTGCTCACAAAAAGCCTTGAAAGATATCTTGATGCTTTGAGTAATTTTCTCTCCCATCTCTAGGTAGACGTGTGGGTTATTGAACCTCAGGGAATAAAATTTCTCCATGTTCCTGACACGTTTGATGGCCATTTTGATGGTGTTCCAGTCATATCTAAAGGACGCCAGAAGGTATCGTAAGTGTTGCGTGTTGCTGGGACTCTTAAGTGGTCACTAGCTTGGGGGCTCTTTGCTCGTCCTGGGCTCTGGGGCACAAAAAAGCAGTCAGGAGGTGAACTATGTGAAGGAATAGAGATCCTTGAGCAAAATCTATCATTTCTTTGCATTTGGACCAGTGACTGTCCCTTTTGGGTCCCCATTCCCCTCAAGTCATGTGCTTGACTGTTGTTAAAAGACAGCTTCCACATAACATGTGGCGGATTTTCATTAGTCCCAGCAAGAGATGTTCAGCTTAATTCTCTTTGCTTCCTGACCAATGATAACCAGCAGCGGAAGGGTCAAACTCCTCTAGAAGCCCTTTCACAAATTCTTGCGCTGGTTGCCATCTCTCTCATGGGGGAAGGGAGGAGTTCTTTGAGTGTCTTAAGAAGTCCTCCGATCTGGGCAGCAGCACCCCCTCACATGCCCAGCCATTGTCCCTTGCATTGGGAATGGGACTTCTGGTGTTGCCTGGGTGCGGGCCGGCCATCAAGCCAAGGGCAAGACCTCTCCGCCTGTGTGCACAGGAAGGTGTCAGCGCCCCGTCTCAGGAGGGAAAGTGCGGAGACTGGGCTCTGATGTCCCTGTTCTTTCCAGGCACATGTGTCCTTCAAGCCCTCTGTGGCACAGCAAAGAAAATGCCCCAGCTGCCCTGAGACTGCAGTGGACGGAGAGCTGGTGGTGATGTATGACGTGAACAGAGAAGAGAAAGCCGGGGAACTCGAGGTGGGTGAAAACAGTCTTGAGGAGAATCACCATGCTGAGGCCAAACAAAGGTTTCTTGTGGAACAAACTCCCTGGCTTTGGGGTGGCTCCAAGCTGCCGAGGTGGTTACAGAGAAGGGACTAAAATCCCATTTCCCTAAGTGTTACTAAGCCTCATTTTCCCATGTCAAGAAAACCAAATGGAGGGTCATTGAGAGTTTCATGTCCTTGTCCCAGAAGGGTACTTCTAGGCCTTATATGAAGTACAGTAAGAACATCACAAAGTGGGAGTTTGGGGTAACCTATGTAGGCCCTTTGCAGTTAAACTGTCAAAGAAAGCAGAGAGGTTATGGGCCTAGGTGGACAGAACAAGCAAGAGAAAGATCTGGGCTGGTGGTAAATTCCAGGGCCAGTGTTCACTGTGAGATTTCCTCAGTTTCTGTTCCCCTCTTGTCATGTCTTGGGTGTATGTCTGTGTTTCCCTTGTGCTGAGGTAAGAGCCCTTAGAGGGTGTCTGAAAGCCCATGCTTCTGTCCAGGACAGGGAGGTAAGGAAGTGTCCACAGCTACACATTCACTGGGTGGGCATTGTACTGTCCTGCTAGAAGTGACCAGAGGACAGTGGAAAGAGAACGAGGGGAGCCAGGCATTAGAGTCTAGAGCAGAAGCAAAGACGGTGATCCGGAATCTAGCCGGAGCGGCCTTCTAGCAGCCTCGAGAACTATCTAAACTTTCTACAGGGCTGATAAAGGTCCTTCGTGATCTGTCCTGCTGACTCTCCACTCTAATTCCTTGAATTCTTGAATTCTATAGCCCTTGTTGCCCTGAACCACTTACAGAACACCTAGTGTGCCATATTTTCTCACCCTGGTCTGGAACACCCACTCCTACCTGCACTCGCCAACTCTGCCCCAGACCCATGCTGGCAGACCAACTCCGAACTCACGCTCAAGCCCAGTGTACATTCCATTTCCATGGGAAGGAGTCCCGCATCCGAGCCAGATATACATGCACTGGGCCTTCTCAGTGTCCTTTGTTTTCCCAATGACAGCATGTAACACCTTGCTGTGGTCTCTTTACTTGTCTGGATCCTGGGTGGGCCTGTGAGCCTTGTGAGGGCAGAAACTCTGCCTGATTGGCTGTTGGCTAGCAGGGTGCCTGGAAGGCAGGCTCTCCATGGACTGGGTGGATGGAGGGGAGCAAAGAGAAATGCCCTGGAGAGTACAACTACTGAGAAGGCTTGGCTTCCTAGGAGAGGGGTCGGAGAGAGCAGGAAGGATGAGAGATGTAGATGGACACTGAGCTTCCCCTTTAGGACCAGCATGCCTCCTGCTCCCCATGGCTCATCTTTTCTCTCCTAGTCCTTGGAGCCCCATCTTCCTGCATGCTAAACAGTGTGTTCTGTTTTCCAGGTATTTAATGGATATTTTGTTCACTTCTTTGCTCCGGAAAACCTGGACCCAATTCCCAAAAACATCCTCTTTGTCATTGATGTCAGTGGCTCTATGTGGGGAATAAAAATGAAACAAGTAAGTACCTCCTTGTTGGTAGGTAGGGGTGCTCAGGGCTCCCCACCATCTTCAATCCCCTCCGAACATGGCAGACATTCAGCATGCCTTCCCCCCAGGCCTCATCGCGGTCAGCTCGGGCTGACTCACCGCCCTGAAAAATGCCATCTCCCGTCCTTCTCCCTGGGATCACTCTTCTGCTTCATAGTCTTATTCTTCCATCTGTTTTACTTTACCCCCTTGCACTGTGCATGAGTGACTTTGAAATCTCTTCCGATTACACCACAATTCCTTGAGGGTGGCCATCCCATCTCATGTCTTCCAGGTTGGAGTTCAATAGAGGCTAATCCAGGATTAAATGGTGTAGGTGCCTTTCTACAGAACAAATGAGGACATTTCTTATTTTATCCATCAACCCATCCATCCAACCAATTTGAACAATTAACTAACCAATCATCCATCTATCCATCCATTCATTCATTGACTAGTCATTTCTGACCACCCAAGTGTTCGTCATGTTCTAGGATCTAAAAGAAGGACAAGACATTAAACTACAATGCCAGGTTCCCCAACAGTGGCACTGCTGACATTTGGGACTAGATGATTCTTTGTGGTAGGGGCTGATCTGTGTGTGGTGGGATGTTCAGCAGCATTCCTGGCTTTGACCTACTGGCTGCCTCTAGCACACACCCCGTTAGTCATGACCATCACAAATGCCTTCAGATGTTACCAGATGTCCCCTGGGGGTAGAGTGGCCCTCCCTTGAGAATCTCTGCTCTAATACAGCCATGTATTCACTCTTTCCTTCCTTCTTTTGTGCATGTAACAAATATATATTAAGCACTCACTGTGTGTCAGGCACACGGCTCATCAGTTAAAAAAAATTGACCAAAAGCATTAAAAAAACCTATCCTTCCCCAAAGGGAGCTTATAGAGCTTACATTCTATGAGAAGATGGGGACAGAGAATAAACAATAAACATAATAAGTCATTTAAAAGTATCTTTGGGGTGCCTTGAATGGCTTGGTCAGTTAAGCATCCAACTGTTGGTTTTAGCTCAGGTCATGATCTCAGGGTCGGGAGATCGAGTCCCACGTCCAGCTCCCTGCTTAGCACAGAGTCTACTTGTCCCTCTGCCTCTGCTCCTTTCCCTGCTCTGTCTCTCTAAAATAAATAAATAAACTCTTTACAAAAAAATAAAAAATGAAGGTATCTTCAATTGTGGTATTACAAGAAATGTTTTCGGGGTTTTTTGTTGGTTTGTTTTTAGAAGAGCATATTAGGAATCAGGAGTGCCAGCTGCGGCGGGGGGGATTAAGATTTTAGACAGGTTTGCTGTCTAAGTAGGTGCTTCTGTTGAGAAGGGCTTGAGGAACCCCTTAGAAGGTGTGGGGGAAGGCACGCAGCTCTCCAGGGCAGACCTCTGTAGGCAGCAGGGACAGCCAGGTCAATAGCTCTGAGTCAGAGTGTGCCAGGCATGTTCCAGGAGCAGAGAGCAGCCCAGCAGGGAGGGAAAAGGAAGGGACCAGACGGATAACGTGAAGCCCCTTGGGGCACTGTGAGAACCTTGGCTCTAACTTGGAGAGAAATGGAGAGCTGCTGGGTGGTTTGGGGGAAGGAATGACATGATCTGACAGTCTGTAAAGCCCATCTCCAGCCACTGTGTTGAGAAGAGCCTGGCATGCAGGGTGGAAACAGGGAGGTCAGGAAAGCAGCTCTTGCAGTAGTCCAGGCAGGGGACGATGGCGGCATGGACCAGAGTGGCAGTAGTGGGTATGGCAAGAAGCGACAGGATTCTGGACTCTAACTGGAAGGTAGAATAAAGAGTATTTCCTAAAGCTGTGAGATGGGAGAAGAAAATAAGACCCCAAGATGCTCTGAGCTCTCAGCCTGAGCAATCGGAAGGAGGGGTGAAGGTTGCCATCAATGAGTTGGAAGAGACGGGCAGAATGAGACTTCGTGGGGGATATCAGGGGCTCGGTCTTGGACATGTAAAGTTTGAGATGCCTATCTCACCGAGGTCAGTGAGGCCATTGGCTATGCAAGTCTCGTATTCCAAAGTGAGATATCGAGATGTATGATTAGGACCCACCAGTTTGTGGAAGGTATTTACAGCAATGAGACTACTGAGAACACCAAGGAGCAAGTGTAGTCAGAGAAGAAGACCATGACTGAACCCTAGGATATTGAGCAAGAATTCAGGGAGGAGAGTTATCTTGCTCTGGTAATAACTACATGGCTGCAAAGAAAGAAGAGTGAAAAACGCAACCAGTTGAGAGGGAGAGAAAATCCAAGAGAGTCTGAGATTCTGGAAGATACTGAGGAAGATTTTTTAAGGGGGAGGTGTGACCTGTTGGTTCAAATACTGTTCATAGATTGAGTCTGATAAGAAGAGAGAATAGTTCATTGGATTTGACAACATTAAAGGCACTGTGACCTCAACAAGAGCAATTTTAAGAAGTCCTGATGGTGAAAACATGAACAGAACAGATGTGAAAGAGAATAGGAAGAGAAGATTTGCAGATAGTATGTTCGGGCCAATCTTTCAAAGAATTCTATTGCAGAGGAAGACTGAGAGATGGGTGTGAGTACAAATGAGGTTTTTATTTTTTATTTATTCATTTACTTATTTTTCATATTATTTATTTTTTAAAAAATTTTCTTTTTCTTTTTTAAAGAAAATTTTTTTGTCAGAGAGAGAGAGAGAGAGAGAGAGCGAGCACCAGCAGGGGGAGTGGCAGACAGAGGGAGAGGGAGAAGCAGGCTCTCCGCTGAGCAGAAAGCCTGACTTGGGACTCCGTTCCCAGACCCTGGGATCATGTCCTAAGCCGAAGGCAGACACTTAATGGACTGAGCCACCCAGGCGCTGCGCAAGTGAGATTTTTAAAGGGGTGAGAAATAACAGCATGTTTTTATATTTATAGAAATGCACCAATAGAAGAGGGAAATTTTGAATGTAGGAGATGCAGGGGCCAGCCGCTAAAGCCATGTCCTCGAGGAGATGAGAGAGAATGAAAACTAGCTCACTAGTGGATGGATGTGCCTCAGATAGAAATACTGCTAGTTCTCCTAGGTTACTAGACAAGAAGCTGGGAGACTGTGGATATTTTCTTCTGATTGCTTTAATGTCTCAGTGCAGTTGGAATCCAGGTTGTGAGCTGAGACAGGAAGTAGGAGGTGTTGGTAGTTTGAAAAGACAGGAGATGAGAAACAGTAATTTTAGAGAAGGTGAGTTGCTGGACTTGAGAAATATATTTAATTATTTAATATAATTAAATAAATTACATTTAATTTATTTAATTAAGGGGCACCTGAAGTTTGCGATTCTTAACGAAACGTGAGACCAGTCAAAATTATTGGACGTAACAAAATAAACAGTGAAAGTTTCAGTATCAAAATGCAGACAACACATGTTTAGGATAAGTGAGAGGTCAGTGTTGACTGAGGTGGTTTCAAGAGGTTTTCTGGGAGAAAGACAGCTTGAGTTGGTACTTGCAAGATGACAGGAGGAGTGCTTGGTCTTCCTCCTTTCTTCTTGGACTGAGAGCTTAAGTAATGAGACCCTTCTTCATCCTTCTTTGAAACAGACAGTGGAAGCAATGAAGACCATATTGGATGACCTAAGAGCTGAAGACCAATTCTCTGTGGTCGACTTCAACCACAATGTTCGAACCTGGAGAAATGATTTAGTCTCAGCTACTAAAACACAGATTGCAGATGCCAAGAAGTACATTGAGAAAATCCAGCCCACTGGAGGTGAATGACTTTATATCCCAGAGCCCAGTGAGAAACGTTCACAGGGTTCAAATCTTCATTCACGTAGGAAGAATCACTCCCTACCGTGGTGGTCTTGGCCCTGCCGGCAATGGCCTGCCTTAAATAATGTGTGTATTATTATTCCATGATGAGTGTTAATTTCTTGTGAAAGTACAAGGCATAACCTATCCCACACAAGTTTGCAACCATCCCAATCTTTCTCAGAAAAGGGTATCAGCAAGGGACACTAGAATTCTTACTACTCTCATAGCACAAAATGCCCCTGTCCCCAGACCAGTGTCCCAGCACATCAGCAAGGCTGATTGAGGGACCTTCAGTTTGGTCTTTAACAAAACTATAGACCGGTGCTTTGAAAGGACGAATTCCTCTTTAAGGGAGTAGTTTACCATAAAGTCAATAATTTTACTCCGCTGGGGAATCTTGCCCAGCCTGGAGGAAATTTGTGTCAGTTGGAAAACCATCGAAGGATTTGGGGGCTGAGTAAAATGACACGTGCGTGATCACCAGACAAATGAATCAGAACCCAGGGTGTGACAGTTTTTGTGCAAAGAGAGAGTACGTAACGGAGCAGCACATACTCTTACCTTAACAGGCACCAATATCAACGAAGCCCTCCTGCGCGCCATCTTTATTTTGAACGAAGCCAATAATTTGGGAATGCTGGACCCTGAGTCAGTCTCTCTCATCATTTTGGTCTCTGACGGTGATCCCACAGTAGGCAAGTAGCTTTTCAATCTTCCAGTAACAAATATTTCACTCTCACTTCAAATGGGAAATCTGCTGGCAGTTGCCTGAGTTTCTAAACCATTGTAGCCCCATGTTTTCTAAAAGGAGGCCTCTCTGGGCCCTGGAACTGTCACCACCTCCCCCCACCCCAAAACCCAGTCCCAGACACTTTGGGTGATGCTCTTGAAAGCACTTGTTTAAAAACTGAGTATAAACTGTGATAGCTCGCTATTGCATTTTCTCTCAACGTAAGGTATGTGAGGTGATGTACAGGAGTGTGAGATGAGTGTGTCAGTTCCCGGTCCCCAGGACACGTCTGGAGTCTGCAGTAACTTATTCCATCCTTCTCCGCATTCCCCCAGTCCCTCAAGGCAATGGGAGAAATGACTTCTTTCTGATATATCCTCTACGTTACACATTTTTCCCCACAAAATGGCCCCACATCCCCTGGCTCCTGTCACATGTTGTTACTTTATCTGCTTCATTTGTGTCTTTCTACTGGCAAATACAAGAGTGCGTGCTGGATTGTGTTGTAGTCCGTCATGTCGACAAGGACGGTGCCCGACGCTGCTCAGTGGAAGGAAGACGAGTGCATCAGTCAGGACCGCGGCCACTCGAGTTTTAGACAAAAAACACCCGTTCTGTTAATAGTGAGACTAGAATGGGAGACTTTATGTAGTATTTGTGGTAGATTCAGAGTTTCTGAACCTCAGATCAGGTTACTTGTAAAATTCAATTTGAGGAGCACCTGGCTGGCTCACTGGATGGAACGTGTGACTCTTGATCTCGGGGTTAAGAGTTCGAGCCCCACACCGGGTGCAGAGATTACTTAAAAAAAATAAAGTAAAATCCTGAAAAAAATAAAAGAATTCAATTTGAGAATAGAGTCATAAAGAAGAAAAGGAAACATAGCAAAAAATTAAGTCTGCTTCTCATTTCTGTCCCTTGACCCTCCAGTTCCTATCTCTGGAGGCAGTCTTCAGTTGGCAATTTGTTGTGTAACTTTCCAGAGATATTCTGTGCATACGTGTATACTCCATACACATATACACACATTTATGTGTGAATATATACACACACATACACACACACATATATGCATGCCTATATGCAAATACATCCTACATATACCAATTTACATTGTTCTCGCCCCCCTTAAAAATATATCTATGAGATAATTCAGTATAAATACATAGAGTTATCTTGCTCTGGTAATAACTACATGGCTGCATAGTACCTCCCAGTTTGAATATATCATTATTTACCCAACCTCCCTTACTACTGTGCACTTGTTTTCAATCTGTTGCTATGCCCAATAGTGTGGCTGTGTACGATTGCACATATGTCATTCCCATTTGTGTGAGTGCGGCTGTAAGAGAAACCCATAGACTTGAGTCTCTGGGTCAAAGGGTAGGTGGGACAAATTCTGCTAAACCGCCCTCTGTGGATTTTCAAAAAACATTATAAGATTGTCCCTCATTCTCTTCGTCTCTGTCATCCACTTTAGGTGAACTAAAATTGTCAAAAATTCAGAAAAACGTGAAGCAGAACATACGAGACAACATCTCCCTATTCAGCTTGGGGATAGGATTTGACGTTGATTACGATTTTTTGAAGAGACTATCCAATGAAAACCGTGGCATGGCTCAGAGGATTTATGGAAATCAGGACACATCCTCCCAGCTCAAAGTAACACCTTTTTTCTGTTCTTTCTTCCTTCTTCACTCAAAGTCATTCAGCTCGCCAAATTTGAGTCACAGTTGTCATCATTTCAGCTGCGTTTGGCCGTGACGATGAGAAAGTGCTCGATTCCCTTCCCACCCCACCTTGCATGTGTATTTGCTCTGCATTGACAGTGAGATGGGAGGCAGGAGGGAGATGCACTTCCCTACTCCCTGAGCAAGTCCTCCCAGGCCCCGCCGAAACTTCTGGGCTCTCTAGTCCTCCTTGCCATCATGGTCGTTTCCCCTTTTAAGGTGCATTGGTATCTCAGTATCAACTTTTTATTTTTATTTTTATTTTATTTTTTAGAGATTTTATTTATTTACTTGTTAGAGAGAGAGAGAGAGGATGAGCACAGGCCGACAGAGTGGTAGGCAGAGGCAGAGGGAGAAGCAGGTTCCCCGCCGAGCAAGGAGCCCGATGTGGGACTCCATCCCAGGATGCTGGGATCATGACCTGAGCCGAAGGCAGCCGCTTAACCAACTGAGCCACCCAGGCATCCCAGTATCAACTTTTTATAATGCAACAAAGATCAAACGATAGCCTGTAAGTGTCCTTGAAGGTAAAGGAGAGAAATTACTTGCTTATTTTGACTCCATGGATAATAAAAAGACATAGAAGAAGAATATACTTTACCCCATCCTCTGTCAATTCCAGGTGCCATGGCTCAGTGTCAGGCACTGTATTTAAAGTTGGGAACAGGAAAGGGGTAGGGGATAATTTGGGAATATCAACGCAGCTGACTTTTCTTCTTATGAGTATTTATCTGGTCATAAAAGAAAGAAAAATATGTTGGGCTCTCAAGTCCAGGATAAGATTCTTAACAGTTTTTTAGTTTCTCCCTGTCTCAGTTCATCTGATAATTGTGAGAGTTTTCCTTGTCCCATAGCTTTCCACAGAGATCCTGTGAAAATAAATTAAGAAACATCAGGTAACCATGTGAGGAATCTCAACATAAAGTGCCTTAGGGGTGCCAGGGTGGCTCAGTCAGTTGAGCATCCAACTCTTGATTTCAGCTTGGGTCATGATCTCGAGGTCATGAGACCGAGCCCCGTGTCAGGTTCCGACTGGGCATGGGGCCTGCTTAACATAGTCTCTCTCTCTCTCTCCCTCTGCTCACACGCCCCTCCCCCGTCTTAAAAAAAGTGCTTCAGACCGAAGAAGTAATAGGACAATAATGATTTCTCTGTTTTTTATGAATTGTAGAAATTCTACAACCAGGTCTCTACTCCATTGCTCCGGAATGTTCAGTTCAACTATCCCCACTTGTCAGTCTCGGATGTCACTCAGAACAATTTCCACAACTATTTTGGAGGCTCTGAGATCGTGGTGGCAGGAAAATACAGCCCCGATAAATTGGAACAATTACAGAGCATCGTCACGGCCACCTCGGTACTTCTGCTTATCTCCTTAGTTCTAAAAATACTAACCGGTCCCCTCGATACAGTCTGTCTTGTATATTAACAGGGTAATATCTTGCATCCCAAGAATCTTGCAGGCAGAATAAAAGCAGTAGGGTGAAAGGGAAGGCATGAGAATATCTATGCCGTGGTCCCCAAACCATTCTGCAGATCCATCCCTTCTCATCCCAAAGCCAATCCCAAACCTTGGATGTAGGCACTCCCTCTTTTGCATTCTTATGAATTATTTTGGACTTCTCTTGAATTTACATAACGTCCTGATTCGCTCACAGTAGATATGAACAGTGTGGGTTGATTAACCCTAGTTCTGCTCTCCCAGCGTCTTTCAACTGAATCTTCCATCACCCAGGCCAACACGGAGTTAGTCTTGGAAACTCTGGCCCAAATGGACGACTTGGAGGATTTTCTATCAAAAGACAAGCATGCAGATCCTGATTTCACCAGGAAATTGTGGGCCTATCTGACAATCAACCAACTTCTAGCTGAGCGGTAAGAAGAAAAGAATGTACCTAACAGGGATTTGCAAAAGTAAGAGGTTTGCCTTGAATATTTTGCAGTAATACACAAAAGGGATTTGGAACCAAGAAAGGCAGCAAATTAATTTGGGATTTGGATTGTCAGTTTCCACTGGTTCCAAGCACTTTAAGTAAAGCTGAATTCACTCTTTTCTCTTTTTTATTGAGGTCGACATACACAAAGTGTCAAGCTGATGAATTTTAAATGTACAGTTTGATGATGAATTCTTAAATGTGTCACCCATGTAATAGGACACTGTCAGATTGTTATAGGACACTCTGTCCTCTTCGAAGGGTCCCTTGTTCTCCTTCCCTCAGAATGCCCACGCCCACTGATGTAGAAACCACTGTCACCATCAATGAGTTTTCTGTGACTGAACTTCTTGTAATGATATAACCTGTATTTGTCCGTTTCTGGCTTCTTTCCTTCAGCATGATGTCTGTAAGATTGATCCGGGTTGCGGGAGTATCAGTAGTTCACTTGCATATACTTTTGAAAAGCTTATTGTCCAGAGGGAAATTTACGATTCTAATATCGCCTAAGGACGGGTTTCATAATAGCCAGCGGCTGTCTCGTCTCTGGCTTCTCAGCCGACCTGCACTTAACCTGTGCAGTATAAAAACTATGCTCCCGGGCAATGCACAGCTCTTGGACCACGTGCAGCAGAGTAACACAGCAGGTGCTGAAGAAGAAAATCACCCGAGCCCCATCCCACCTTTGACGTCAGGTCCCCAGGGAGTGGAACAGTCTTCAGAGCTAGGTCAGGAAGACACGAAGTGCGGTTGGATGACCGAACTCACAGAGAAAATCCGTGATGTCAGTAAGGTTATAAAAAAGACATGGGGCTGTAGTTGGGACTTTCCGTTGAACAAGAACTATCCCTGCCCCTTTTTACTGAAGCATCCTGGGTGCAAAATTGCAGATACGCAGCACGTTGCTGAAGTTAAATACTGATTTTCCAGAACATTCCCGGGAAAACAGATCAGTGGTTGCTGGGGTTTGGGAGGGCAGGGCAACCAGGTGGAGCCCACGGGATTTTTTAGGGCAGTGAAAGTGTCCTGTACCATATACCATAGTGAATACATGTCATCACATGTTTGTCAAAGCCCGTAGGACATGCACCACCAAGAACGAACCGTAACGTAAACCACGGACTTGGGTGATGATAAAATGTCAGCCCAGGTTCATAGATTGTAACATACGCACCACTCTGGTGGGGGGGGTGGTTGATAATGGGGGAGGCTGTGGTGTGTGGGCACAGGGAGGATTTGGGAAATCGCTGTCCTTTCTCCTCCGTTTTACTGTGAGCCTAAAACTGGTCTGAAAAAGAAAGTCTATTTAAAAAACATCCTTTAGACTGCATGGCTAAGTAAAATCCTGGCTTCTTGGAGCCAGTTAGCCCTCTTTTATCTGTGGTCCCCAGGGTCCCGGCTGAGCCCAGAGTGGGTGTGGGACTAAGTGCAGTAATGTTCTTGATGCCTCTGTTTCCCAAATCCAGAAGCCTGGCTCCGACAGCTGCCGCCAAAAGGAAAATTACAAAAACAATCCTGCAGATGTCTCTGGAACATCACATCGTGACCCCGCTCACTGCGATGGTGATCGAGAACGAGGCCGGGGACGAGCGCATGCTGGCAGACTCGCCCCCCCAAGACCATTCCTGCTGCTCAGGTCTGTGCTTCTGTCTCGTGGAGCAATAGGACGGGGCAGCTTCCTCAGCCTGCCCCGGGGGCCTCCAGCCTCTGCTCCCCTCCCCGTAGCCTGCCTCCTGCTCCCAGCCCTGGGCCCCCCGTGTGTCTGAGCTGTTCCTGTCAATTTACTTTGGGGGAGTTCGTTGCTGTGGTCTTGGAACTTTGGCTCCCTTAACTCCCAAAGGAATTTTGGAGACATGTGTACCCCCACGTGCATTGTTTAAATCAGCGTTTAACCATTTTTCGCCACGCTTAAATAGTTGTAGTGAATTTAATATGGGGCATATTATAAACATTCAACTTGTTTTTTAAAGATTTTTTATTTACTTATTTGTCAGAGAGAGCGCGTGAGTGTGCCCAGGCTTAGGGAGCAGCAGGCAGAGAGAGAAACAGGTTCCCTGTTTCTAGGGAGCCCGATGCACAACTCCATCCCAGGATCCTGGGATTGTGACCTGAGCCTAAGGCAGACGTTTAACCAATTGAGCCACACAGGCATCCCAACATTGAACTTTTAAAAATAAATCTGTAGCTTCACTGTTGTCAGTGTATCCGGTGGCACGGAATACCTAAGTCGGTACTCTCTCTTACTGGGAGAAAACCTTAACTGAGAACTTTCAGGGTCCACATAACATAGATTCTTGACCTTGTAAGAAATCTCCATGGAAAAGTAAGCTGGGAAACTAATGGCCACGGGTTTTTCTACACAGGTGCCCTGTACTACGGCAGCAAGATTGGTCCGAGTTCAGTCCCATCTTGGGTCAACCCTTCCCCGACACCGATGATCCCAATGCCTGTGCTGGGGGCTCAGGTGCTCGAGGCAACTCCTCCCCCACATGTGATGAGAGGTAAGAGGCCTTCACCACGGCTCTCACGTCCCAGCCCCCAGTCGGGTCACAATCATGTGCAGCGTTGATAGATGTTAAAAAAAAAAGTCCTGGTAAACAAGTTGACTGCTGTAGGTATCGTTGACCTCCCTTAACAGCAGATGACTCTGTGTATTAATCAGCTTGGGCCGCCATAACCAGATACCCCAGCCTAGCTGGTCTAAATGATAGGTCTAGAGGCAGGGAAGTCCAAGATCAAGGTGCCAGCTGGGGATGGCTTGTATACAGCCGGCATCTTCTTGTGTGTTCACATGACCTCTCTGTGTGTGCCCTGCAGAGAGGAAGGCCAAGCTCCCCTGTGTCCCTTCTCAGCAGGGTGCCAATCCCTTGATGGGGGCCCCTCCTCCAGATGTCGTGTGCTGGTGGTTAGGGCTCCAACCTATGAAGCTCGGGGGTCCGGTCCAGTCCAGAGCACTC